>NW_024412403.1:26265795-26322474 GCF_014898765.1 Herpailurus yagouaroundi
TTCCGATATATACGTTCCGATATATACCTAAAAAACATTAATTTATAAATGAGGCACAGTAAAAGATTAACAATAATAATAAAATAGAATAATTATAACAATATACTGTAATAAAAGTTATGTGAATGTGGTCTCTCTCAAAATATTGTACTGTATTCACCCTTCTTACAATGATGTGAGATGATAAAATGCCTTTGTGATGAGATGAAGTGAGGTGAATGACACAAGCATTGAGACATAATGTTAGGCTACCATTGACATCAGAAGGAGAATGAATCATCGGCTTCCCAACCGTGGTAGAACATAACTGAAACTGTGGAAAGCGAAACTATGCATAAAGGGAACTGTGCAAGGGGAACTACCTTAGATTTAAATGCTTTTCATTTTTTGAACTATGTCCACCAGAGGGCACCAAAAATTTTCTTATAGTAAAATATATTTACTCAATACAGAAATTAAGAGCAAGCCTGTATCATTACTTGCTGATAAAACTTTTTTAATGTTTATTTATTTTTGAAGGAGAGAGAGACAGAGCACCAGCAGGGGAGGGGCAGGGAGAGAGGGAGACATAGAATCTGAAGCAGGCTCCAGGCTCTAAGCTGTCAGCACAGAGCCCAATGGGGGTTCAAACCCTTGAGCTGTGAGCCAAAGTCGGACACTCAATCGACTGAGCCATTCCAGGTGCCCCTCATTACTTGTTGATAAATTGGAAACTATTAGAGTCCTAGATAGCAACATTATTTCAAGTTTATGTGGGGAAAAAAATCTAGTTGATTTTACTTTCTTAAGACAAAAAAAAAAAAAAACAAGCATGAATGTATGAACATTCTTATTTATTTTTAGAAAATTTAAATAGTATATCACCACAAGACTGAAATTTCATTTTTTTTATGTGAAAGCCTCAATGTTAAACTTTCATAGTAATTGAATCTCCAGTTGGCTATTCATTGATCCGTTTAACATATATTATTGGAAAACTTCTCATGTTCAAAACATGATACTAGCAATTAACCACTCCTGAGACATAACTAATACAAAAATGATTGCCTTCCTGTATCAGCCAGGGTTCTCCAGAAAAACAGAACCAATAGGGTGTGTGTGTGTGTGTGTGTGTGTGTGTGTGTAAAGAGATTTGTTGTAAGGAACTGGCTTGTGCAATCATGGAGGTTGGCAAGTCTGAAAGCAGTAGGGGCGATTGGCAGGTTGGAAATTCAGGAAGGAAATGACGCTGCAGCTTTGAGGAAGAATTTCTTTTTCTTTAGGAAACCTCAGCTTTTGCTTTTAAGGTCTCAACTGATTGATGTGAGGCCCATCCACATTATCATGGTTAATGTCCTTTACTTAAAGTCAACTGATTGTAGATGTTAACCACATCTACAAAATGCCTTCACAGCAACAACTAGAGTAGAGGGGTTTTTTCCCCTTTCCTTTTTTTTTTTTTAAAGTAGGCTTCATGTCTAGTTTGGAGGCCAACGTGGGGATTGAACTCACAACCCTGAGATCAAGAGCTGAGATCAAAAGTCAACTGCTCAACCAACTGAGCTACCCAGGTGCCCCAGCTAGATTAGAGTTTAATTAAGTAACTGGGTACTATAGCTCAGCCAAGTCGACCCATTAAATTAACCATCACATTACCCTAAAACATTCTTCTCCTGAGATTATTTCCAAAGACACACTTTTTTGAAAAGCTTACCAGAAATCGAGCTCACGGCTCCATTGTGAGAAATGTATCCATATGCTTTACATTGATAATGATATTGTTGTGGGAACTCAGCTCACCAGGATCGTTTCTAGTTCATGTCATGACACATGACATGGACACAATCCAATATGAGTAGTGACAGGGGAAAGGGGAGGCTCTGTCCTATGCTCACAATTCAGGAACCAGAGTCATTCCTGCCCAAGGTCCCATCCTTATGTGTTTCCTTAGAGTCCTCCCCAATTAGCCAGGGAATAAAAGAGAATTGCACGTGAGAAGTTCTCTACACCAGTCTGGAAATGGTGCCATCATTCCTGCTCCCTCACCACCGCCCAGACACTCACACTGTTATACCTACCTGCAAGGGAGCCCAGAAAATGTGATCTACCCAGGGGCTCAGGAATAAGAAGATAATACAAGTGGTTGGGGAGTATGGACATCTTTATCACAACTGGTATCTTATTTTACAGAGATTTGGGGACACAACTGAAAAACAGAGAGAAGGAATAACCCATCCTGAGAGAAGTGAGCACAGAAAACTATGCACATAAATCTTGAGATCAAAACCATTTCTCTCTCTTAAACTCTTCTTCCCCATGGAAGACAAACAGTCAAGATGGTGGAGTAGAGTTGAAATATGAGGGAACTTAATATCAGAAACGGAGTTTTAAGAAGATAATCACAGAAATTATTCTATATGTGGACACCATGGCATTAGCAATAGAAATACAGGACCAATGGTGCCTGCGAAAGCCAGGTCGAAGTTCAGGGATGATGCACAGACCTGGGATGGGTTTATTAGCATAACAGGCTTGCTCCTCCTGTCTACCTATCCATCCTCCTCTCCCCTGTCCTTCTCCTTCAATAAACATCTCCAATTATGTCTCTTTCATGAAACCTCTTTGCTTCAGGCCACCCAAATTTCTTTTAATTTGTATCTTCTTGCATCTCTAGCTAATATGAAATATTTTGGGTTGTGACAATTCTTTTTTGTGTGTTTTTTGTAATTAGAACAATTATTCAAAGTTCAGGAACATAGCTAGTCTCTTTTGTATACCTCATGCTTAACTCAGGGTTGGCCCATAAAAAGCGATGTATAAATATTTGTTACTTGATTGGCTTCCATTTCTGGAGTCAGGTGAGAAGAGTGTCTCCTGAGAATGCAGGATCTTAGCTGGGAATAGGAAAGGCATGAGTTCTCCTCCAGCATACTCTCACACACAAGACTAGTCAGACTTACTAAGGGATTGAACATCGCCACTTTAACAATGTGCTGAAGACATTCTTTTCAATCACATTTACTTCCCCCCCCACCACCAAACTCTTTTATATAGACTTCGTGATGTTCCAAAAAGGTAGATATGGTCTAATTTCCCCCAGACTGAAATGAGTATGGCAAAAGCAGCATTCTGGACAAACAACTGATTTCCAGGTTTTCCCAGATGGAGAGAGCTATTTTCAAGTAGCGTCTTCCCAGTCCAGTTACCCACAACAATAGGTGAGCACACTCTAACTCTTAAAGAACTTTGTGACAATAAAAGGGTTAATTTAGATACAACAGATCTGCATTGTGCAATAAAAATGACAGTTATTTACTTCACTTAACAAGGCATCCCATTATATGGACATGTGGCAGAGGAAAATGAATAAATCCCCCGGAACATGAAACACTCTGGTTTCTGAGTTGCTTCCTATGGTTGATATGAGGGGAAATATACCCCTACTTAGGTTGGTCCCACTGGTGACCCCAAAGCATCCTAGTCTGTTGGAGTCAAAGAATATTTATCACACACCTTCTATCATACCTGTCCATGCTTTTGTTTGCTGAGCCAATGAGACCTATTATGCGCAGGTCAAAACTTAGAAGTTATTAACATACTCTTTGAACATTTGAATTAGAACAGACCTCAGAAACAATCCAGTCTAATTATATTTGGTTTTTTCCCAGTTCTCTATGTCTACTATTAGACCATCTCTGAAAACACCTGTGCAGCCGTCAAATATGGACTTCAGTATGACTCCCAAACGGAAGTTTTCCATGACTCATCCACCATTAATAAAAACAATACTCCACCTAGATCAGTTTGCCCTGAGGTGTGTTCTCTTAAAACCTTTATTTCTCCTTCATATGCTTCATCCCAAATGCAATTAAATACCTGTACAATTATTTGTAAAAAAAAAAAAAAAAAAAGAAAGAAAAGATTTATTTCACTTATTTTACTATATAGTTCACTAATAATATGAATATAGTAATTATTATATACGAAGAACAAATAATATGTCACAGAGAGAAATTCTAATATTCATTTCCAATATTTTCCTCAAGGTATTTGGTGAAAATGTCTTTACTCAAGGATGATTAAGAGAATCATCACTATTGGGGTTCAGTCCAGTCCCTATTTCTCTTATCTCCTGTTTATCCAATTTCTGCATCCCTTCTGTTGAAAGCCACACACTGTTTGTGGTTTTACAGGCATGCTCCAGAGTATACTTCCTTCTAGAAAAATCGTTATTCTTACTATCTGTTCACGGGCTTGCTCAATGTTCCGTTTAGTATCTGCTTTTACTAGTTAAGCTGTGAAAGTGGGTGCTTTCCCTGCTCTCCACTATATTTACAAAATGCCATCTGCCACTTGTCTCTGTCCTGAGTCCTCTGTGTCCCGTGGGGAACATCCACACCATAGATCTGCACTATGTTGAGGTGATAATGAGGGCTTTACTTTCATCACATTGGAAGAGGAAGAAAAGCTACTGATGAGAGCAGGGTTGAAAACCCTCATGGAAAGTAATAGGGATGCCTTGCTTACTGCCCTTGAAATAGCATCAACGTTCAGCCCAGAAGTTGCAGCAGAGGAGTATTTAACTCTATCATACTCGATAGCAAGTGGGAAACAGCATGTGTTACACTTTTCAGTATTTCTATGGGCAATCTAGCAAATTATCAGGAAAAAACATTATTTCTGAAGTGCATGTAAAAATTAGTGGCAAATGCAGAATACCAGATATTTCAGAGGAAATTTTTCTTCCATGCTTGTCAATTTGATGTTTCTGCTTTCTCAGATTTTTCAGCTGAGGTATCTCAGCTGTTTTCTCAGGAGAAAAAAAGCATTTAATATTTTCATAAATTATCTTTATAATATTCATATAATAGAAACTATAAGTGTAAATACGAGTTTGCAATATTCTCGTGTGAAGACACTGTGGCATCACACTCTGAAGTGAACAGAATCACGGTACACTCGTGACAAATGGGCTTCTCTGTTCACTTATCTCTGGTTTATGGTTTGGCACATTTTATAACATTCATTCAGTTACTCTACAACCCCAACCAGGTCAAAACTGCAGAGGTCAACTTGACATAAATCAGTTATAGCTTCACTCTGTTTTATAACAAACATACTAAAACTTTCATCTCCACAAGCCCTCCGACAAATCCATGTCAAGGGTCATAGGTGAAATCAGACAAGATATTTATCACAACTATTTAAAAAACAACTCTAAATGCGTGCCATGACCTGGGTCAGAAGCACCAATTGCTACAGCAAAGATGACATATGCCTTAATTGGTTTACAAATCTTACAGGCAGCAGTGATAGAGCCCTTCTCATGCCACCTACAACACTGTGAGTTTCAGAAGATATGACTAAATGAGTTTAAACTGTCATTTAAATAATATCTTTCATGATGAGAATCACGCTGTATAATGTGCTGTAATTACAATTCATCATTCAAATACAGAAATTTAGCTCATTTGACAGCACCTAATCAAGATCAATACTGCATTTTTCACTGCCTTTTATTTCCACCTTTGTCAAAACCAACAAGTGAAATAGTACATGCATTCAAGCATTTAAAAAATGTGTTGCAAGTATTTTGTCTCAGAGTAACTGACAACATTTCATGAATCCCTTTGCTTCTAAAAGTCCATTTTAAGTCTCTAACATAAGCATGATGTACTACACACTATGGATAAAATGAAATGAAAATCAGAGACATGATCCACTGTATTGGTCAGAGTTCTCCAAACAAACAGAACTAGTAGGATATATGTATGTATAAAGAGATCTATTGGGCACCTGGGTGGCTCAGTCAGTTGAGCCTCCAACTCTTGATTTCTGTTCAGGTCTAGGATCAAGCCCCATATTGGGCTCCACACTGAGCATGGGACCTGCTTGGGATTCTCTCTCTCTTCCTCTGCCCTTCTCCCCCACTCATGCTCTCTTTCTCCCTATAAATAAATAAATAAATAAATAAATAAATAAATAAATAAAATCTATTTAAGGAATTGCCTCTTAAGACTATGGAGGCTGAGAATTCCCAGAATATGCAGTCAGCAAGACGCAGGAGGGCCAGTGGCATAAATTCCAGTCTGAGCACTGGTAGCCTCCAAACTAATGAAGACACAATGTTTCAGTTCACATCTGAAAGCAGAAAAAGAACAATGTCCCAGCTTAAAGCAGTCAGGCAGAAGGAGTTCCCTCTTAACTCAGTTTTTTTTGTTGTTGTTGTTCTCTTTAGGTCTTTAATTGTTTGGGTGAGACCCACCCATATTTTGGAGTCTACTGATTCACATGTTAATTTCATCCAGAAACACCCTCACAGACACAGCCCAAACAATGTTTGAACAAATGTATGGCACCCCAGTGACCCAGTCAAACTGACATATCAAATTAACCATTAGACTCATATTCACAAAAAGCCCATTATTTATGGAAGAAATACGACAAACACAATAAGTAGTGTAAACAATGACAAAATGACATATAATTAAGTGCTAAATTGAATGATAATGCCTGTAATTCCTATAGAAATTCAGAAAGAGAATTATCGGAGAATTTCTGATTAACTAACTGTATAGTGAGTATGTTTTCATTTGTCTACAAGCTACTAAGTCCAAAGAATTAAACAGTAAATAAGGGCTGATTGTTTACCAACAAAAAGAAACAAAAAATAAAATGCCTGCAATGACTTAAAACCAAAAAGGAAGAAAGAAAGAAAGAAAGAAAGAAAGAAGGAAAGAAAGAAAGAAAAGCACAGACATGAGGGAGAAAAATAACAGACTGCTTCAGCATTTTCCTGTATGAATCTTGATAACATTTTATACCTCAGTGTGAAAGATTGCTTTAGCTGAGAGAAAAAGGCTTTTGATGCCACATATTCCCAAAACACCTGCCGGTCTTAAGTGTTTCAGCAAATAAGTCAGCCTGCTGGGAGTTCTTGGGTTATAATTTTTATATTCATAGCTTCTCAAAACTTTTTAGAGGTTTTCAGCAGAAGAGGAAAAGCAGGTGATGCCAAGTCAAATGATCTCTGAGAGTATCAGATATTATTCACTGCCTTAGTTTGCTACCCACCAGATTCTACTCTTTTACAGTAGTATTTTAATGGAAGAAGTACAAGGAATTATTTCACATTCAGTTATTTCCCCAAGGATTACACAATGAGCTGGAAGCAATTTCATTGGCCAACCTTAATAGCAGTTTTTACTGGGAACTAATAATAGAAATCATTATACAGAAGTTTGACAATGTCTCTGTTTCTTGAGGATATGAATCCCAAACAGCCTCAGAGTTATTGAAATGTCTACAGCTGGAAACCGATTTTCTTCCTTCAGTTTTTTTTATTATATTTGTTATGTTGAAACACAACAGTGGTTTCCTGTTATTATATTTCAGTAATTCTAGATCAACTTTCCAATCTGACATAACCACAGTTTCTAGCAAGGTTCAATAACCTAGCGCAGGCTAACTGAATGTTCCCTTTCTGACAACAAGAACAGCAAAATTTACTCCAGTTTTCTCAATTCTGTCAGTACTCTTATGACAATGATTTTCTGAATGGTCATTCCCTTAGCTGGGATCTGACAGAATGAAACTGTTCCTTCTCTTGAAATTTTCCTATCATTTAGAGCAGCCTCTCTCAACCACAGAAGACTGGACATGAGCAAGTGGAAGTGAGCATCCTTATCTTCCATGACCAATAGTTGGCATGTAAGAGATCCTGGAGTTTCCATGGCCCAAATGAGTTGCCTGGAAGCCTTGGTGTTGAGACATTTGAAGGATCCAGTACGAGGAGAAATAAACCACAGAACCCAGGAAAACCCACACAAGTGGAAGGGACTATAGACTTCAAGAGGAGATCCCAGCAGGAAACCCAAGTAGACAAGGTGAGATTACCTATACCCTTGTGGAAATCACCTGAAGAAAATCAGGCACTGAACAAGCTAATCACTCAACAGAGACCCAAGAATACAGAAGGTAGTCCAATGCCAAAAGACTACCTCCACACTACATTAAACAATTCAATCTTCTCTCAGAACAAATATGCCATCTTGGACAAAAAGAAGAAAGAGGACACCTCATAAGAGGTGGGGAGAAAGAGTCTTAACAGGGAGATTACACTTTGAACTGATGAGCTATTTTATTCTACCATTCTCCCTAAAGATCACTCACAAAAGCTAAATCAATCACAAAGAAACACTTGTCAAACCAGAAGAGGTTGAGTCACCTCTAATAGGCAATTTAAGTGCTTCCTACCATACTCATGCTTCCACTAGCTGAACTCGAGATAAGATCAATGATAGCAATGGGGTGCCTGGGTGGCTCAGTCAGTTAAGCGGCCGACTTCAGCTCAAGTCATGATTTCGCGCTCCGTGAGTTCAAGCCACGCGACGGGCTCTGTGCTGACAGCTCAGAGCCTGGAGCCTGTTTCAGATTCTGTGTCTCCCTCTCTCTCTGACCCTCCCCTGTTCATGCTCTGTCTCTCTCTGTCTCAAAAATAAATAAACGTTAAAAAAAATTAAAAAAAAAAAAGATCAATGATAGCAAATAAAAGCAGCAGCATATTTTGTAGAAATTTGTATTGTAGTATAAATTTTAATTCCAAAATGTAGAAATGAATAAGATGTAGTTCATGTCCTCCATGAACTCACACTCTATATGGGGAAAATGCGATAAAAACATAGTGTGATAAATGGAAAAATAAAAATATGTATGAGCACAAAGTTAGCACAAAGGAAAGACTGTTAAAATACATGTGCAACCTAAGAGGAGGATAAGAAAAGACTTGCTGGGAAAGAAAGCTAGGTTGGGTTTTAGAGGATGAATAGAAGTTTATCACACATTGGAGAGAGTTCCCTGTAGGTAAATAGAAAAAGTTACAGAAGAGTGAAAAAGTTAAGAATGTTCAGGTTAGTTTCACTGGATCATAATAGAAAAACTCAGTTTTTTCAGACAGAATTCCATTCACTGGTAACTAATATTATTGCCTTAGAGGATAAAAACTACTTTTGTTTCATATGTTAAAATTCTACTTTTTAAAAAATATTTAATAGTGTATTCAGTGTAACGGAGAAAAAAACTATAGTATTGTTCAACCACTAAAAGTTAGAAGTGACATTTCAAAGATAATTTTGTAGGAATATTGTTCTTGTCCTCAATCTAGTAAATATACTCCAGATGGTTACAAATGTTTATTTCTAAGATGTAAAAAAATGAGCTCTGTTTCCACTTTTTCCAGTCTCACCATCTTTTGTAATTTCCAGTTTTAAAGAATTATAAGTCTCCATACAGGAGGTGCTTGATGTCATTAATTAACTATTTTATTTTGAAACATCTCCTCAACAACTATTAAAAATGCTTACCCTATGGGGCGCCTGGGTGGCTCAGTCAGTTGAGTCTCTGACCTTGGCTCAGGTCATGATCTCACAGTTCATAGATTTGAGCCCCACGTCGGGCTCTGTATGGACAGCTCACAGCCTGGAGCCTCCTTCAGATTCTGTGTCTCCCTCTCTCTCTGCCCTACCCCACTCACACTCTGTCTCTGTCTCTGTCTCTCTCAAAAATAAATAAATATTAAAAAAATTTTAATGTTTATCCTAATGATTTTGTGTCCTATTGACAATACTGAATATTTTTTAAAGTCATTATGTTGTATATTCTTTATAATTCTTGCTCAAAGACTATAATGCACTATTTTCTTTAAGTGGCAGTTTATAAACCAGTTACACTTCAAATAATCTCAATAGGCTGAAGAATACAATCTTGATTTCGTAGGTAAAGAAGCACTTTTAAACCATGTCCAAGACTGTGGGAGCTGACTTATAAATACAAGGTATGACCTGAAAGATTCCAGGAAGGACCTCCTGCCCAAGTACATTTCATCTACTTGCCAGGGCACCAAAGATGCTCTACTGATGAGCCACGGCTTTGGGTTTCAAGGACTCCTTGACCATCATTTGTCCTATATTAAGTCACCAGCATCCTGTTAGGGCTAACATTGAGACATTTTCAAAGAATAGCTTCCAGTAGCATTTCCCAGCAAATGTTTGGTACATGATAAAGGAATTCCATGCTCAAATAAGGTTGAGAAATACTAAACGGTATTTTTCTTAGAGAGTCACACATATATTAGTGCATGAAAAGCTCTGAAAAGACCAACAATTAGAAAAAAAATCTGAAACTTTTTAAAACTCAGCTATTCCAAAATTCAGTTGACACTAGGACTCTTCTGGCTCCTATGAGAATTAATAATAACAGTAGCTGAAAGCAAGACACTAAAAATTAAACAAAATGGGGGAGACTACCTTGAGGCCAGAAAGAAGTGCACACATGGCTAAGAGAACCGAATGGCACCAATGGCAATGAATATGGACCATTCCCAAGGAAAAAAAAATGAATGTATTCAGCTCTTTTCTGTGGACAGGTCCTAGGGATGAACCAGTGCTTTAGGCAGATAAAATTTATTTGGTCTGGACAGCTTTCATTTTATTGGAGGTGGGTCCTAATAGAATCACCTCTTATTAAGATGCATTTTAAGGTTATGTCACCATTACCTAAAGACAACACAAGAGACAGTCGTAAGAAATCCATTCCTGCACTTACTATGAGGAGAAAGTCAAAAACATTCTCTACTGTTTGATTCAATGCCCCTTGTGTAAAGCACCACATTGAAAATGCTTTTTAGAACTTAGTGTTAAAACAGTTTGCTTTCCCTAAGGAACTGAGATACCTCCTTTTTTCCGAAAAGAAATACTAAGTCTTTCTACTTGCTTTGATTACCAGGAAACTCAAAGCTAAATGTCAGAGCAAATAAACAGCTACACAGGCCTATAAGCGCTGAATGTTTGGGAACTTCTTCCTGCTCTTATTGATGCCTCCTCAGTCATGACCCTCTATTTCTCATTCCCCATTAGTTTATTGTCTGTGCTTATGATAAACCACCACTGGTTTATCCAAAGGCCATTTGGGAATATGACAGAGGAAGGTAAAGATATGGAAAGATAAATAAAGACAGACAAACAGAAATGACTGGCTCCTACAAGATCTACATAGAACAGAACACCAATCCCTTACATAGGATCTGGAATGTTAATGCCTAATTATTTTGAAAATATCTTCCCAGCTTGTATTTCCCCCATCAAGATATCGAGAGATCTGTGTTTCTCACTGAAAGATAGGTCTAGGATATAAAAGACAAGTTAAGGCTGCCAGCTCCCACCAGTGCTTGGGTTGAAGTGATTCTACTGGAGGTGGGCTAAGGAGTAACCTTGGAGTGGCAGTGAGGACATACTAGAGACAGGCCAGAGAACCTGACAGGTAACTCCAAGGGAGACTCTCTTATGGATCTGCAAAGGGCTGGGAGTAAGTTCACCTCTTCTGCTGAAAACAGGCTCATCCACCAATAAGGGAAAGTTAGGATGAAGCATGACAGGAGAGAATACACACACACACACACACACACACATGCAACACACACACACACACACACACACACACACACACACACACACAGAGCTAATATGTTTGAGTGACGGGAATTAATTTGGAAAGAAAATGCCATATCATCTATTCGAAACACATTTTGTATTGAGGAGAAATTGTAGGAAAAGTATTTGTGTTCTAAAGGGCTCAAAAACATGTTAATATATAGTTGATTGGTCACATATAGAAAACACATTTAGATATGGGTTCTTGAATAACAT
Organism: Herpailurus yagouaroundi; assembly: GCF_014898765.1. Taxonomy (NCBI): domain Eukaryota; kingdom Metazoa; phylum Chordata; class Mammalia; order Carnivora; family Felidae; genus Herpailurus; species Herpailurus yagouaroundi. The sequence goes on from NW_024412403.1 coordinate 26,277,477, forward strand.
TGCCAACTTTATTATTCAACAATTAGCTGAACCACAAGTACTTTAATGTTATAACTTGGAAGTTAACCCCCACCCCCACTCCTGAGGGACCAGTGGGTAGAGGGTAAGAATACCAGAATTTATGGCATTGAGCAAGCTATTACAGGAGGATTGACTCTGATTATAGTTTTCCAAGGACACGATTGTGGCCTGGTCTGAAGGGTTCCTTATATGTAACACCTTAGACAGCAACTATCCTGAGGAAATTACTGGAGATTACTGGAGAATACTGGAAATTACTGGTAATTATACAATTACCACTTGTATAATTTTCCCAATGGAAACTACACTGATTCATTCATTCCAACAAACACCGAGAGTTTTCCATCTCCTGGATCTGTCTGTTGTCTCTTAGCACTTGATACACCTTTCTTTCTCCTCAGGAAATTCAGGGCCTCTGTGGCTTTTTCTGCATCACACTATATGTGTATGCCAAATTCTCCAGTCTGTCCTTAAACCCACTTGGCCCTACATCTCATTTAACCACTGCTTTTATCACTCCTGTGCTATGGTGGCTGCAAGGCTTCTCTAGGACAATGGTAATATCTCCATGCTACTCCTAGGAAAGCAAGATAAGGGCTGTCTCTGCTCTCAGTTTCACCAATAGGTCAGACATTCCTATCCCCCATCCTATTCCATTAAGATCTAAAACTTGAGAGGGAGAGGGTGCCTGAACCCTCTGTTAGAAATTCACACCAGCCACTGACTCTCTTGTTTCCTTTATTCTGAAGCTCCACTCATCTACCAAGAATGTAAAACAAAAACAAAAACTCTCCTCTGTATGTCACAGGGAAACTGGCTTTGAGTCTATTCTCTCCTACACTCTTGTTTATGGATAAATTCTATGTACTGTTTCTTCAGGCTTTGGGCCATTGATGCTAAAAATCCTGCTTTGGGGAGATTCATGAAAACTTTCTGGCTCAAGAATTAGGCTCTTCATTGAAAACTCAGGTTTTCCATTAGACCTCAGTAAAACTGGGGAAAAAAAGAAAAGAAAAGAAAACTTAGGCCTTCAAGATCTTTATCACTGCTATGGGTTTCAAATAACCAATTGACTTCTTTTTCTAAGGCTAAATCTGTTCTTCCTTTTAAATAATGGATGCCACTGCCTGAAATGTAATGACCATGGAACACTGAAAACAAAAATGTGGAAATGGAAAAAAAATCTCAGTTTTTAAAACCTCCAAATGTTACCCTGAGACAAATGCAAATACGATTAAGTAGAACCTGTCTCACACACACAAGCCTTCTTCAAACTCTGAGGGGTTTTTTTATTGACACATAATTAGTGTACAACATAGTGTAAGTTTAAGGTATATGATGTATAGATTTGATACATTTATATATCACAATATGATTACCACCCAGCTAACACCTCCATTACATCACATAATTATCATTTCTTCTCTGTAGTGGGAACAATTAATATCTATTCTCTTAGCAACTTTGAAGATTATAATACAATACTGTTTCCATAATCACTATCCTGTTCATTAGATCTTCTGGACTTATTTACCTACTAACTACAAGTTTGTACCCTTAAGCAACACCACCCGAACTCTCCCACCTGTCAGCCCTTGGTAACCACCATTCTACTTTCTGTTTCTACATGTTCAGAACAGTTTTTATATAAAATTTTTATTTTTTTAATGTTTATTTATTTTTGAGAGAGAGAGACAGAGAACAAGCCGGGGAGGGGCAGAAAGAGAGGGAGACACAGAATCCAAAGCAGGCTCCAGGCTCTGAGCTGTCAGCATAGACATGGGGTTCCAACCCAGCAACTGTGAGATCATGACCTGAGCTGAAGTTGGATGCTTAACCGACGGAGCCACCCAGGTGCCCCAGGTGCCCCTATAAACTTTTTATTGAGGTGTAACTCACATACAGAAAAGCACACAAACTGTGAATGTACATCCTGCTGAATTTTTACTATGTGAATACAGACTTATCACGGCCACAGGTCAGGAAGAAAAACATGACAAGCATCCCACCTACACTCCCAAGAGAAACTGACATCATGACTTTCATCACCACCCATTAACTTTGCTAGTTTTTTAACTTTTTATAAGTGGAACCATAAACTGTGTTTTTCTGTCTGCTTTTTTCCCTCAAAAGTATATATGTCAAATTCATTCCATAGTGTTGCACAGGGTAGTAGCTTATTCATTGTCATTTCTTTGTAGATTCCCTTTATGTGATTGTATCACAATTTATCCATTCTACTGCTGAGGGACATTTTGGTTGTTCCCAGTTTAAAGCTATTGTGAACAAACTTGCTGAGAACATCCATATACATATTTTTTGTTGCACATATGTATGTATTTCTGTTGGTGTACAACTAGGAATAGTATTACTAATTCATAGGGTTATATGATTAGCTATATAATAGATATTACCAAACAATTTTTTGAAATGGTTCTAGCAGTTTGAACTCACTAGCAACATTGAGAATTTTAATTGTTCTACATCTCCTTTTTTTTTTGTTCTACATCTCTTCATCAACACTTAGTATCAGCAGTCTTTTTAATTATAGCTGTTTCCATGAATATATAGTGATATCTTCTTATGTTAAAATTTGCATTTCCCTAATGACTAAGGTAGCATTTCATGTGCTTCTTTGCCACTTGGAAATACTTTTGTGAAATGCTTTTAAAGTCATTTGTCATTTTTTATTAGGTCTCTATCTCTGATTTATAAGAATCCTTTGTCAGACATACATACTGCAATTATCTCTTTCTGCTCCTTGACTTTGCTTTTACACTTCTTAGAGACGTATTTTAATAATTGAAATTCAATCAATCTACACAAATCTGTTGCATTTCTGTACATCAATAATGGAGCAGCAGAAAGATAAATTAAGAAAACAATTTATAATTGCACCAAAAATAATAAGATACTAGGAACTACCCAAAGCAATCTACACATTTAATGCACTCACTATCAAAAAACCAACAGCATTTTTCACAGAACTAGAACAAATAATCCTAAAACCACAAAAGACCCCCACATAGCCAAAGCAACTTTAAAAAAGAAAACCAAACTGGAGGCATCACAATTCCAGATTTCAAGTTATATTACAAAGCTGCAGTGCTCAAAACAGTATGGTACTGGCACAAAAGTAGATACACAGATCAAAAGAACAGAAAAGAAAACCCAGAAATAAACTCACAATTATATATATGGTCAATTAATCTTTGACAAAGCAGGAAAGAATATCCAATGGGAAAAAAACAGTATCTTCAAAAAATCGTGCTTGGAACACTGGACATGCAAATGAATGAAACTGGACCACTTTCTTATGCCATACACAAAAATAAATTCAAAATGGATTAAAGAACTAAATGTGAGACCTGAAACCATAAAAATCCTAGATTAGAGCACAGGCACTAATTTCTCTGGCATCCACTGTACCAACTTTTTTCTAGATAGGTGTCTTGAGACAAGGGGAAAATAAACTATCAGGACCACATCAAAATGAAAACCTTCTTAACAGCAAAGGAAACAATCAACAAAAATAAAAGGCAACCAATGGAATGGGAGAAGATATTTGCAAATGACATATCTGATAAAGGGTTATTATCCAAAATGTATAAAGAACTTCTACAAATCAGCACCCAAAAAACAAATAATCCCATTAAAAAATGGGCAGAAGGGGGCGCCTGGGTGGCGCAGTTGGTTAAGCATCCGACTTCAGCCAGGTCACGATCTCGCAGTCCGTGAGTTCGAACCCCGCGTCGGGCTCTGGGCGGATGGCTCAGAGCCTGGAGCCTGTTTCCGATTCTGTGTCTCCCTCTCTCTCTGCCCCTCCCCCGTTCATGCTCCGTCTCTCTCTGTCCCAAAAATAAATAAAAACGTTGAAAAAAAATTAAAAAAAAAAATGGGCAGAACACATGAGAAGACATTTCTCCAAAGAAGACATCCAGATGGCCAACAGACACACAAAAAGATGCTCACCATCACTTATCATCAGGAAAATGCAAATCAAAACTACAATGAGATACCACCTCACACCTGTCAGAATGGTTAAAATCAAAAACACATGAAACAACAGGTGTTGGCAAGGATGTGGAGGAAGAGGAACCCTCCTGCACAGCTGATGGGAATGCAAATTGGTGCAGCCACTCTGGAAAACAGTATGGAGTTTCTCAAAATGTTAAAAATAAAAAATAGAACTACCCTACTATCCAGCAATGACACTACTGGGTGTTTACCCAAAGAATATAAGAATATTAATTCAAAGGGATACATGCACCCCTATGTTTATAGCAGCATTATTTACAATAACCAAGATATAGAAACAGCCCGTGTCCATGGACTGATGAATGGATGAAGATCTGGTGTATATACATACAATGGAATATTATTCAGCCACAAAAAAAGAATGAAATCTTGCCATTTGCAACAACGTGGATGGAGTTAGAGAGTATAATGCTAAGTGAAATATGTCAGTCAGACAAAGACAAATATATGATTTCCTTCATATGTGGAATTTGAGAAACAAAACAAATGAGGGGTGCCTGGGTGGCTCATTTGGTTGAGCATCTGACTTCGGCTCATATCATGATCTTATGGTTCGTGGGTTCAGGCCCTGCATTGGGCTCTCTGCTGTCTGCACAGAGTCCACTTCAGATCCTCTGTCTCCCTCTCTCTGCTCCTCACTGCTCATGCTTTCTCTCTCCCTCCTTCAAAGATAAATAAACATTAAAAAAAAAAAAGAAAGAAACAAAACAAATGAGCAAAGGGGAAAAAAGAAAGAGAGAGGAACAAGTCAAAAAACAGACTCTCAACTATATAGAGAACTGACGGTTACCAGAGGGGAGGTTGGGGGGAGGGGAGGAAGAATGAAATAGGTGATGGGGTTTAAGGAGGGCACTTGTCGAGATCAGCACCCAGTGATTAAAATAAAAACTTTCAAAAATTTGAAATTTTTAAATTTAATGCAGTTGAAATTATCAGTCTTTTCCTTAATGGTTAGTGCTTCTTATATTCTCTTAAGGAATCTTTGCCTACTACAATGCTTCTAAGACTCTTCTATGTGATATTCTCAAAGCTTTATTATCTAATGTTTCACACTAAAATACAATCCACCTGGATTGGATACTGTGTATCATGTACAGTGCTAGTCAAGATTAATTTTTTTTCCATATGGCTATCTAATTTACCCAGCACCATTTATTTAAGAAACTATATTTCCCCACTGTATTATAATAGGATACTTTTGTCCTGAGTCATGTGACCATATATATATTAGGCTATTTCTGGGCTCTTTATTTCATTCCATTTACCCTCAGTAATACTTTTGTCTTGGTTTCTAACCACCTCCCCTCACTTAACTATCTCCCTATTAGGTCTTACCTTAAATATTACTTCCTCAGGGAAGTCTTTTCCAAATTAGCCATAACCACCATCTTTCAGTCTCCAACAGACAGTTCTTTCTATTTGTATCATTCATAATCCTATTAGGCACATTCTGATAGACCCATTCTATTAACAAATGAATCCTCTATACCCTAAGCTCCATGAAGAAAGAGACTATGTCTGTCATGTTCACAGCAGGATTATTCCTGGTTCACAGGAAGTCCTGAGTAATCCAGGTTTGTTTTGTTTTGTTTAATTCAGTAACCACTCAGTCTATTATTTTTTCATTGCCCTTAGCAAGTGTTTCTTCTTCAAATGTTGGTGTCAGCAAAGTTCCTGCCTTAACTTGTTGGCCCTCTCTTTCCCCACCCACTATCCAAAGGCAATCTTGGGGCACCTGGGTGGCTCAGTGGGTTAAGTGTCCAATTTTTCATTTCAGCTCAGGTCATGATCTCATGGTTTCATGAGTTCCAGCCCCATGTTGGGCTCTGTGCTGACTCTGCCAACCCTGCTTGGGATTCTGTCATGTGCGCACTCTCTCTCTCTCTCTCTCTCTCTCTCTGCCCCTCCCCAGCTCACTCTCTCTGGCTCTCTCAAAATAAATAAACTTTAAAAAATTATTTTTAAAAAGTCAGTCTCATCTATTCACATGGATTTCACTACTAGCTAGATGATATGCCTTAAAAATACAATTCTTCCAGACTCATAAATATAGAGAACAAACTGAGGGTTGCTGGAGGGGTTGTGGGAGGGGGGGATGGGCTAAATGGGTAAGGGATACTAAGAAATCTACTCCTGAAATCATTGTTGCACTATATGCTAACTATTTTGGATGTAAATTTTAAAAAATAAAAAATAAAATTAAACATATACATATATATACATATATATGTGTGTGTGTGTATACACACACACACACACACACATATATATATATACACACACACATATATATATATATATATATATAATTCTTCCACCCTGATCACAAGCTTCAGATTTTTATACCAAATCGCCTACTATGTATTTATAACTGGATGTGACACAGATGTTTCAAACTCAACCTGTTCCAATTGGGCTCATCTTTTCCCAGTCCTCCACTGCCACCCCCACCTTCTCCTCTTATATATACCATTTCAATTAATGGTGCCATCAACCACGTAGTTTCTTAAAGCAGAAATCCTGTAGTCATTCTATTATCCTTTATCTCCACCTACCCACATCTTTCATTCATTAATTATTCTTCCCACATGGTTCTAGAATCCTTCTCCCATCCCTACTACTAGTATCTAATCAGGTTTCCATTCTTTTTTACCTTGACTACTGAAATAGCCTGCTAATAACTCTCTTTATCCCAATTTTGCCTTCCTTTGAAGCTTCCTCCACATAGCATTCAGAATGACATCAAAATTCAATTTGTGGATTTTTCATGCTTAAACCCCTTCCAAGGCTTTCCATAGCCTTATTATTCAGTTAACACACTTGGCTCTCTATAACTTGAGTCTTGATTTACTTTTTCACTTCTACCTTCTATTTTACCTTCTAATTATCTCCAACCACTTTCAATTCCTATTAAACAATGATGTTTCCTTCATGTTTAGCTTTCTTTATGGTGTTCCCCATGCCTGGAATGTCACTCAGCTCTTACCCTTCCTTCAAGATTAGACTCTAGAAACATCTCTTCCAGGAAGCCCAAACCGCTGGGTTGAATGAGTTCATTTCTGCTTCCCCCACAACTCCATAGCAAACTTCATTACCACATAATTTGTAGTCTGTCTCCTCCACTAAACAATCAGATACTTGATAGCTAGCCCAATATCATATTTGTTTTTGTGCCCTGGGATATAGTAGACAGCCTGGCATATATTAGGTATCTAACAATAGCTATTTGAAATTTTTTAGATCACTTTGAATCTCTGTGACAGAACCGAATATCCACTTTTCCCTTTCTTTCTTGTATCCTGTTGAATTCCAATTTTATTCCAGGTGACAATGTGCCCAGCTCAGTGACTACATTTCCTACCCTCCCTTGCCGTGACAGGATGACAGATCAATAAGATGTAAGAATCGCTGCTGGCTTTCTGGAAACCACTTTAAAGGAGCCTGACCCAACTGATTCAACACTTTTGTAATTTATTCCTCCCTACTTCTCCCTGAAATATGTTCACAATGACTGAAATTCTAGAAGACATCATGTGTCCTTGAAGATTCAAAGCCATGCTCTCAAGACAGAAGTATGCCTCCCTAATGATTATGAAGCTTTCATACATGCGCAGCACGGCTTTCTTTCAGACTTTTGTTGCATAAGAGAATATGACACCTACTTTGTTTAGCCTATCTGGTGTCTTTGTGACCAGGAGCTGAAAGCAACAGTAGCTGCTAGCTCTGAATAAAAGTTTCTTCTCAAATGATGCAATTACAAATTAAAAGTGATCATGAAAAATGCTTAATTGGAATCACCTCAGATGCACACACTATTTCTAAGTATATTGCCCTATTCAACTTCTTCCAGAAACTGGAAGGCTGGGTGACTTTTCATATGACAGTGAGCCATTTTGTTTTTCCAGTTGTTTAACTCTTACGGCTTGTCGCTTTAGTAGAGTTTGAATTTCTGAGATAATTGCTTGAGTAATATGGTTAGTATTCTTATTCACAGCTAGTAACTACCATGGGGACTTCACAGTGCCTAATTAAGACATATGGACAGAGTAATTAGAGTTCTTTTAAGGATTTACAACCAAGAGAGCATTAATAAACCATTATTTATATACTCTAATTTGCCTGTATCTATATGTATGCACAGATATAAATCTTTATACAGATAGCAAACATAAATTATTGAGTTAGTCTCCCCATTTTAAAGCATAAAATAAAACAATGAAAACACACACACACACACACACACACACACACACAATTAGAATACACTGGATTCTGAGTCTCTAACTTAACAGGTATTATATCCCGTGTTTGTACTCACTCTCTTGTTCTTTCCTCAGTGCTACCACAGGCCACTTTCACACTAAATTGACTTAGTTCAAACTCTCTTCAGTTGATACTTAGACACATGCCATGTGGCCTCTTTTCCAGGCATTTAAGGCTAACTTTTCAACAATCACATATGTGCCCATTTTCTAAGTGGCTCTGAATTGCTTAGGATCTATTCTACCAGCTGTTTCTATGTCACTCTCTTGGGCTCCTCCCTCCTAGTGGATGGTCATTCACTGTGTGTGATGATTTCTTCTCACACTCATTCCTTTCTGGGCCATTTAATATCCATGTGAGACAAAGCCTTCATCCAGAGGGAAAAATATTTTGTCTTGTTTTGTTTTTAAGAATAAACAATAGGCTATGAAATCAGAGATATTAAGACTCAATGTCCTATCTTCATCCAGGTGCTTTGCATTTAATAATTACTGTTAACAATAAGCAGTTAGTCTGATATTCATTCATTTGGCTTCCTAAATATTAAGAATCTGCTATATGCCTACCACTGTGCTACACCATGGGTACTACAGTAAGCAAAAACAGGTGTGGTACCTAATTACACGTTGTAGAGAAGACAGGCATTAAGCAAATTATCACAAAATGAGTTTATGACTGCAAACTGAGACTAGTGCTAGAAGGAAAGAAACATGGTTCCACGAGTGTGCTAATTACAGATCAGCTTGTTTCAGACCAACCATCCTACTGAGTAAACTAGAAAAATGAAATTAAAAAAAATCTGTTTGAATGTATCATAAAACCACAAAGACCATATAAAGACTCGGGGAGCTAAAATCCAAGAAAGGAGGGAGGTGCAGAGAGGTGAACCTGACAGAGTGGCTTTTCTTCTCATGACATTAGCTAATTCTTGGTGGAGGCTCAAAAGATGAGCAGAGCTTCCTAGACTCACGGACAGTGGGAGCAAAAATTGAAGTTTAGGGCCCATGAAAAAAGGAAACCGTTGATAAACTCCAAGGCATTCAGTTGAGAAAGGAAAGTATTCATGATCTCCCTTCTCCATGACTCATTCATGGAGTGCCTCCAACAAGTACTACAGACAGCCATGGCTCTTCCACCAGTGGTGACTTAAAATTTCAGTCCTAATGTATCTGAGCTACTGATTCTTCTGGTAAAGAGTTGCTTTAGGCTTTTATTAAGTTAGGTTTATACCAGTGAATACGGTAGTACTAGTATGGCATCCAGAAGATTAGTTTTACCCAGCTTCTCTCTGTACTATTATGTAGTGAAACCTTTGATAGGACTCACCAGCCAGTGACCATTACTTTCTTTATGCAATTTACCCAATGGCATGAGGAAACTTAAATGGCCAAGAGGCAGTGTAAGCTTCAGATTTAATGAAAGCTTTATCCCACGTAGAAACATTCCACTAGTTGATACATTCAAAATAAATCCAAAAGAATAGGAATAGGAGGTAAAAATTTGCCAGTGAATTATTAGGTGCAATTGGGAGAAGCTCCATTCTCACTTCTATCCTACTGTCTCCAAACCTGTATTTGCAATCTATAGGAGACACAATACTGTATATTGGTCTTTGGCTAAAAAGATATTATAAAACAGTCTTCTCATAAGGTGGTGTACCTCAGCTATACTGTATTTGAGACTGGAGTTAGACCACAGCTGTTTCTAGGCTTTGGGGTCCCTTAGACCACTCAGTCACCATTTTTCCAACTTCTTTCATCTGTAAAATAAACTTCCTTGGTCAGAAGATGTTTAGATGGAACATCATAATAGTGTATAAAATACTCAGTGCATGAATGATGATAGGAAAAGAAGAAAACTTGGGAGGAAAGGCAAATTACAATCTAAAGCGTCAAAGCCCCTTCCATGATAGGGGAAGTCTAGCTGGCCTTCCCAGAATATGGTACTACATTGAAATTGAGGGTTGGTACCTTTGCTGGCAAGCACAGCAAAGTCTGATTTTTGAGGCAAAGTCCATATTTTAATGCCTGTCACCATAACTACTTTGATCAAGTGTTAAGGAGGCTTGGGAAAGAGGTAAAGCAGCATAAATGGAGTGAGTCAACTTGTCCACTTGATAATTAAAAGCCTCATTTACTGTGGCCTTTTGTTGGTCATTTACATAAGGATACATTTAGTCACATTTTGGAATCCCATTCAGAGAGAATCACCCATAGATGTCTTCCCCCAATTCTTTGTGATCAGTCTTACAATTCTATTTCTTTTAGGTCCCTGGCAGTCTGATTATGTCATTAGCCACAGCCCATCAATCGGTATAGACATCTCAGGCTTTGTACTAACAAAGTGGATGATAATACATATTGTTTAAATTCAGGTCCACTGGGAGAATTTCCTTTCTCCACCATCTTACAGGGCCATTTATAAGGGAAGAAATAATGTCACAGCATTCTATTTCTAGTTGGCACAAATGTGTGCATAACCATTTTTTAAAAACATTTTTTAACATTTATTTATTTTTGAGAGAGAGAGAGACAGAGACAGATTGTGAGCGGGGGAGGGGCAGAGAGAGAGGCAGGCTCCAGGCTCCAAGCTGTCAGCACACAGCCCCACGCGGGGCTCAAACCCACAAACTGCAAGATCATAACCTGAGCCGAAGTCAGAGGTGTAACTGACTGAGCCACCCAGGCACCCCTGTACAGAACCATTTTTAACCAGATTCAAATGTTTTCCTCTTCATTCAACTGATCTGAAGTAATGCCCCCATGAGAGTGAAGAGCAACGCAGCAAGAAGGGGCAATGTGATAATTAAAGAAACTATTTATGCAACTTACTTCTGCCTTTACAACTGATGGACCCAATCTTGAATATATCCCTTCCACTTGCTGATGGAGGTCTTTGGGACATGTCTAATATCAATGTTGGTTTCTAATCCTTCACTACTTACTGTATAATCCTCTGTTCTTCATCTAATTGGTAAAAGAATAATCCTAACTGGTTTGACTTTATATTTCTGACCTCATTCCCTATTATAATCACCTTGGCTCACTCCACTCCAGCTTCTCTCTTCCTCCATCAAACCAGTCATGTCCACAGCCTTTGCCCTTCTTTTCTTTCTGCCTAGAATATCTTTGCCCTGGAAATGCACAAGGCTACTTCAATGCCATGGCTCAAACATTACATTCTCAGTGACATCTTCCATAGCAATGCTTTTTTTTTTTTTTAATTAAATCCTTACACACCCTGGTAGTACTAATTTATCCTGATTTATTTTTCTCTTTACACAGATTACCTTGTAATATACTGTATATTTCCATTTATTTGCTTATTCTCTCTTCCTCCACTGGAATATAAGTTATACGATGGAATTTTCATTGGCCTAGGTGTTACCACTGTATCTCCAATACCTAGAATACTGTGTGAACATATCGAGTATTCAATACATGCCTTAATGAATAAATGGGTGAATGAATTTTCCCCTCAAAGCCCTCCTTAATTTTAAATTTCGAGAGTTTTCTAATGAATCAAAAACAAATAGAATTGTTAAATGAGTGATATATCTGACTTTATTCCCTTGTATTATCAAAAAAACTATCTTCTCCTTTTTTCCCTATGTTCTTCCAATCTATGTATATTATAAAAATTTTCAGTGAGGAGAAATCAGTTCAGCTTGCTTTTCTTTCCTGACAATTGCTGGTTTTTAGAATAATAATGCCACTGGTTGTTTCTGATTCAAACACAGTGTGAGGCTTTGTTTCTTAGATAAGTCAACTGAGCAAGAAAACAATTAGAATTACTCCCAGCTTGAAGAGGCACATTGAATCCAGAATTTCCATAAGTGTTCCCATCATGCTAAAATCAGCCTGGTATAAAATCATTCATTCCCTTTTGGCCTTATTCACTAAGATTCCATACACACACATGCACAACTCACATGCACACACACACACACACACACACACACACACACACATACACACACAATTCTGATACAAAGTTTTGCAATCTATTGTGGGAATTCTTGTATCTTACAGATTTGCTTTTAAATTGGTTCCCAGTGCATGTTAGAATCTGACAACAGTTGAAAACTGGAGACAAAGAGAGGAGTAAGGGTGGGACAGAAGAATTGGCTTCCCCTGGCCAAGGATATCTCTTAAATGGGTCTACTAAAGGTCTTGTTAAGGGTCTTTCAAGCAATGGCAAAAGAATACCATCAGAGAATGAAGGAGGGCTGCTTTACTTGGCAACAAAACTTGTAGGGAGTTGAAGCTCCTCCCATATAACAAAATCTCCATTCTTACTATCCTACTTCTTCCTGATCAATACCTTCCTATCAGACTTCATATCAGGCACATGACAAGACTGTAAATTCAACTAATACTGATTTTAAGCCACAGACTCAATGTTTGTGTGTATCTTTTAGATCTCTCAACCCAGTGGCTACAAGAAATGTGATGTTCTTTTTGCAGACTCAAAAAAGTCATTGATTTTCAATCCATGCCTTAAGCGGAAAATTACACAATTTGTATTAGTAAATCTGTTTATGTAAGCTTTGTGGAAATGATAACAGTAAATACTATACTCTACAGGTCTTACATAGCTCTTCCTACTGTCCTCTAACAGAATCTAATTGGTCACCTAAAGCCTTTCTTCAATTAGCATTATAATCTAGGGTGAATCGTTTAAATGAATGTTCACCATATTGTGCATACCATAGTATGCCAGAGACCCACTGCTTACTAGCAAGAGTTTTCACTACCTTCATCACCTTTAACTATTGCCAAAATAATTCTGCATAACAAAACTAGATGGCTTAATATAACCACTTGTTCTTGTTTTTGTAACTTCAGGTTGGTAAACAATGGCTGATTCAGCTTGGGTTCAATTGGGTAGTCCAGTTGTTCTACATACTTCTCTTCCTCCTGGGACCAACTGGCTAGCTGGCTACCAACTGCCTGCAAGAGAGCAGGCAACCATCATACAAACACATCCCAGATCTTCGCTCACAATACATCCACAATATCCCACCAGCCAAAGCAAGTCACATGGCCAAGCCCAACATCAATAAGGCAGGGTAGAATATTCTACCCAGAGTGGGAGAATATTTACTGAACAATAATCCAATTTATCATAATCTCTAACAAAGTCAGATAAGCAATCCCAAACACCTTCCTTTCTTTGAATGCCCATGCCCATACAAAGTTCTGATTTACATTTGTATATTAAGAGGATTCTTAGTTGCAAGCAACAGAAACCAACTTGGCATAAAATGAGAGTATTGAAGGAATATTGAATTGTTGATACGTACAACAGAAAGACCAAAGAGTGAGGCTCAGTGGTGCTGAGATCAGTACCAGTTCATTAATCACAGCACAACACAGATGTGGTCCTACATGAACACAAAGCAGCCCACTGCCTCTGGGGTCTAGGCCAATTTTTTTAAAAACATGTTGACTTGTAATATTTGGGTTAAATAAAATATATTCTGAAAACTAACTTTACCTGGTTGTATTTTTTTAACTTTTTTTTTTAAATTAAACTACTAGAAGGGTTTTTTAAATTTATTTATTTATTTATTTATTTATTTATTTATTTATTTATTTACATAAATCTCTGCACCCAATGTGGGGCTTCAATTCAGAACCCCAAGATCAAGAGTCATATGCTCTACCAACTGAGCAGCCAGGTGCCACAGACTACTAGTAAGTTTTGAATGACATATATGGCTCACATTTCTAAAGGACACCACTACTCTTGTACTCTCTACTCTTATAGCACTGGATGCTAGTAATTGCTTCTGGCACCACCACCAATGCAATCTCCAGAAACTGGGAGCTGCTAAAACAGTCAACACCATCTGAGAAGAGTCTTCCCTATCCTTTCTTCTTTGCATGCCAAACAATCTGGGGGAAGATCCATCTGCTTAGCCAAACTGGGGTCACATGCTTATGCCCTAGCTTCAAAAGAGGCTAACAAAGTGAATATATGGTGTTTCTAGCCCCTACAGAAAGAGATAAACTCTTACCTACAACCAAGACTTACAAAGTGAAATTCCCCAAATATAGAGATTTTAACACGGAGTACTCAAAAGTCAGTGAAAAATCTAGTTTTTTACTCAGTATATCCCTTTGCAGAAATATAGCACTAAGAAATAGAAAAACAGGGGCAGAGACTTCTTTACAAAGATTCTTATCTTAGCTGGGTTCCCCCAGAAGCAAACATAAAAATAAATAGTTCATTTGTGAAATGAAGCAGAAGCATCAGCAGGGAGTTAGGGAAGTAAGACAAGGCAAGGAAGGAAATCAATCCAAGGGTGTACCAATGAGGCCATCGACTGGGACTCAGTCCCCTCTGGGGCCTCTGGGACACTGTTTAAAACACACCTCAGTGTAGTGTCATCTGAGGGAGGAGGATGGTAGGTGAGGGTTGATCCTGGGAATGCTAACTCTTTGGAACTTTCAGCTTGTGCTGGCAAGTATATGCATGCATCCAGAGAAGGTCAGACCCTGGGCTGAAAAGTGACAAATGCCACTAGCATATATAGAAAAGTGAGATGTAAAAGATATATAAAGGGAATATGAATGAGACATTGATGGCAGAAACAACCTACATGTTATTATTTAAAATGATGGTCTTAGTCTGTTTGGACTGCCATAACAAAATACCAAAGGCTGGGTGGCTTAAACAATAGGCACAGTTCTGGTGGCCAGGAAGTCCGATATCAAGGTATTGAAAGATTCAGGTCTTGGTGAGGGACCACTTCCTAGCTTGCAGATGACTATCTTCTCACTGTGTTCTCACATGTTGGGGAGAGAGAGCAAGCAAGATCTGGCCTCCCTTCCTTTTCTTATTAGGACACTAATTCCATCCTGGGGCTCCACCCTCATGACCTCAACCTAATTACTTCCCAAAGGCCCACCTCCAAAGTGTAAGGACTTCAACATGTGAATTTTGAAGGGACACAAACCTTCAGTCCATATCAATGATGTTTCTGAAATTTTTAATAATTCCTTCCACAAATATTTATTGAACAGAACACCTAGTATGTTCAAAGCAATACTCAAGGAGCTGTAAATTGCTGAATGAGACAGACAAAAATCCCTTTCCTTGTGAAATTATACTCTAGAAAGGGAAAGAGAAATAAATAACCAAAATCAACAAGTTGTTTTGTATGTTAGAAGATGATGATCCTACAGTGAAAAATAAAGCCTTGAATTGTGATAGGTATGCCAAGATTGGGCAATGGGGAATGCAGATTAGAACAGGGTGGCCAGGGAAGGCCTCATGGAAAAGATAACATTTGGGCAAAGATGAGGTGAGGGAGTAAACTATGCCAATACCGGTGGAAAGAGCGTTCTGCATATAAAGGACAGAAATTGCAAAGTAGCCTTTGGGTATGAGGTGAAAAGGAAAATCAGGAACTCAATGATAGACATGTTAATGGACAATAAATTCCATGTGAATTTGGAATTCAAGGGCAAGCTCTATCTAGACGGCAAACATAAGTTTGTGAATCTTCAGCATATACACGATATCTAAAACCATTGATTGGATGAGATGAATGGAATGAGTGCCAATAGAAAAGAATTCCAAGTCACTTTTGAAAATAGTCTGGCAATTCCACAAGAGGTTAAACAAGAGTTACCCTATGATCCAGCAAATCCACTCCTAGGTATATGCATCCAAGAGAAATGAAAACATGCCCATGCAAAATCTTGTGCATAAATATCCATAGCAGGAGTATTAGTAATAGTCAAAAGGTGCTCACAACCCAAATGACTATCAACTGATGAATGGGTAAATAAAGTGGGTAAATATCCATATAATGGAATATTACTTGGAAATTCAAAGGAATGTGGTACTTATACACACTACAGTGTGATACACCTTGAAAACATTATGTGAATTCAAAGAAGCCAGACACAAAGGACCACATATTGTATGATTACACTTACATGAAATGTGCAGAATAAGCAAATCTATAGACACAGAAAGTACCTAAGGCTGGGGCAGAGCACGGGTCAGGGAAGGAGAGCTGGGTAGAAAGTGCATGGAGTTTCCTTTGAGAGTGATAAAAATCTTCTAAAATTTATTTGGTAATGGTTTCCCAACTCTATAAATATACTAAAAGCCATCGAGCTGTACACTTCAAATGGTTGAGTTTTATGTTATGTGAGTTATATCTCAATAATGTTGTAGAAAGAAAGAAAGGGAGGAAAGAAGGAAGGAAGGGGAAAGAAGGAAGGAAGGCAGGCAGGAAGGAAGAGAGAAGTTGTAAGGTTTGAGTTCTGGAGCCATTGGACATTTAAGGATTTGTGATACTTGTTAGACATCCAACAGGAAAATCTGAGTAGGAGTTTGGGTATGCGAATTTAGAGATGAGAAACAAGGTCTGGGCTTAGAAGTGACTTGAGGGGCGCCTGGGTGGCTCGGTTGGTTGAGTGTCCCACCAATCAGGTCATGATCTCATGGTTTATGAGTTTGAGCCCCACGTTGGACTTGTGCTGACAGCTCAGAGTCTGGACCCTGCTTCGGATTCTGTGTCTCCCTCTCTCTCTGCCCCTTCCTTGCTCTCTGTCTCTCTGTCTCTCTCTGTCTCTGTCTCTGTCTCTCTCTCTCCTCTCTCAAAAATAAACACTAAAAAAATTATTTTTAAAGAAGCGATTTGAGATTGAGTCTGGGGTATGCCAGTGTTCTGAGGTTGGGGATATATACAAGATCCAGAGAACAGAGAACAGAGAAAACAAGTCTGAAAAGGAGAAGCCAGTAAAGAGTCCAGTGTCCCAAAAGCTAAGGGAAGAAAATATTTAAGGGAAGAGTGATCAACTCTGTCAAATGCTGCCAATAACTCAAGTAAGATGAAAACTAAGATCAAGCATTGGTTTTAACTCTGCGGAAGTCAATGGCGATTTTACAAAAGCTGTTTTGCAGGAGCCAGGAGAATGAATGCCTGATTAGAAAATGGGAGACAAGTAAATTGCAGATATCCAGTAGCTATAACTATTGAGAAGATTTGCTTTTCACAAGAGCAGAGAAATGATCCAGTAACTGAAGGCAGATAAAGAGTCTGGAAAATTTTGTTCCCCCTAAGGTAAGAGAAATAGCATTTGTATAAGTTCATGAAAATGAGCAAGCAACAAAGAAAACATGATGGCACAGAAGAGAGAAGTCAACTGGTGATGTGATATCCTTGGACACATGAGAAGGGCTTTAACTAGGCCTGTGGAAAATTCACTCATAATAATGAAAAACAGAGTTTGAGGCCACAGAGCAAGTGGGGGTGGGAGGTGGGGGGATGTAGAGGCAGAAGTATGGGATACTACTAAAGTATCCCAGTAAAACAGGAAACGAGGTCTCAGCAGAGTGAGAATGGGGGAGGAGGCACTAAGGGGAAAGAAGAAAATAGTGTCTGGGCAAGGGGTGAGGGGAGGACTAGAGAAATGCAGTATGGTGGACCGAGAGTATTCTGCAGCGACTCCTGGTTAGTAGCAATGAATTAAAACTGAGACCAGTCAGCAAGATGGTGTTTTTCTTTCTCTAGAACCATTCAGGCATACAAAGATAGACTTCAATAAATGGACAGTTGGCTTTAACCGAGGTTGGTATTAACAAAATGTGAAAATTCTCCCAATTTTGTGAAAAAGAAAGACAAAATTTTAATAGAGTGTGAGCACATAGCACTTGCATAGGAAAAAAAAGACAAAGGAAATTTATAAATCGCTGTAGTTTTGCAGGCCATTTTTATTTTATTAGATATTCTCTAAGGTTTTTCGCAAAAATCAAAGCTCACCCGGTCTTTCAACACTATCCAATATAACCAAAATCAGGAATTAGCAACAGGTTTCACAAGAAATTTCAATATGAAAGCAATAAAACAAGACAGCAATTCTGTTTGTCCCTTCTCCCATCAAGAACATCATTTCTTGTATATGTTTCCTTGAGTATCTGCTTCATTCCCTTGATTCTGTTTGTAGATCAGTGCACAGGACCCCAACATGGCTGTCCTTGTTTCAGCCCACAGTTCCAGAAACCACATCACCCGACTAAGTGTTTGTCTTTCTCAGATGAAGTTTACAGGGGGCAAGCTGATTGGCTCAGCTTGAGTCAGGGCTCTTTATTTGGTTCAATCAACTAGAATCAGGAATGGGAAGGCAGCTGTCAAAATAATGGCAACCACCTAATCCCTTTCCTTCAGCCAAATGTTAGGGAGAAAGGTAGTTTCAATAAAACAAGCCAAAAAGGACCCCAAATGTAACTTTGTAAAAAAGCATGTATCACGTTTATAATAAGAACAAATACTTTGTTTTGTTTTATTTTTTGAGAGAGAGAGCACAAGCAGGGAAGGGACAGAGAGAGAGGGACAGAAGATCTGAAGCAGGTTCTGCACTGACAGGTTGACAGCCACGAGCTGGATGCGGGGTTTCAACTTGCGAACCACAAGATCATGAGCTGGGTTGAAGTCAGATGCTCAACCGAGTGAGCCACCTAGGTACCCCGATACTTTTATTTTTTTAAGAACAAATATTAATACTTATAAAGAAGAGATGAAAGGGAAAAATAACAAAAGGTTAAAAATTTAGTTTCGCCTTTTTTATAAAATATTCCTTCTCTGTTTCAGATAGGAGTTTCATCATTGTAATTTCTTTTTTTTATTTTTTAAACATGTTTATTTATTTTTGAGAGACAGAGAGAGAGAGAGAGAGAGAGAGAGAGAGAGAGCGTGAGTGGGGGAGAGGTAGAGAGAGAGAGGGAGATACAGAATCCAAAGCAGGCTCCAGGCTCCAACCTGTCAGCAACTCGTGAACCACGAGATCAAGACCTGAGACGAAGACAAAGTCAGACGCTCAACTGACTGAGCCACCCAGGTGCCCCCCATCATTGCAATTTCTAAAAAGCTTCTGATGAGTGCCTGTTAGCACAAGGCACCATGGCCTTCACTGCACAGAATGAATCTGGCAGGCAAAAAATTATTTTAACAGGAAAATATACATTTTTGAAGAAAATGTTGAGAAGGCAAAATATATCAATAACTGCAAAATGGAACTGTTGGCAATATCAAACATTCTGAAGATTCCCTCCTTTCTTCAGTAAATGCCTAGTGAATATTCCCTGTGTGTTATTAGACTTGAAAGTCTATCCAGAGTTAAAAAAAAAACAGCAGGATAAAACTGAGAAGTAAATCTATTAGTGACATTCCCTGTTAAGATTATTTTTAGTTACACAAACTGTGTACATGTTTGTGTACTTTAACATTCAAGTACACACAGAAGCATATAGAGAAAAAGAAAAATCTCCTTTGGCTTTACCTCTCTCACCCCTAAGTACCCTCAATTCCACAGCACTTTACAGAGAAAAACACAGTTAACAGTTTGCACTATAATACCCTTTCAATTCTTTTTTTTTAGTTAGCTTTATTTATTATTTTATTCTTAAGGCCTTTGCTGTTCATTGTTAAACCTGCCTTTCTTTCTTTATGCTGATGACTTCCTATCAGCATCCCTGTTAAGTTATATACTCCCATGGCCTTGCATCCAGGCCTATAAAGACATTTTCTATAATATCCCAATGATCTAATCTCTTAAGGCTCTCATACTTCACCTGTTTTTTAAAAGCAGACATTTTATGGACTGGTGAAGCAATCATTTAGAAACATACATCTCTGAAGCCACAATCATTTTATAATTTGTTCTGCCTCACCAACAACCACAGCCAGTCTTCCAAGAGGACAATCCTTTAGAGAAAATCTCTAACATTAAAGCAGCTTACAGCTATTTCAGATAATGGGAGCTGCCCAGCCTGTGATGTGTTCAGTCTCTACCATTTATGGAGGATCTGCTGGACTAATAACTGACTTGAAAATGAGCTCTGCACAAGAAATTCAGCAATGAATTATGAAAATAAGTGAACTTACAAAATTTACTGGAAATTTCTTTCTGAAGGTCAGAGGATATATTAAACACAATACCAAATGTGCATTTTTATATTTTTATTTTTTTATTTTTTTTTCAACGTTTTTTATTTATTTTTGGGACAGAGAGAGACAGAGCATGAACGGGGGAGGGGCAGAGAGAGAGAGAGACACAGCATCGGAAACAGGCTCCAGGCTCCGAGCCATCAGCCCAGAGCCTGACGCGGGGCTCGAACTCACGGACCGCGAGATCGTGACCTGGTTGAAGTCGGACGCTTAACCGACTGCGCCACCCAGGCACCCCCAAATGTGCATTTTTAAAACAGTATATCATATCCTTATGAAAATCTGATGTAAAGTTTATGGTGCTACCCTTTCAAAAGAACTGGTTAAAGACAGTCCAATCAGAACTGACTTTGTAGATGTGTCTAAATTTCTGAAATACAAAGTAATATGCAACAAAAAGGGGGGGAAAGCTCTAGAGATCTCCCTTAGAAAAAGAAAATTCCAGGGTGCCTGGGTGGCTCAAGTCATTTGAGTATCTGGCTCTTGATTTCGGCTCAGGTCATGATCTCATGATTTGTAGGACTGAGCCCCACAGCAGGCTCTGCACTGACAGCACCAGCATGGAGCCTGTTTGGGAGTCTTTCTCTCCCTCTCTCTCTCTGCCTTTCCCCCACCTGCACATGTGTGCTCTCTCTCTCTCTCTCCCCCTCAAAATAATAAAGTCCCCCCAAAATATGTCTTGCATGGACCTTGCTGTGAGTCACATTTGTGTAGAAAAACCTTATTACTCAATAAAACTTTATTATTTAAAACTTAAGCTATGTTACTTAATGTCTATTTTGCAAATATTACATAAATTGGACTTCGCCACATGCCAATCCATCCTTGATGGACCAATTCCAACTGGTGATTAGACGATCCCCATGCTATGGCAAAACTCCACCCCAAGTGTCTGTCTTATCTCTCACTCACCTTTTCTACCTCAGGACTTGTTTCAAAGATATCAATTACTCAGACTTATGAAGAACATTCCAGAAACATGAGGGATTAACAACCACAGAAGCAACCCTCAGCCAATGAGGAATGGGAGTCAATGAACAAATGCACCAGTCTCCCACCCTTTGGAGGGAAAAGTCTAAAGCCCGTTCTATACAGTTCCTTGAGGGGCTCCCTAATGGATTTGAATACTAGTTGCCCACAGCAATAACTGGATCAATAATGTGCATTTAATTGGCTTCCTTGAATCATTTCTCAAATAGATTATCTTCCCCCAAATGCTTGCTTCAGGCTCTGCTTTAGGGGTAAAACAAAGATATTATGTAAAGTGCTAACAGTGCCCATATTCTAATATATAGTTAGTAATGATGGTTCCCTTCCTTGCATCTCTTCATAAATGCCATTCACTCTACTAATGAATCAGTTTTCCAGTCCTTATCAAGAACTCAGTCACAGCAAAACAACTGTCCAAAATGGTAGCCAATATGGCTATTGAGGACTTGAAAATGCAGAGTCCAAACTAAGAAATGTTGACAGTGTAGGCTACACAACAGATTTTAAAAATTTGGCATAAAAAAGTAAAGTATCTCATTAACAATTTTTTTTAATTTTTTTTTCAACATTTATTTATTTTTGGGACAGAGAGAGACAGAGCATGAACGGGGGAGGGGCAGAGAGAGAGGGAGACACAGAATTTGAAACAGGCTCCAGGCTCCGAGCCATCAGCCCAGAGCCTGACGCGGGGCTCGAACTCACGGACCGCGAGATCGTGACCTGGCTGAAGTCGGACGCTTAATCGACTGCGCCACCCAGGCGCCCCGATCTCATTAACAATTTTATACTGATTAGTTGAAAGGATAATGTTTTGGATATTATTGGTCAAAGAAAATATATGACTAACACTAGTTTAATTGGTTTCTTTTTACTTTCTATAATATGGCCTCTAAAAACTTGAAAATTATAGTACTGACTTGTATTATACTTCTATTGTACAGCACTGTTCTAGAAATTGTGGAAAAGGGCCACAAGGTGAAGAGAGACAGAGGTAGAGAATATGGGTATGACTCAGTATATTCAACAAGATGTTTAATTACATGACACAGAAATCATTTAGGCTGACATAAGCAAAAAAGATTTTACTGAAAAATAAAGGAGTCTCCAAAACCTGGTCCAAAGAACCAAGCTTAGAGTCTGCATAGCTAGGTAGCAGGTCTGCAGGTTGTTTGCAAAAAATGGCTCCATCATTCTCTTTCCTGTACCCTTGTGCCTTGGCAATGTGACTTTGCCTCCCAATGAGAGGTTGAGTGTATTTCTTTACCCCTTGATTTTGGGCTGGACTCATGACTAGGTTTGACAAGAAGCATGAGGCCACTCCTTCTCAGAACTCTGCTGAGTGGTCATGGGTACAAATGTAGGCTGGCCTGCTGGATGACAGGGACGTATATTCCAGTTGTCTCTATAGCCTCAGCTGACTGTCACCCACTCCACAGAAACAGAGCTGTCTCACTGACCGGAAACCGATTGCAGACACGAGTGAGCTCAGAGCAAGCAGTCCAGTTAAAACTGGTCCAAACTGATGATTCTATAGAATCCTGAACTAAATAGCCTACCAGGTTATTTTGAAAAGGCTTTTTCAAAGATAAATCTGGAGACTAGTAAAAGTGGTAAGGACAGACTTTATTCAGCAATAACTGCTGCAATGAGGAAGAGGGTCCAGTGTCAACTGAATTCTGATCTGTGCAGAACTGACCGGGCATTTTAAAGAGAAATTGAGGGAGTAGGCACAGGTAACAAGCAAAGATTAGGTTTATTACCTGGAGCTTATTTGGAGGAGAAGGAAATTTCTTGTATCTTTATGCTAGCAAGTAGTAGTATAAGTTAGAGCAAAGGATGGCCCCCTTCATCCTGGAAGGGAGGGCAAAAGTTATTGCCCTGAATGTCTGCATTTCAAAGAGATGACTCTCTGGTCTGAGAAGAAGGTTCTGGGTGGTGGAAGATTTACATCTCAAAGGGGGAGAGAATGGATTTACAACTGTAAGCTTTTTTTTTTTTTAATGTTTATTTATCTTTTGGAAGAAAGAGAGACAGAGTAAGAGTAGAGGGGAGGGGCAGAGAGAGAGGGAGACACAGAATCTAAAGCAGGCTCTGGGCTCCAGGCTCCAGAGCCTGACACAGGGCTTGAACCCATGAACTTTGAGATCATGACCTGAGCCAAAGTCGGACATTTAACCAACTGAGCGACCCAGGTGCCCTATAACCGTAAGCTTTCTAAAATAATTGCTCCATGAGAAGGGGTTCAGAGGCCTGTTGATTACCAGGTTTGTGCTGGAACAAATAGTAATTCTTCTGGAAGTCTTGATTTTCTCAGGCAGGCATACTGAGAGGGCTGGGGTCAGCCTAGGGATATGGCCTTGAGTCATATGTTCATGTTTGTTCAAATCTTTCAGTGTGCATGGTAGCAGGGGGAGAGGAAGTAGACAAAATCATTTGCACCGAGTCTGCTGTTTTTCACACACCAAAGTTGAGGCCTAGTTGAAAAGGAAACTCAGAGGACCCTAACTAAAGTTTAGTCAAGAAGAGAGTCTCTGGGGGCGCCTGGGTGGCGCAGTCGGTTAAGCGTCCGACTTCAGCCAGGTCACGATCTCGCGGTCCGTGAGTTCGAGCCCCGCGTCAGGCTCTGGGCTGATGGCTCAGAGCCTGGAGCCTGTTTCTGACTCTGTGTCTCCCTCTCTCTCTGCCCCTCCCCCGTTCATGCTCTGTCTCTCTCTGTCCCAAAAATAAATAAACGTTGAAAAAAAAATTAAAAAAAAAAAAAAAAAAAGAAGAGAGTCTCTGTTATTTGCCACTTAGTTTGGGGTAGTTTCTTATATAGCAAAATCTAAGTAACTAAACTTGAAGCCACAGGACTAGTCCAGTAGAAATTCTACCACCTCTTCCTCCAGATCTAAAAATTGCACTTTGTACTGCTGGACACGGAGACTGCCACTTGGGCCCCTGGAAAGTGCTTGAAGCTACTACTATCACTGCCAGGGCCACCAGAATGGATTCTGTGTCATCAGTGTTTTTTGATATCACTACCCCCAATTTGAAGTCTGGAGAAAGCGCATCTGACTGATGGAGCCTAAGTCACATGCTCACTGCTTCACATTGATGCCTCCAGCCTCTACAAGTTAGATATGGGTTCTGTTCAATCAAATCAAAAATTCTCCAATGCAGAAAGTGTGTTCAGATGCTAGGTCATCACAACAAAAAATAAATGTTATTACATGTACCATAATATTTCATACCTCCACTGCTTTACTGATGCTGAAAATCATGTTTGAAACACATCTTCAGGGGCTCCTGAGTGGCCCCGTGGGTTAAGCATCTGACTCTTGATTTCGGCTCAGGTCATGATCTCATAGTTCGTGAACTGGATCCCCACGTGGGGCTCTGCATTGACAGTGTGGAGCCTGCTTGGGATTCTCTCTCTCTCTCTGCCCCTCCCCTGCTCGTGCTCTCTCTCTCAAAATAAATAAAAATAAACTTTAAAAAAAAATAGAGAGATAAAGAAACACGTCGTCATCCTTTCCTACATGAATAACTCCTCTTCATTTTCCCTGGGAAATCTGACTTCTTCCTGCTCCCCTTTCCCCACTGTAGCTAAATTAGGAAAATGCACAAAAGCATGAAATCTATCAAACTAATGAGCACTCCTCCTTGTTGGAGTAGCTCCTGTTATCATTAAGAATCTTTCAATCTGAATGAATGAAATCTTTCACCCAATCCCCAGTGTTTGTAATAAAGTACGTACTCAGTGTTTGCTTCTCCACAAATAAACTGGAGATTTCATTACAGGAGGAAATAGCAGGTGAATTTTGTAAAATACATCGATGTCAGATTATGCAGAATGTCAATGTAATTTATCTCAGAGACAACACAGTGCCACTGAGGGTTTTGGTACTATTTATTAGATAAAGATTCATGTGGAATCAATTTACAGGATGCAAACATGGGAGTGAGACTAGAGCCTCTTGGCAGGCTATCACAAATGCTGGGTATGCGAGTAGAAGGGTATAGCCATGATAATGAAGAGAAGAGTCCACTCATGAGATGAAATTAAGAAGATGATAGAACCTGATTGGTCCTGGGTGAAGACAGAAGAGAGAAGGGAATGTTTTCATAGGTGAAGTGGCAAAATGTGTATGTGTGTGCGCGTGTGTGTGTGTGTGCATGTGTGTGTGTTTAATTGTGGTCATTTCTTTGTTGTCCCAAGAACTTTCCCCCATACTACTCATTCAGAGGCATTTCCTAATTCAGGAGAAGAAAAACTACTGCAGAACAGGAGAAAAGGATGTCATATTCTTTGTTTTTAGCTTCAGAAGAAACGTTCTAGGAGAATACAGACTTTGCGAGAGTACTTGCAGAAAGACTACATCCTTCCTCTCCACTTAAACTCCCATGCCCGGTAAGCAAGGGACTCCTGAATTAAATAAAAAGAAATTACAGAGGTGAAGCAAAATGGTTAAGTGCATATACAGGGAGGATTTGAACATGACCCTCCTTCCCAGGTGTGTAGTTTAAGTAGAGAAAAGATTGGAGAAAAGTGTGGTGTTCTAGATATATCTACACATCCACTTGGTACCCTAGCATCAAGGAAGAATGGTAGTGTAGGTCTCTCTGCACCAAAATGACATCAGGCCAACAATTAAACATGGCTGGGTATGAAATCAGGGAACAAAGAGGCTCTAACAACAGCTCTGATTCTACCTTAAGCTCATTAGTGAAAAGTAGACAAATAAACTTTCTGCACTTCCCTAAGCAGGGCTCGAATGTTAGTTAAAGGAGACAGCCAAGGGCCAAAGGGGCTTGAATTTGTAACCCAAATGCCAGCGTGAATTATGCAACTGAGGCCTTACATTGCAGGGATTTCAGGAGGTGGCCTTTTGGAAGAGTGCCAAGTAATATGACCACTAGAAAGCAGACACCCTCCCTCCTGACCTCCTCCCTCAACTTCCATCCTGTCATTATCATAAATAAAACGTGGGACAAGAGTGTCACCTTGAAGAAGAAAAAAAGGTAAAATCCAGAAATATGATTTTAAACTTGAAGTGGCTGAAAAAGGTGTGACAAAGACTACGTTCACCTAGAAACACCTGCATACAATTTTACAGCATCAGGAAAGATAGATAAAGCATATAACAGAAACTAAGTCCAGTTGCAAGAAAATAAAATGTTACCTGTTCTGCATGTATGACTTTAGGGCCTCTGAAAATTATACTTACAATAGGTATAAAGGTGTTTACTGCATTCTTAAGAGGATTAAGTGTTCTCTTTGGGGAACTACAACATACTTTATTTAAAATAATAATAATAAATCATTGACTGAAATGGTTCAACACTATATTGAAAGTAACAAAGTGAACTGCTATTTTTCTCACACCTGGCCTTCTCTCTGAGGCATATTCTGATTCTAATTTAATGCTGGGTATAGGTCACCAAGGTGAGAAGGGTTGCTAGCTGATATTCTTTAGTACAGTGCATTCCAAAGACGTCCAGTCCATTCTTGGGTCAATTAAAAGTCTACGGGACTCCAAGAAGGTACATTAGGTATTGAAATTGGCCAGATAGTTAAGATAAACCCTAGAGCAGTGGTTGTCAGTGGGGACAGTGGGGAAAAGCATCAGGTGGTTGGGGATGGCAGAGGCGGGGCGGGGGCGGGGGGCGGTTTGCTCCCCATGGGAATGTTGGCAGTGTCTGCAGATAGTTTTGGTTGTCACAACCGAAGACAACTGGTAGAAGCCAGAGATGCTGCTAAACATCCTTCAATGTACGGACAGTCCCCACAGGAATCGACAGTCAGAAAGGTAAATGCTACTAAGGTTGAGACACCTGCTCTAGAGGTGAGTTAGAAGTCTAACCACTTTCAGGATCCTGATAGCCTCATAGAGTCGACCTATCACTTTGAATTGTTCATAGAAAAAGTTCAGTGTTCACGGGATCTTTTGTTCTGGGGAGAGCTTGGACAGAACTTCTAAAATTGTTACAAAAATATTTTTTCTTTTAAGGGGTTCATGATGATGATGATGATAATATTCAGGTAAACTTAGTTCCAGTTCTAGTTTAGAGCAAGAATGACAATCTATTCATTTGTTTATTTTGGATCCTATATTATGGCCATTTCAATACTGAGATCAGAGAGAGAACAGAAAAGGGAGAAAGAAAGAAGTCTGTAATAGAGAGGAGCTCAACATTACCTGTTACACTGAGAAACAAATTACTAGGTCATTTAGTAATATTAGCTTTGAAAAATGTAAACATTAAATTTTAAAATGGTCATTAAAGGGTTGCCTGCCTGGCTCAGTCAGAAAAAGCATGTGACTCTTGATCTCAGGGTTGTGAGTTCAAGCCCCACACTGAATATCTCTACACCTAACTAAAAAAAAAAAAAAAAAAAAAAAGGTTTCTGGAACACCTGGGTGGCTCAGTTGGTTAAGCATCAATTTTGGCTCAGGTTATGATCTCATGGGTTCATGAGTTTGAGCCCTACATCAGGCTCTGTACTGACAGTGTGGAGCCTGCTTGGGATTCTCTCTCCCTCTGTCTCTGCCCCTGTCTCATGTGCACATGCGCATTCTCCCTCTCTTTCTCTCTCTCTCAAAATAAATAAACTTTAGAAAAAAATACTAAAGGGGAACCTGGGTGGCTCAGACAGTTAAGCGTCTGACTCTTGATTTTGTCTTAGGTCATGATCTCGCGGTTCCATAGGTTTGAGCCCCGAACTGGACTCTGTGTGGGCAGCAAGGATCCTGCTTGGAATTCTCTCTCTCTCTCTGCTCCTCCCCCACTCGCACTGTCTCTATCTCTCTCAAAATAAATAAATAAACTTTTAAAAATAAATAAGTAAATAAAATATTTCCAAAAATAAAAGGATCATTAAATTGTTTTAAGAAATAGTTTAACTTCTAAATAAAAATGAGGGGCGCCTGGGTGGCTCAGTCGGTTAAACGGCCAACTTCAGCTCAGGTCATGATCTCGCGGTCCCCACATCGGGCTCTGTGCTGACAGCTCAGAGCCTGGAGTCTGTTTCAGATTCTGTGTCTTCCTCTCTCTGATCCTCCCCTGTTCATGCTCTGTCTCTCCCTGTCTCAAAAATAAATTTTAAAAAAACGTTAAAAAAATTTTTTTAATAAAAAAATAAATAAAAATGAAAGTGCAGTCTAAATTCTTCCTTTACTTAAATGTAGAATCCAATTAACCAATAAATAAATATGGTAATCTCCATCTTAATTTCAATAATCTGTTTTTGAATAGTTCTGTACAAAAATGCTAACTGGGAACCTATTATGATTTAAATAAGAAAAACTTATAATGTGGCACATATCAACCACAAACCCACAGCTAACTTCCTAAAACTCAGTAAAATACCTCTAAATAAATCACAAACCATCATGCTAGGATGTAAAACGCTTAAAAAATTACTTCCCAGTAGCCAACAAATTAATACAGCTAATAACTAGTTATTTGGTATATAGCAATATATTGAATACCTCCTGTCTGAAGGCTCAAAAGCTTCCCAAAATATCAACATGTGACCCTGATGTTGTGGTTGAAATAACTCAAATACTTGTCCATGCATTGTTTCATTGAAAATATTTCGTTGGGGCCCTGGGTGGCTCAGTCAGTTAAGCATCTGACTCTTGATTTCAACTCAGGTCATGATCTCATGGTTCATGGGATCAAGCCCCACATCAGGCTCTGTGCTGACAGCATGGAGCCTGCTTGGGATTCTCTGTCTCTCCCTCCCTCTCTTTCCCTCCCTCTCTCTCTCACTCAAAATAAATAAATAAACATTTTTAAAACAAAGAAAATATTTTGATTTTTCATTTCATTGATAACTAATGGTGTTGCATTTTTTAAGGTACTCAGTGGGTATTTGTATATTTTCCTTTGTTAAATGTCTCTTCATGTATTTAAGTTACTTCGTTTATTCAATGTATGTATTTTTATTGTTGAGATATAAGAGTTTCTCTATATTCTGGGTACGAGTCTTTTGTCAAATATATGTAGTGTGGATATTCCCCCCACCCCTGCTTGTAGTTTGCTTTTCATTTTTTAAGTGTTTTTCAAAGAGCAGAAACTTTTAATTTTGACGAATCCAATTATTCAATTGTTTCTTTTCTAGTTAGTGATTTCTATAAGAAATCTTTACCCACTTCAAGGTCACAAAGATATTTTTGTGTTTCTTTCTTCCAGAAGTTTATACACACTAGGATGGCTGAAAATAAAGGTTGACAACACTTAATGCAGGAAACGATGTGGAGCAACCAGATCACTCATAAATTGCTGCTGAACTTGCAAAATAGTACAAGCACTTTGGACGTTTCCTTGGTAGGTTCTTATGATGTTAAACAAACAGCTACTCTATGACCCAACGATTCTACTCTTAAGTATTTACTCAAGAGAAGTGAAAACACGTTCACTAAAAGCTTATTTAACAAAAATACTTACAGCAGCCATATTCTTAATAGCTTAAAACTGGGAACCATGCAATCGTCCAACAACAGGCAGCAGATGAACAAACTGTAGTATATTCATATAATGAGGAATTAACTAGTGCTGCATACAATATGGATGAACCACAAAAATGTGGTGAACAAAAGAAGCCAGACACAAAAGAGTATTTGTTTTATGACCCCATTTACAGGAAATTCAAAACAGGTAAAACTAATTGATGTTGATCAAAGTTAGAAGAGTGGTTGCCTTAGGGGGAAAGAAAGGAGACTGACCAGGAAGGGGTACAAGGGAATTTTCCAAGGTAATAGACATGCTCTATGTCTTGACAATGGTGTGGATTACGTAAGTATATTGATTCATTATTGAATTGTACACTTAAGATGTATACATTCCACATGTAAATTATACCTCACAAAATGTACATCATCATATTGCATGGGCACAGCTGAGAGCTATGTATATTTTATGACATTTGGGTATTAAAAGTCACAAGCATTCTGCTGGAAAATGTTAAACTGGGAGAAATCCTGTTGGGGTATGCCTGTATTTCCTGTATGCCTGCAAAGATCTGTCCTTGCCTGTGCCCTTTTAGATGCAAGTAGAGAGTCAGATTATGTGCTGGAAGTTGTCAGAGTCTGGATTACAAGATTTTAACTCAGTGGGAATCCAAACAGTGGAGCTGTGTTCTCCCCTATTAGATCGGTACTATTGGCAAGTGCCAAAAGTTAATTCTATCTCTACCTATAGTTGCAAGTACAAAATATGGTATAATAAGATTTTATTTATAAAATAAAAAAGTTGAAAAATATTTCCTTAGCTATAAAATTAAATGTAACCCTTCTTCCCAAGGACCAGAGAAAGTATATTACTCGATTAGTGATGGATTACCTGCTGAGCATCCGACCTAGTCTTCATAGTACAAAGGAGACCACATAACTGTGAGTAAAGCATGAACTAAACCTCTTGTCCTTTATGACTAAACCTGACCTTGGATTAACTTTATAACACTGTTTCTCTGGAAACCTGAGAAGGGTAGATTGGAAGTTGTACTACTAGGTAATATTTCTTATGATAAAAAAAACCACAAATCGCATCTAGCAGGAGAGAAACTACATACGAACTAAGAATACCTTGTGGGAAATCATAGCTTTGGGCTCCCTAAGTGTGATGATTCTCATAAACTGACAGGCCCCTTGCAGGGACTCAGGAATTTATGCCCCCTGATTGGTGTGAGGACTGCGATCAGAAGTCTTATTGAAGAGGAGTGCTGAATGCTGACCTTCTAGCAAGTTCCATTTCCAAGACCATATTCCTCTAAATGAGTCTGATTCCAGGTACACCCTATGGAAGTCTTGTGAGTAAGTCAGAATTTTTAGAGACTACCCTGGTGGGTATTGCAATAAGTCGGCTCACTATATGCAATACCATACATAGAATAAATATGTCTCTCATGATCATGGGAAATTCGTTACTCGTGGAGTCATTCTCATCTCTGTTCCACAGGTAAGTCACTCTTCAATGCTAGAATATAAAGTAGAGATGGCAAGTGCTCCTGTACAGTAGTAGGAGTGTCACAAACATAAAATACCATATGAAATACTTTGACCTCCTTAGAAGAACGGCATTATAAAAGTCTAAGTATACTTTGGTACAGGCATAGTTGCTAGCTTTGGTATCTTTCACATTTTTATATCCTCTATTTTTTACTTTCTTCACAGATGTATATGTAACTGGTTTGTCTCTTTAAAAACCACAAGTTTACATGTATCACAAATGAAAATTATAATCTCTCTTCTACATTGGTTAACTGCACCTGGCTATTAAACTTCACAAACCAAAAGCAAATAAAGAAAACTGACAAATACCATTAGAGAAGTCAGTGACCACAGAGTAGACAAGACTAAAGAATGGAAATAAAAGCATTCTAAAGCAGAGAGAAATAATTAAGGATTTTTAGACTTAAAGGTATTTGATATAAACTTTAAATAAAGCAAACGGAGACTAGTTCCTGAACAGTTTCCATTGGCATATAAATTAATCTGTCAGATCTGTCAGAAATCAGTGTACTGCCCTGAGTCACTATCTTTTCTTGAGTTTGCCATACAAGCTTTTTTCCTACATAAACTTTTAATGAGCTTAACATAAAATGTAAGCCAGTGAACCTAATATTATACAATGCACTTTAGAGAGATTATGCATCCTAAGCATACATGCATTTGTCATTTGAACTTCAATTAAGAAAAAGAGCTGGATACAGTCAACTTCCCTTACTGAGTTTTAGGTATAAAGCCCACATCCTCATTTGGCAGCTAACATTATCATTCATCTGCACACTAAATGGCTTTGCAAAAAAAAAAAAAAAAGTTAAACATATTAAAGACTAGATAGCTAGCTTTGGATGATAAAGCTGCAAAGCTTTTTTGTTTTCTTTGATTTTTGCAGACAAAAAAAAAAAAAAAACAACAAACAAACTATAGTTTCCCAGATGATTAAACTGAAATATTTAACACTCTGCAATTCTAATTTATTCTCTAGGCATGCATGAAAATTTTACCAATAGCCTGTAGCAGCATACTTAAGCTGCCACAAGTTAATCAACACACCGTACCCACAGTCAGTTCCATTTTCCCTGGGGTTTAAAAAGGACCCATTGGTGGACATAGAGGAGAAAGAGGCAAACTATCTTACCTGATTCCTTAACTCTATAATCTTCTCCACCAATGGGTTTATGTCAGAATAAATAGAACATAAATAATATGACCAAAATTGCCTATATTCGTACTATTCCTTAAAGCCTCCCTCAAATGGTAACTGAGAGTAAAATCCACGTGGACCCATTGCAGAGATGATAGGCTACTTCTATCCAAGTTGGTCTACCTAGAAGACTAACCAATTCTACTAGTTATACTGAATTTGAAAGTTAATAAACACTTGCTCTGTGATAACAATGTGCTAGATACAAGTCTTCTAATTACAATGGGGTTATATCCCTATAAATCCATTCATTGTAAGTTAAAAATATCTTAAGTTGAAAATACATGTAATAAATCTAACCTACGAAACATCATACCTCAGTCAAGCCTACCGACATTACATTAGCCTCCAGTTGGGCAAAATCATCTAACACAAAGCCTATTTTATAAAAAGTGTATTTATTTATTTTACAATAAAGAATATAATAAAAAGTATCTTGTGAAATTTATTAAATATGGTACTGAAAGTGAAAAAGTGGTTGGAAGTGTATCTGTTGCTTACCCTGGTAAGCAGTGGCCCCTGTAGCCCCATGTCTCAACACAGTATGGCACCACGTATCACTAGCCCAGGAAAAGATCAAAATTCAGGATTCAAAGTATGACTTCTAAATGCGTATCACTTTTGCACCATCATAAACTCAAAAAATCATTAAGTTGCGGGGTGCCTGGGTGGCTCGGTCAGTTAAGCATCTGACTTCAGCTCAGGTCATGATCTCAGGGTTCGTGAGTTCGTGCCCCACGACGGGCTCTGTGCTGATAGCTCAGAGCCTGGAGCCTGCTTCGGATTCTGTGTCTCCCTCTCTCTTTCTGCCCTTCCCCCCTCTCTCAAAAATAAATAAATACTTTAAAAAATTGTTAAGTTGAACCACTGTAAGTCAGAGACTGTGTAACTGTGATTATTTGTTCATACCCCTATTGTCGATTCCTTGAGGATATTCATGAACTGTATCTTATTAATCTTTTTACTCTAAGTTTTGCATATAGCCTGATATATCGGAAACTTAATAATGAGTGAATGGACAAATGGTTAAATGAGTAGCAGTATGGCAGCCAATTAGTCTGAGCAGCTACTAAAAATACTGCTACTGTATCAGTTAGAATATTTTCAGCTACAATAAACAAGTAACAGAATAGCAGAGAAAAAAATGGATTAAATAAAGTAGATATTTATTGTCTCACTTTAAAAGGGAGTGATTGAATTATGTCATATGGGTCCAAGTTCTTTCTTGCCATCTTTCAACCTCAGTATGTCAGTGCTGTCTGCCTTCATGATCACAAGATGGCTGCTAAAGCCTCAACACCACACTATCACAAGAATAAAGAATAGCCAAAGCAGAAAGGAAGAGAGTGAGCAGGAAAAAAAGAAAAACAAAAGCCAAACAAACAAAAACAATTTTCTTTTCTTTCCAGAGGTTCTCCATCTTAACACACTTTTGCTTACCTCTCACTAAGCCAAGACTGGGTCACTTGTCTATTGTTAGGCTGAACAAAGAAGAATGGAATTTCCACAACTGGCATAGAAACTCTATGGCTAGAGAACAGAGAACAAAGATGCATCCTCCCTGCCTTACGCTACCAAATACACAAAATGAGGATTCTGTTTACACGGAAGATGAAGAAATGGTTGTAACCCCCAGTATCTGCAGAGCTCACTAACAGCATGATATATAGAAGATCTTAAAGAGTCTGCATACTCTCAAATCATTAATTCATTCAACAAATATTTGTTAAGCACTTATTATGTGGCAGACAGACACTATTCTGCATCCCTGGGTTACAACATAGAGAAAAAATATAATTCCAAACATCATAGAATTTACAGCATAGAGGAGAAAAACAGACAATAAACAATAACAAAAAGATATATATCACATATATAAATATATCATATATATAACTATTTCATATATATATGGAAGTGATTTGGTTTTATTTTTTTAAGATCAGGGCAAAGTGGGACTGGATGGAAGATAAGAATAGAGAAGGCCTCTTAAGAAAGTGACAGTGATTTGAAGGTAAAAAAGGCAAAGATTAAGGCCCTGGCCTAAAAAGCTGACTGATTCTGGATTCTAAATGGCAGAAGGTCAGATTGTTGCTTTCTCAGCCCAGTCTAATTGTTCAGATGGCCTCAAGGTAGCTGCCATTAAAGTGAAAGAACATATCAAAAAGGAAGAGTAAGAAAGCAAAACCCTAAGTACTGTGCAGAATATATGCAAAAAAAATTTTTGGTTGTGCTTATAGACACGCTGGAAGAAAAAAAAAAATGGAGCTTACTAAAACTGCAGAAATTGTGTTGTTAAAGAACCTATGAGCCTAAGAATCAAGGAACTATGTGACTCTTTGAAGTCTTAAAACAACCTATGGGCCTACAAACAACTGCAAAATATATGCAGCCCCCAGGGAGAACATATTCCCAAAGCCAATTTCAGATGTGACCAAGAGAAATAGTAGACAAGATAGGTCCTCCCAGACAGAGAAGCAGGGGCCACAGACAGCAATGGACAAGAATTCCTTCCCAGGGAGTGAAACAGGGTGCACTGGAGGGGCCTCATCCACTGCCAGAGCACAGGTCTTTGACACTCCTGTCCTGCTGATCTCCATCAGTGCTAGGAACCAGTGACTGCGGTTTCTCATTCTTCTCTTTTCTGAATAGAAGTTTTAATTTTCTGATCCACCTGAGCTACATTTGGACATGAATGAAGAGACAGATCATTACCCAGGACTCGTTGGATTTAAGCTGAATACAGAAACTGGATGATCCTTTGAGTGGTCTCCCTTGGAAAGGGGTGAGTGTGCTCTACGTATCTTGCTTGGAGAAAGGATGAATGTGAGAAGGATACACACAGAAACCTGGCAGCCAGAGCTGTAGGCTGTGGGAGACACCATAGCAGCCCAACAATATCCATCCAGCCCTTATTCTTGGGCATATAATCAGATTATATACATTACCTACATATGTAGATAATGTATATAATCAGGTTATTTCCTAGTCTCCCTTGTAGACTGATGCAATCATGTGACTAAACTCTCAGCAATAGGGGCACCCGGGTGGCTCAGTCAGTGGAGCATCTGACTTGATTTCGGCTCAGGTCATGATCTCACAGTTCTTGAGACTGGGCCCGCATCAGACTCTGTGCTGACATTGCGGAGATTGGTTGGGATACTCTCTCTCTCTCTCTCTCTCTCTCTCTCTCTCTCTCTCTCTGCACCTCCCTGCCCATGTAATAAATAAACAAATAAATAAATAAACAAACAAATACATACATACATAAATAAATTCTCAGTGATAATATGTGGGCAAATGGGATATGTGCCTGCCTTGTCAGGACTGGGGCCTGTAAGAGTGGTGTACCTCTGATGCACTGTTCCCCTTTCCACTGGCTGCAACCTGGATGTGGTGAACAAGCCCTGAGACCGTGCACCTGACGACAAGGTCCTATAGGATGAAGGAGTCACAAGAAGGAAGAGTCCTGGTCCTTGAAGCAGCATTCACAAGAGTGGAAGAGAGCTGCTACCGACCTGGAGCACCCTCGACTATTACTCGTTCCTGAAGTCTCTGATTTTCTAACTCTATGTGTACAACGACTTAGTATACACTAACATAGAAATTTAACTCCCTGGCTGATGCAGAAATTATCTTCTATATATTTCAAGATGGTAAAAAAAAGAATATAATTCACTTTAGAAAGCTTTTGTCTTAGTTTGGGCCCATAGACTACTAGAAGGGTTACAAATGACACAAATTTATTTCTCATGGCTCTGGAGGCTGGAAGCTAAGATTAAAGTATTCGTGCATTCAGTGTCTGGGGAGAGCCCATTTCCTGTTCATAGACAGACATCCTTTTGCTGTGTCCACATGTGGCAGAAGGGTAAGAGAGCTCTCTGGGATCTCTTTTATAAGGACACTAATTCCATTCATGAGGATTAAGTCACCTCACCAAAGACCTCACCTCCTTATACTATCACATTGGTGATTAGGATTTCAACATATGAATTGGGGGGAAGGGACATAAATGTTTATTGTAGTTTGCTTTCAAAATAGCTAAAATTTTTAAAGTTTTGAAAACATTTTTGTTATTTTGGAAAAAAAATTGTGGAGGAACCACTCATTTTCTACAGATTATGGATACATGAATCATTACTAAACAACACGTAAGATTTAGAAGAATAATGAAGAAAAAGACAGAAAAATATTATTTGCCAATGTAGTATTCAGACACCTTTATAGTGCTACATCAATTAAAACGCAAGTATACTTCAATGTCATTAAAAACGCCATTCCAAAAGCAATCACTTAATGCCTGTCTCTTCCACTAGGTCATAAATTTCTCAAGAATGATTATTTTGCTTTCTACTGTATAATTAATACCTGGCATAATATCTCACATACAATGAACATTTAATAAAAATGTGTTCAATGATCAAATGAAAAAAAATTAATGTTTAATTAGTTTTAACTTTTATGAAAAAATACTGTGTTTTGGTTTTGGTGGGGTTTTTTTGAGAGAGAGAGAGAGAGCACGAGCCTGGGAGGTGCAGAAAAAGAAGGAGATAGAGAATCTTAGGCAGGCTGCATGCCCAGCAGCCTGACACAGGCTCTCTATCTCATGAACTATGAGATCATGACCTGAGCCAAAACCAAGAGTCCAATGCTTAACCAACTAAGCTACCCAGGTGCCCCCAAAGTACCATGTTTAATAGACACCTGAAACACAAAAAGTTGTATTCTTTCTCACCCACCCTGAATGCTACCATTTCCCATCAACAAATATTTTGGAATAAAGAAAAGTATGAAAATTTAAAATTCTTAAATTTTAAATCTAACTCAATAGGCACATCAATAGTTAACTCAGAAATATGTCTGCATTTCCATTTCTAGCTTGAGTATTCCACAGCTAGACATTTGATATTTATACAATGAAATATGAAAATAAACCTCTAATAAAATTTTATGAAATGGACTCTTCTCTAACTTGAGACATCAATCCCAAACTTTCCTTTTATCACCTTGAATTTAGCAGTGGGAACTGTGCACATTACTAAAGACTGGATTTGGCCCACAGTAAAAAAAAAAAAAAAAAAAAAAAAAAAAAAAATAGCTTGGTAGTTACCTCCCAATCTCCTCCCAGCAATGCCAACAGTGAATTTATCCACAGACTGGAAATAGTTTTGGTTTGTTCTGCCTGCACAGCAGGACAATGGATCAGCAGACAGTTTACCCATAATGTCAGCATTACTGAAACTATAGGTGGTAAATCCCTTTAATGCAAATATTTGTATCCCAAACTCTCAAAGGGATGCTTGTCTAAGCTTAAGAGGAGACATAATTTTAAGAGAGACATTTTCTTTAGGGTTAAGGATTCCAATACAGCAGCACTAGACTTCCTCTCAAGTACTGTTAAGGATTAGACTTTTAGAAAATGGATTGACAAAGCGGAAATAAGCCCCCTGCACTGTTCAATTTGAGGACAATGCAAAAAGAATTCTAAAACAAATCATCAACTTTTGCGTTCTTGCTTACTAAAAATGAAGAATAGTTTAAAAAGGCATTTTAACCTCAAATATATTAAGCATGCATAGAATCTAAGTATGAAAATTTAGTCTTCAGTGTTTATTAACCAATTTTAATTTTTAATATGTGATTCATTCACTCACACTCCTCTACAACAAATATTTATTGAGCACTGCAGCAGACATTGCTTGTTGCCTGCTCCAATATCCTCACTCCTTTAGAAGCCCTGAGTTTTAATTGAGCACACGGACGCTGAAATAAAGACCTGACACCCTAGTTTCCCTTTCAGCTAGGCTCTTAACACCACAAGGGAGAGGGGTAGTCAGAAATGTTATGTGGCAGCTTCTGAGACATAGCCCTAAAAAGCAGCTGGCATGTATTCTGTGCTCTGCCTTTTCACCTTCCTCCACCCTGCTGTTTGGAACGTGGTTCTAATGAAAGAGCCTATGTCCTGTACACAAACAAGAGACCCACCTCGTAGAGATGACTGAGCAGAAAGCTAGAAGGATCATGAATGCCTAAGGACTTTGTGAATCAGTTACCACACCTGCCCTAGACTGCCCACCTCTAGACTTTAATGGAAAAGAAAAAAGTCCTATCTTTTAAAATCACTGTTCTTTGGGGTTTTTATATTGCTTGCGGTGAAATCTAATCCTAATTGATACAAGATATTTGTAAGATATTTTAAGTGTTGAAATAAATACAAGATGAGTAAGGCAGAATTCCTGTACACAATCAGCTTAAAATTTAGCAATGAATACTGAAGTATAAACAGCACCAGAGTGGATTATAATAGTTTTTGCCTGTTTATTATGATTTCAAAAGAAACTCTCTTCTGATAACAGCATCCATTTTCCTTTGGAATAACTCTTCTCATATACCATAAGATCAAGTTTCAATACCTGTAGCCCCATTCCTGAGCCAACCCGTAATTTGAGAAGGTGGGGAGGAGGGGAGAGATGGAATGTAATCTAAGCCTGGCCAATTAAAGTACTAGCCATTGTAACTGATTCAGAAATGAGCATATGAATTAAACTTGGCCATTTAGAATCCCACTGTATTAACAGCTATCACTGCAATATGTTGCATATCAAAACCAACCATAATTTAGTGCTTACAGCAACAAACATCTATCATGGGGCTGCAGGTCAGCTGAATTTACCTAGCTTTAGGCTGAAGATTAAGCCCAGGCCTGCTCCACATCTCACATGCTCCTTGGACCAGCAATCATTTGGGTAAAGTTCTCATGACAGGTGGCAAAGGTAAAGAAGCCAAGCTAAACCACACAAGTACATTTACGGTCTCTGCTCATGTTGCATTTGTTAACACTTCATTGGAGAGGGAAAGTATATTCTGCCCAAGGTAGTGAATTGTAAGGTCACTCGGCAGAGGGAGAGTACGAAGAAGTAGAAATAACAATGTAATAAATTATGCACATATCTTGAGTTTCTGGTGCCTTCAGAGTCATGGTATTAAAAAGTTCTAAGCCAGTGGCATCATATGCCCATCATGCAGGCTAAATGGATGAGGCACATCTCCAACAGCAGCGAAAGATAACACGCGAAGAAAAGCAAAGACGGCAGGGGTGAGATATGGATGGATAGATATTGCAAGTATACTGAATCCTTTTTTTGTTAAGTTTTTAGTCATTTATTTTTGAGAGAGAGACAGAAAGAGAGAGAAGGGGAGGGGGAGAGAGAGAGGGACAGAGGGAGAATCTCAAGCAGGCTCCACACTGTCAGTGCAGAGCCCGATGCGGGGCTCAAACTCACAAACTGAGCCAGACCCAAGAGCCGGTCGCTTAACCAACTGAGCCACCCAGGTGCCCCTGAATCCTTTACTTTAAAATGTACACAATGCCAGTGGTGCCTGGGTGGCTCAGTCAGTTGGGCGTCTGACTCTTGATTTCAGCTCAGGTCATTATCTCACAGTTTCTGGGATCAAGCCCCACATTGGGCTCTGTGCTAACAACGTGGAGCCTGCTTGGGATTCTCTCTCTCCCTCTCTCTCTCTATCCCTCCACCACTTGTGCACACGCATGCACACACTCTCTCTCAAAATAAATAAACTTTAAAAAAAAGAAGAAAGAGGCAGCTTCTCCTCCAACTTCGCCTACCCCTTCCATCATGCCTGTTAGAAAATATGTTTGTAAGGTAGCCATTCTGTACTCTTCAGAGGAAATCCAGAATAGTTGCAGAGTGGGTAGTCTTGACAATGACTAGCCAACAAACAGAGTTTGTTCCTCTGATTTTGTTCTGTGAAACAGAACTTCACTCAATTCAGATAATGTTAATCAGGTTTTCTGTTACTTGTACCTGAAAGAATTCCTAACTGCTTTAAGCCTGAAGTCAAGGTAATATCTGTTTTAGGTCAAGAACCAATTATATAACTTGTCTTTGTATATTACTTTACACATTTTTGTTTATAACAAAATGTGTTTATAACACATTTTTGCCCATGCTATTGAGTTACTAGAGTTGAAAGGATTGCACCTAAAGATAAAATCCTTGACTATCCAAGTAAATAAGTTAGGTTTTATAAAATAAGTTGGTAAACTGGTAACTGTCTAAATGCTAAATAGATTTATGTATTACTGTTATGAGAAAGTCAAGAAATCAGCACACGTTTGGGGGGAGAAAACTTCATCTGTGTTTATTTCAGAATGGACTGTGAAGGATGGACTGCTAAAACTAGACTGGAAGCAAAGAAATCTGTGAAGAGGGTCTTGTTTGATGAATGAAGAATTCACTCACAAAGTAAATGATTCCAGCCAGGATAGAGTGAAGAGTACCAGAGTCACTGTTAAAAGTTAGAAAACAGGAGAAAATATATGAAATTTCTGTTTTCAAACACTGAAACACAGGAAAGCAAATAGGAAAAAAAAAGAAAAAATGAGGTGAGCCCTACAATTGTCCCAGTTTTATAGCTGAAGGTACTTTTAGGCCATGATCAACACAGGGAGACCCAAAGCAAAGCTGGGCTGAGGAGACAAAGATTGAGCTTGGGGAGTATGAAATGTCTGGAATTTGCAACAAGGAGTTAGAAAGGAAGAACTGTACACAGAAAGAATTTCATAATACCCTTTCTTTAAGTCTTTGCCTGAATACTAAGCTGTGCATGTATAGGGTGAGGCTCCAAGAGAATGGGCAAAAATTAACTACCAGAGGAAAAAAAAATTACTGGAGAACTACAATCGGAGTGACTACTGGCACTCACATGGGAAAGGGGTCATTTGAGTTTCATCCAATTAGAGTATAGAAACTTTATTAAAGACCTAGGACAGACAACAGAAAGCCTAATCCAAATTCTCTAGAAAAGGACTAGAAAATCCTTAAAACAAAAGGATAATCCAGACCCTCACAAAGTTTAAAAACAAGCCTCAAACGGATCAAGCTGATCCACTACTAGAGTAACAGCCTCCCAAAACAAAGCCCAATACTCTAAAATTCTAAACATCTAATGTGTTGGTTTCACAATGCTGCTGTAACAAATTGATATAAATTTAATGGCTTAAAACTATACCCATCTATTATCTCATTATTCTGTAGGTAAAAAGCCTAAGTACAGCATGATTCTGTTGAATCCTCTGTTTAGAACCTCACAAGGGTGAAATCAAGGTGTCAGCAGGGTATTAGAATGAACTTCCAAAACCCTTTCAATTTGTTGGCTGAATTCAGTTCCTCTCAGTTTTAGGACTGAAGTCCCCATTTTCCTGCTAGCTATCAGCTGGGGCCCAGTCTCTGCACCTAGAGCAATGGTGGCTAAAATCTCATGCTTCCAGTCACTTTCATTCCTCCTTCTGCAGCATCTCTCTGACTTTAGTTGGAGAAAGTTCTTTGCTTTTAAGGGCTCATGTGATTAGACTGGGTTTACCCAATAATCTGGGATAATCTCCACATCCTAAAGTCCATAACCTTAATTATATCTGCACAATCCCTTTTGCTATGTTACATACTGTATTTGCAGGAAGCAAGGAGTAGGGTATGAGTGTCTTTGGGGAGCTATTCTACCCACCATGCTCAACAAAGTCCCATTTACAATGTTTAGCATCCAATCAACGCATATCAGATAAAGTGCAGGAAAATATGACTTACATCCAGGAAGAGGAAAAAAATCTGTTAATATATTTTTATATTTTTATGTTATTTTTTAGTAATTTCTACACTCAATGTGCAGCTCAAATTCAATCCCAAGATCAAGAGTCACATGCTCTTCCGACTGAGCCAGCCAGATGCCCCAAAATATCTATTAATGTTAACAGGCAGAAATCAGAGATAATGGAACTAGCAGATAAAGTTTTTAAAATAGTCATTAAAGGGGGTGCCTGGGTGGCTAAGTCAGTTAAGTGTTCAACTTCGGCTTAGGTCATGATCTCATGGTTCATGAGTTAGAGACCCACATCAGGCTCTGTGTTGACAACTCAGAGCCTGAAGCCTGTGTCGGATTCTGTCCCCCTCTCTCTCTGTCCCTCCTCCACTTGCACTCTGACTCTCTCTCTCTCTCTCTCTCAAAAATGAATAAAGGTTTTCTTAATTAAAAAAATAGTTATTAAAAATATATCCAATGTTTTGGGGGATCTGGGTGGCTCAGTTGGTTGAGCAGCAGACCCTTGGTCTCAGCTCAGGTGATGATCTCATGGTTTGTGGGTTCCAGCTCCTTGTCCAGCTCTGCACTGACAGCACCAAGCCTGTTTAGGATTCTGTCTCTCCCTCTCTCTGCCCCTCCCCCATGTGCCTCTCTCAATAAACTTTAATACATATATATATATATATATATATGGAATATGTATGTATATATATATATATCTCCAATGTTTTAAAGAAAAACATAAAGACACTGAGGAAATAAATGTAAGTTAAACAGAAGTAAACAGAATTTTTAAAATATTTAAAATATTAATATTAATATATTTAAAGTATATTTAAAATATTTTTAAAATATAAAAACAGAATTTTAAATATATTATCTGAAATGAAATTTTCACTGGATAAGCATAAGTAAGACACTACAGAAGAAATAGGAAACTTGAAGACTTGTCGATAGAAACTGTAAAAAGTGAAGTACAGAGAGTAAATGTTGAAAAATAAATGACCAGGGCCTTAGTAATCTCTAGTATAATATTAATCAATCTAACATGTATAATTGCAATCTCATACTATAAGAGAAGATTACATTCTTTTTTACATTTGATGAAAAATATCAACCCCATATTCAAGAGGCTCAACAAGCCCCATGCAGGATAAACATAAGAAAACCAACCAAGACACATCATAATCAAACTGGTAAGACAATTAAGAGAAGACTGGAAAGCAGATGGGGGCGGGGGGTGGGGGGTGGGGGGAAGACACATTATACGCAAGAACAAAAGTTAAGACATTCAAAAGGCTAAAAGACAAAAATCTACCTTCCTAGAATTCTGTATATACAGAACGATTGCTTCAAAACTGAAGGTGACATAAAGACACTGTCAGACAGGGGTGCCTGGATGGCCCAGTCAGGTAAGCATCTCACTCTTGATTTCAGCTCAGTTCTCACTCTTTTGTGAGACCAAGCACCATGCTGGACTCTGCACTGACAGCAAGGAGCCTGCTTGGGATTCTTTCTCCCCCGCTTTCTCTGGCCTTCCTCCCACCTCACACTCACACATGCACGCTCTCTCTCTCTCTCAAAAACAAATAAACAATTAGACCTACCCTATGACCCAGCAATAGCACTGCTAGGAATTTACCCAAGGGATACAGGAGTACTGATGCATAGGGGCACTTGTACCCCAATGTTTATAGCAGCACTCTCAACAATAGCCAAATTATGGAAAGAGCCTAAACGTCCATCAACTGATGAATGGATAAAGAAATTGTGGTTTATATACACAATGGAGTACTACATGGCAATGAGAAAGAACGAAATATGGCCCTTTGTAGCAACATGGATGGAACTGGAGAGTGTGATGCTAAGTGAAATAAGCCATACAGAGAAAGACAGATACCATATGTTTTCACTCTTAGGTGGATCCTGAGAAACTTAACAGAAACCCATGGGGGAGGGGAAGGAAAAAAAAAAAAAGAGGTTAGAGTGGGAGAGAGCCAAAGCGTAAGAGACTCTGAAAAACTGAAAACAAACTGAGGGTTGATGGGGGGTGGGAAGGAGGGGAGGGTGGGTGATGGGTATTGAGGAGGGCACCTTTTGGGATGAGCACTGGGTGTTGTATGGAAACCAATTTGACAATAAATTTCATATATTGAAAAAAAAAAGAAAAAACCAAATAAACATTAATGAAAAAGACATTGTCAGACAAATGATAGCTGAAATAAAATTTGTCAGACAAATTTCTCCAGGGGAAAGAAAATACCAGTGGCAATATGGATATACACAAAGGAATGAAGAATGCTGAAATTGGTAAATATGTGGGTAAACATAAAACTTATTTCATGCTCTTATTAAATTTATTTAAAATATAGCTTGTTGAGGAAAAAATGTATTTGGAGTGTATAACACATGTGAAGTAAGATACATGACAATAATAAATGATCAGAGTAGAGAAATATATTATTATAAGCTTCTTATGTTTTACATAAAATGGTATAATATTATTTCAGGTAGATTGTGATAAGTTAAAGATGAATCTACTAAACTCCAGATATTTTTCAGCCCCAAAATACATAAATATATCCATCAATCCCTACACACATAAAATATAGCTAATAGAGGAGATAAAATGAAGAGACAAAATACTAAACAACAAAACAAAAGACTCAACTAATCCAAAGAAGCCCTGCAAAAAGGTAAAAGGAACAAAGAACATATAGAACAAATAGAAAACAAATAATAAGATAGTAGACTTAACCCAACTATATCAATAATTGCATTAAACATAAATGGACTGAACACACCAATTAAAAGACAGAGATTGTCAGACTGAATTTAAAAAGCAAGACACAACTATATTTGTCTACAAAAAAAACACATGTAGTAATATAAAGACAGAAGAGGTAAAAAAAGA
The DNA here is from genome assembly GCF_014898765.1 of Herpailurus yagouaroundi. NCBI lineage: Eukaryota > Metazoa > Chordata > Mammalia > Carnivora > Felidae > Herpailurus > Herpailurus yagouaroundi. The sequence continues at coordinate 26,322,467 of NW_024412403.1, forward strand.
GAAAAAGA
>NW_024412403.1:26327474-26436305 GCF_014898765.1 Herpailurus yagouaroundi
AAGTGGTCTAGTTTCAACCTTCTGCATGTTGCTGTCCAGTTCTCCCAGCACCATTTGTTAAAGAGACTGTCTTTTTTCCATTGGATGTTCTTTCCTGCTTTGTCAAAGATTAGTTGGCCATACGTTTGTGGGTCTAGTTCTGGGGTTTCTATTCTATTCCATTGGTCTATGTGTCTGTTTTTGTGCCAACAAAAAGACTTTTAAATGAATATTCATAATAGCTTTATAATAATAGTTCCAAAACTAGAAACAACTCACAGGGATAACAAATTGTGCAATATTACTCAGTAGTAAAAAGAAACTACTACAAAGCTCATCATAAATTGCAAAAACATGCTGCATGAAAGTAGCCAATCACAAAAGAATACATACCATTTAACTCCATGTATGTGAAGTTCTAGAAAAGGCAAAACTTGCCTTTAAGGATATAAATTAAATCAGATGTGGGGGGAGGTTGACTTGGGAGAGACATAAGGGAATTTGGGGGTTGTGGAAAGGTTCAATAAATTGATTGGCGTGGTGGTTACACAGTGTGTACATTTGTAGAAATTCACTGACTATTTTTAAAATAGGAAAATTTTATTTCTGTAAATTAGGCCTGGATTTCTTGACTTAAACAACAACAAGAAGGGTCAGGAGTTTTAAGGAGAATTAACAGGGTAAAATGCCACAGGAAGTAAGATAATTCTGAGAAATGAAAAGAACTTGTTTCACTGCAAGAAGTGTGATTTTAGAAAACACCTTTATTGAAAAGATGTGTAGAATCCATGATGCAAGACATTTTGGTTATACTTACCTAGACTGAAAAATTCAAATAGAAAAGGCACAGACTATTCTATTTCAGTTAATGCTTCTCAAACTTCTATTTCAAATGTTTCTTTAATGTCCATAGGAATCACCTAAAGGTCTTGTTAAAATGCCGGTTCTGATTCAGGAAATCTTGGGTAAGATCTGAGATTCTACATTTCTAACAAAACACCAGGTGATTCTGATGCTGCTGGTTCATCCACTACACTTTACGCAGCAAGAACACAAATAACATTACTGAGGCATCGATGGTTTGTATCCAGTGCCAATTTGGTCTAGAAGTTTCGCAGATCTATGGAATCCATTCCTATCATCCTTTACATGCAGACTGACAACCCAGCCCGCTTCCTGTCTGTGAATGTAACCAGTGCAGGTGCTTATGATGCTGTGGAAAATAACAGTGATTTTACATAGGCAGCCCTGGGTCCAAGTCCCAGTTCTGCTTCTAACCAACTATAATCTGAGTTAGTCATTCATAGCTATGAAATGAGAGAATAGTTCCGGTTTCTCCTAAACTGTTGTGAAGATTACAACAGAAAATGTAAGCGAAAGTATAGCACGAAGTACAACCTTAAAAAAATAATGACTTAAAATGTCAAGCAAAGTAGGCAGAAGATTTCAAGTACCACACAGTTTGAGAACAGGGAGGGACCTAAAAATATGAGGCGGGGCTCTGGGATTATCCCGTGGGCGTGCAAGGAATAGACCATATTATACGGAAGGGAAGCCCCATTTAAAAAGTAAGCTTCTGTATTTAACATTATCCCTAAAGGATGAAACCTGAAATCTGAACTTCTCCCTTATTAAATGTTTCAACTGGAACCTAACTCGACGTTCAGTGATACTACTTTTTCAGTCTAGTGATTTCAAACAAAATCCTACCCACGCATTTCTGTCCCCTTCTCCGATCCATTCGTCACTTTTCTGCCCCCGCCCCCTGCGGCCCCCGCCCGAGGGCAGTAGTTTCCACTACGCTGAAGGGGGAGGTGGTAACGGACTCCGGTATCTACTTGCCTCGAGGAGGGGGGTGTATCAGCAGCCACGTTCCAGAGAACCGTAAGAGATGTGGGCCAAGAGACTCGGAATCACGAGAAAATCCTAGCCAAGAACGCGGCGTCGGAGCAAGCGGAGAAAAGCAGGGCCCGCAGCCGCCTGGCCAGCGCGCAGCTTTGCTCTCGGCCGCGTCCCCCGCGGCGCGTCCCCCTGCCAGCCTCCGCGGGATGGCACCGGCGGGAGGGGGCGGGGCCGGGCGCGCCGCTGCCTCCTCTGCTGCGGCCGCCTCCGCTGCGGCCGGAAACAATAGTGGAGGAGCCCGAGCCGTGCGGAACGGCTGCTGCGGCGCGCGGAGCCGACGGTAAAGACCTCGCGTCCCGGTCCCAGACCCGCAAGCCCCTCGGCCCCGCGATCCCGCGGTTCCGCCGCCTTCGCGCTCCGAGCCCCGCGGCCTTTCGCACTGCTCATCGCGGGGCGCCTGGATGGACAGAGAGTCGGACTCGGGTCCGCGGCTTCGTGAGGGACGGGCGCGCCCCCCCAACGCCGTATGTGGAGTGGGGGCCTGGCTCCCCGAGGCGTTGAGTCCCGGGCTGTCCGGCTGCCTTGGCACTTGGACGCCTTCTTGGGTGGGAAGAAGTCCAGGGCGAGGGGTCCCCAAGACTCCTACGAGCTCGGCTTGGACACCCCGGCTCCGGCCGTGTCCGACCCGTGCGGTGGAGACGCTGCCCGGCCTTCGGTGCGGGTCCTTTGGACGCTGCCGGGACGCCCTTTTCGGGTGTTCGCGCTGGCACGTGTGTTTTTCTTCCGCGTATCTCTGATAGGAAGCCTCGCTACATCGAGTTAGCGAAACCCATCAATGAAGTTAGCAAAACAGTGTCCCGAAGAGATCGTTTTTCCTGAATTTAACAGTGTGAAGTAGGTTGAAAGACCCCTGGCAGCGCTGCTAAGCATTCAGTGCCAGGGCCGGGGATGGGGCAGAGCAGAACACCCGCAAACCGCTTTCCTTCAGCTCACCTCCTCAACCAAATGAAGTACGAGATCAAAAAAGGCGCTCAGGCTTAGTGACGCCTATGGCAAGGCTTTAAGTTTTACTAGCTTTGTGACTTTACGCGATAAAAGCGTGATACTCAAGTACAAGCATGGCGATGCTTGTTTGATGGGGCTGTGACATTAGATAAACAGCATCCTTCCCCTAGAAGTTCCTGTTATTGCCATACCGTCAAGTTCTTGAAATTGCATAACCTACCCTTTCTGTTTCTTAACAGGGGCACTATGAACGAAGAGGAGCAGTTTGTAAACATTGATTTGAATGATGACAACATTTGCAGTGTTTGTAAACTGGGAACAGACAAAGAAACACTCTCCTTCTGCCACGTTTGTTTTGAGCTAAATATTGAGGGTAAGGATACAGTGTAGATTCATTTTAATGGCATGAACTTTACACAACTACTTTTGCTGAACTAACAATAAGGTAAAACTAAAATTTCTTGAATGATTGGCACTGGTGCCAATTATGATGTGTGAAGATCTGTGGAAGATAAAAATTGATGGAAGGGAGGCCGAAGTTCTCACAGCTGTGAATTTAAGATAAATCTTTTCCTTTTTTTAATTCCCAGGGTACTAACCCCATTTTTGCTAATATAAAAACAAGGTATGAGCATTGAGTAGGAAACGTGTTTTCTGGTTTGAGACCCTATTAAGTTGTCAGGTGGATGCTTTTGTTCGTTGTATATTAAGAATGAACATAACCAAACATTTACATGGATGAGAAAATGTAATTTAATTCCTTTGGCCTTTCATGCTGGTACCTGACTGAGGTGAACGAGAACTCTTTTCCCCAGTCATATCTTATCTGGAAAAACATTTTTAAATTTTTAGATAATTTCTAAAAGGTGATCACACACACCTTTAATATTTTTTAAAAACTAAAAAGGTTTTTTACATTTCTTAATAGTGATTTTGAAAGTATATGAAAGAGTTCTCCAACTATTAAAAAAAAGTCTGTTTTAAATGTACTATTTGTTTGGATTCGTGTACAGTTAATATGTGTATGGACATTAGTAGTTTGCCCCCAAGAAACATGTGGGATATGTTTCTTTAATCTTGATATTATGATAAAACTCAGATTTTTTAAAAAAAATATTTATGACTCAAACTAAAACGAATCTTAATATTCTTGTGATTAAAAAGTTTATGTGTCATTTGAATTTTGAATTGTAACATATCAGTACAGAGATTTTGTTAGACTTTTAGATTTGGGGCAGTTTCAAAACAGTATTTAATTTTTTTTTTCCTGGATTGTATATTTGAAAAATTTCATTACCTTTACTTTTTCTGTTAAGTAACTAGAGATGTGAAATGTTCTTATAGTTAATCCTAATGTATTTGTTGTTACTGTTTTCAGTTTCCTTTTGAGATTCCTGTTAGGACTTTTCAGATATTGTTGTAGGCACCAAATTAATATATTTAGCTATTCTGTAGTAACAAGCCAAAATTATAATCATAAGTAGACACTAAAATCATAATAAATTGCATGACATTCATCTTCCCCTTACGATCGTATTGGTTATATTAGTTTTGCCATTTTACCTTCTGGAAGAATTGTAGTTCCTGAGCATGATAGTTGATGGAAGATCATGGATTTCTTGGGAATAAATAGAATACATATAACTTGGGCCTTAATAAGTGTAGTAATTATAACTAATTTGAAAGGACTGACTTAAAAATATGATTCCTCTATAGCATTTAAATTACCATGTCCTTAATTATGCCAAGGTGACAGATCTAAATTTATGTTCTTTGGAAATAGAGTTGGCCCTATATATTCTTCTACATTGTAGATTTTAATTTTGAATGGGCAAAGGCATTAGAAATGATCCAGCCCAAACCTGTATTTTAATTGAAGGAAACTGAGGGTCAAATAATAGAACTGTTCAAGGTTGCAGTGGTGATGGCAAACTGTCATTAGGTGCCAGGCACTGTAGTAAGCACCTTACGTGGATTATCGTATTGAATGAACTCAAAATAGCTCTGGGATGGCTTCTGTTATCCATTTTAAAGGTAATGGGACCTAACCATTGAGACCTTCAAGAAAGGCACTTTGAAGTCACACAGCAGTAATTGACATGCTGGGGTTTGAAGCCTGGTGATCTCCTTCCAGTATATATTTAAGTCCATTGATCTTTTGTCAATAGTTATTTTAATATCGGAAACCCATTTTCCTGAATCTTAATTAGCTATCCTTGCTATTCAGTCAGCCAACATTTCCTAACCAGTGCTTCCTAATAAATCATCATTAGTGATGTTCATGCTGTGATAGAATTTTTCCACAGAAACCTAAACTTCCATAATTGCTTTTCTAGCCTTTCAAAAATATGCCTTTCAACTTGTTTTCTGTCATTATATAGAGAACATACAAATATTCTTCAGGTACCACCTTTGTAAATATTTCATCTCTGATAACATCTATTTTAATACATAAGCATAACATAAGTCATGTTGAAATAATAGTGATGTGTAACTTAAAAAACAAAGAGTTCTCAATTTGAATCAGAACTGTTTCATTTTATGCTCTACATACACTGAAGATTTTATATTTTAAGATGTGAATTAAACTTCATGGAGAAAAATTATTTCAGAATTAAATTTTCTTCTCCATTTATCTGATGTTGCTCTTCCAAATATATACATTTTTATACTTAACTACAGTGACAAGCTAGTCTATTATAACCATTTTAACTTAATGTCATAAGATTATTATAGGAGGAAAGGGAATGAGAACTCTGAATTCCACAAAATTTCAGTTTTCATATCAGTATACAGGTCTTTAAAACTCAATGAAAAAAAGTGATAATAAAGTAATCGCATACCTGAAAAATAACAAGGTATATTCTGGTCTTTGTCAATAAATCTTTTAAAGTGTTTTAAATTTTCTCTTCCTTATGAAGTTGTTAGCACAATACCAGCCAATAAATATTAGAATATAAGAGGAACTTTTAAAAACAATGGCATTTAACTACAGTAGTTTGGTGTAAGTCTTTGTAGTATGGTAATGTTGCTCTTACTTGGTTTCTTAGTTTACTAATTGCTAAATTTGTTCTAAAGCATTCTATATTCTCCAAGAGACCAGTTTGAAGAATAATAACAGTTTACCTAATTTTGAGTCCACACATTTGTAGTAAACAAGAAATTTTGTATCTTTTGGGTTTTTGATTACATCAAATCAAAACTGGTCCAATCAAATGGCCTGTTGTTTAAAGCTGTGTACCTGCATATATTTATAAATGAAGACGAAAGAAGAAAGAAATAACAAAAGACAGTCAAATCTTCTTGGAGAGATTTCGTATTCTGAGCATGGCTCTAAATTGCCTTTTTTCTGTGACGTCACAGTAATTAAAAGGAAATGGTACCTATATTTTTTATACTTCCTTGTATACTTCAAGGACCTAAGAAATGTACTTTGAGGACTTAACTGTTTTGAAATGCTTGCAAGATTGATTTTTCTTTGTACCTGTAATTCACATTAAAATAACTTGTCTACTTCTAGGATTAGAAAACAGATGCATAAACTTCCTAATACTCATGGCCTATCCTAGGCTCTAAGACACTATAAACTTTTTTATGCATGTATAATCAGATACTCTAATATGCATCATAGTTCATGATACTAAAATCTTTACAATTAGTGACCATATTACTACCTTTCCCTAAGCTATTGAGGCTGGGAAGAAGATAGCCCAGGATAGTCAGGAGCCAATAATAAAACTCAGCTGTAATGTAACAAAGTTGGAAATGAAGCTAGAGGGGACAAAAGTCCAGGACTCCAATCTGTTACTTCATACAGTTTTCATTTTCTGCCAAAAGACTGTGCAAATAATTTTTAGAGCATTCTTACCTTCCTCTAATAACTGACTTCCTCTCTTTTCTGTGGAGATAAACTTTTTTATAAAACTGGATTGGGGGCGCCTGGGTGGCTCAGTCGGTTAGGCGTCCAACTTCAGCCCAGGCCATGATTTCACGGTTTGTGAGTTGGAGCCCCGCATTGGGCTCTGTGCTGACAGCTCGGAGCCTAAATCCTGATTCAGTTTGGTTGTCAAGACTGGTCATTTACTACTCAAAGTCTGCCAATAGCTCTTCCTTTGTCCTGCTTCTGACACACTAGCATCTTTCCACTTAAGTAAAAAGATCCACCTCTTGTGATAGGGAAACTGTATTTATAGCTAACTGTATCTGGCATTAGCCTCTTGTTTCATATAACTGCAAATGTGATGTATTGGTATTAACTAAGAGAATACTTTTATTTTTTTTAATTTTTTTATGCTTATTTATTTTGGATAGAAAGAAAGAGTGTGAGCAGGGGAGGGGCCGAGAGAGAGGGAGACACAGAATCTGAAGCAGGCTCCAGGCTCTGAGCTGTCAGCACAGAGCCCGATGTGGGCCTCAAACTCACGGACTGCGAGATCATGACCTGAGCCGAAGTCGGCCACTTAACCAACAGAGCCACCCAGGTGCCCCGAGAATACTTGTAAATATAAAGCTCAGTGTGACTTTTAAACTTTAACTTGGCTATCTTTGATATACTTAGAAATACAGGCACAAAGTTAATTCTTTAACTGCCTTTTAATGTCACTTTAAATAAATTTGAATGCTTTTTAAATGGCTGCAACAGTAACACCTCATTATTTGGACAGGAGTAGGGAGGGATGAAAGTGGAAAGTAGTTTTAACTGGTGATAAGTTTAAATTATAGAATACTTTAAAAGAAAAATAATTGAATCTAGGCTAACAGAATCTAATGAAGACTTGTGACTTAACTACCAACCCATTTATAAGGAGCCAGGTTCTAGAATCATCCCTGTGCTAATTATGTTTGCCTCTTTTTAGTTACTCCCAGCTTTTCCTCCCTTTTAACTTTGTGAAGCTTTCTAATTCTAAAGTCTAGGATGAATTTAAAACCTAGATCGGGGGCGCCTGGGTGGCGCAGTCGGTTAAGCGTCCGACTTCAGCCAGGTCACGATCTCACGGTCTGTGAGTTCGAGCCCCGCGTCGGGCTCTGGGCTGATGGCTCAGAGCCTGGAGCCTGTTTCCGATTCTGTGTCTCCCTCTCTCTCTGCCCCTCCCCCATTCATGCTCTGTCTCTCTCTGTCCCAAAAATAAATAAACGTTGAAAAAAAAAAATTAAATAAATAAATAAATAAATAAAACCTAGATCGTACACAAATTTTGATGGGGAAGATACATCCATCAGGAATGAGATCTGGCCGCAAATAACAGGAAATCCAAATAATAATGGTGAAATAAAATGGAATGGATATTTCTATCTCCCATATAAAAATAAGTTGGACCTGGACTTGGTATGATAGCTCCCTGATCAGAAGGACTCAAGCTACTTCTGTTTTTCTATTCCACTTCCCTTACCACATACGTAACTATCTTCAAGGTCATCTCATGAGCCAAAGTGGCTGCTGGAACTCCAGCCATTGCTTCCTTGTTCTCAGACAAGAAAGAAAGGACAGCAGGACATCTGACAAAAGATGCATGTTAGCAGTCTTGCATCTAAAAAGGGGTTTTTCGTGAAGTCCCAGCTAATAGTTTCTTACACATTTCATTGCCCCTAAGAGAAGCTGCTCCAAATAACGTCAGTGTTTCACAAAGATGGGACAAAGGATATTGAGTAGGCAAGAAGTAAAATCAGGTAGAGAGGGGCCTTCCTAGTAATTAAAGGTTATTCCATGTTGGAGACAAACTATTTGAGCTACAGCTAATACTAACAAGTAATGCTCTGATGATTCTTCCAGTCCTGGAGTTAGAACTGGAAGGGATTTTAGCGGAATGAGGGATTGTATTCTGAGGATGGGCATGCAGGCAGATCACATATGGACTTGTTGCCAGAAAGCTGTAAGAGTTTTGAAGTATGTAACCTATCTCATTATGTATCATGTAAGGATTGATGTTACTGTTCTGAAAGAGGTCCCCCAATTTTTGTCTGGAAGAAATTTGTGTGGTTAAGCAATTTAGAGATTATGAACTTGGGAAAACCTTTCCCTCCTCTCTCCCAGACTCTGTTCATGGTAGACTCACATGGTTTCTACCTCCCTCATACTTTTACAGGGAAGATTGCTTTTCCGCAGCCGGGTGCATCTGCCACTGCTCACTTCTGTTCTGCTGATTAAGCACGTGGGTCCTAGACTCAGACCTGGCCTTGCATTTGACCCTGCCACATAACTAGTTGGGTCTTCTTGGCAAGATATCTAAGTTTTTGTGTCATACTGGTTCTCAAATGTCACCAGTAAGAGCAATTTCCTATTTGTATTTCTTAACCTTGAAATTATTGTGCCAGAATCTCATTCCGAAGGCTGAACTCCCATAGTTGCCATTTGTTCCAAGAAGAGCACTTGGCAAAATAAGCAGTGGATCTCAGGTTTGTTTGTTCTTGATGCTGAGGATGAAGCTGCAGAGTAGCAAGCAGTGATTGGGAGCACAGGTTCCTAAAACTGCTCCAGAGGCCTAACACCTCCAGCTGGGGCACACACTGCAGAGCCAGACTGAATTCAAATTCCCATTCACCAACCAGGAGAACTTGGGCAAGTTGCTTAAGTGTATTATGATCCTGTCAATTCAGCTGGAGGCATATGCCTATCTGAGTTTTAAGTAGGAAATGATTAAGATTTATTTTCTCTTCTTTAGTGATACAGTGTATAGTTAAAATACCTGTAGAAATGACTAGAAAGGTTAGAAAGCCTGACTTTGCCTACTGATTTTTAAGCATAACCAAGCATTTATTAGAGCTAACAGAGCTCTCCCGTCAGGACTAAGAAGTAAGTGGTAATATTCCCAATATATATGTGGCGAAATAAAGGCTCTGGGGTCAAGTAAACTTGCCTAAAGTCACATAGGCAGTAAACGACACAGAAGGGATTCCAATCAGGTGTCTCATATCAGAGCTGATGTACCACTGTGTGAAATGGACATTTCTGTTTCCTTTGTCATATTTTAACAGCTTAAATTGTAGACCAGCACCTCTATAATGATGCCATTCACTCATTCACTCACTGGTTTTCTTAATGTTTTTGAGTGGTCCTGATAATCTGTATAGGTTTCTTTAAAAAAGAAAAATTTAATGTTGGCCTCCTCTGTCCTAGGCTTTTCATCCTCACTCTGGGCTTTCATAACCTTTTATATGATGAAAACTAACAAAACAACCCCTTGCCTCCTCCTCCTTCCCTTCACCCCCACCCCCAGCTATACATCAATATATGTAACTAATTCTTAGACGTCTTCACCTATGTAACCAATAAGTACTTCCAAGTTACATGTCTAAAGCTTTAAGCTGTTATTCCTACCCTAGCCATATCTCTTTTCAGAGTGAGTGAATGAATAAATAAGTAAATTCCCCTTCTATCCCTGAAACCAAAAATATCAGAGTTGGAAGTCAAGGGTGGAGAAGGTAAAGACTTAGATGCCTAACTAAAATCTGTGCAGGTTAGCTCCACAGAGAGAGCCTGCCTGTTTCTTAATTCTTAGAAAGTTACTTCTCAAAGGATCCCTCCCTGCCTTTTAATTCTCCTCCCCCCAGCCCCTCCCCACCACCACTACTCTCCCCAATATTCTTTTCCTCATAGCACCCTTTTTTTTCATGGCACTTGTTATAATTGTTTACTGTAGTTCTTTGCTTGTGTGTTTGTTTAATGTGCTTCCCTCCCCACCCCCATTTGTAATTCTGTAAGGACATGGATTTATTTTAGAGTATGTTTTGTTTGCTAGTACATAATCAGCAGTAGCACAGGACTGGCAAAGAGAAATGAATAAATATTTGACTGAAGACTGCATCAATCTAAAGGAGACTTTAGAGTACTGTTTCTCTTTACATTATTTTTCCTTTAAACTTGCTCACACTGAAACTTTTCTACTATTTTTCTGCCCTTTTAGAGAATTTCATGAGATCTTTTTGGAGTCTACTAGAAGTTTTATGAATCTTAACTAATAGAACTTTGTACCATATTTAAAAAAATAAGATGTAGCCAATAATACTAATAGTGATAATTGGTTCTTTTTCAGTCAGGGTAAAAAACAGACATAAGTATTTTTCCCCAATTACAGAGCAAGAAGTTTTAACAGGGCTGTGTCAAGAATGGGAGTTTCTAGATTCATTTTACGCATTGCATTTCTCTTTTTCTGGACACCCCAACATAGTGTTGTGTGCTCATAATGATGACCCCTAGGCATTTGATGACCCTGAGTCCTCTTTAAATCAGTGATAAAAATATATTCGTTAAATCAGTGATTTAAAGTTGAAAACAAGGAAGCAGAATATACAACCCAGAATATCTTAGTAATAAGAACATCATAATTATAAATAAAAAGGATTTGTCAGAATGTTAAAAATATGGCATTCTGGTTCAGCTTCATAATTCTTTCATCCCATTGTGTTGACAAAGATGAAAAATATTTTATGAGATATGGAAATAAATTAAATCTAGATTGAAAATATTTTAATATGTAGGTCAAAATTATCTATTCTTAGTAAATGGATATGATTTATGTGACTTAAAATAATTTAAAACTGTTACTGAAAAGTTGATAAAGAGAAATCAGCTACCCAGAAATAAAAGGGTAATTTTTCTATCACATGCAAAATAATGTCCTGTGAAGAAAGAAGACAAAGATAGGTTTCTCTGTTCTCTGGAAGAAGTGAACTATCACTCTCAAGTTAGGAAGAAGCTAGTTCAACTGTCAGTAAATACTTAAGGGACTTACACTTTCAGATAAGAGACTTATTTAAATAATAGGTATTGTTTGTTGAGTATTGTACACTTTACATGCGTTGTTTTTATTGTTATCCCAAGTTGATGAATAAGGAAAGTGAGCAGACAGGCTAGGTAACTGGTCCAAAATTGCACAGCTTACAAGTTCAAACCCAAGGTCTCTGATTCCAAAAAACCAAGTGCCTAAATCATTTCTGCTTCCAAAGAAAATTACATGAACTATTAAAATTTAGGAGGTATTAAGTTAGGCAAAGTCAGAGGTGAATTATACAAATGTGAATATTGAGGCAAGGAACAAAATCTGGGTCTCAGGAGACATAAAATTTTTTAAAATTATTTCTCCCCATGATATTAATACATGTTCAGTGGAATATCTGAAAATATACATTTCTGATGACTTAAGAGAGTAGGATGATGCAGTCTCCACATGGATTGTAATCTCAATATGTTGTAATCTCAACAATCTGTCAAGAAAATACAATTTTTAGAACCCTTGGATTGGGCTGGTAACGATCAGAGTGAAGGGAACACACCTGTGACTATCTTGCCGCTCCTGCCCAGAAAGGATAAGCTTATTGAGCTGTAGACTGACATTTGCTAGAGAATCATGCAGGTGTCGACTGGTAATGAGGCAGTGGTTCTAACACTGTTCTCTGTCCTCCCAACCATCTGGGTAATGCAGGCTTACCCTGATTATCAGTCTTTCAAGAGGGAATAGGGATCTGAGTAAATGGATGCAGTCAGTGCAAACACAAGTGAAAATGTTAGCACCATTCCTGGAAATTGCACACCATGGTCCTTTTGCTCATCGGCCTCTATAAGTGCCTGGGGCACTTTCAGAAAGAGAAAAATAGGTAGTTTATGAGATGAGTTTTCTAGTTTCTGAGTTTAGAAGGTAATGAGCATTGAACTTAACTACATCAATAGAAGATTTTAGAAATACTTAGAACATATTCAGAAATACAGCACCTCTGCTGATATTCTGCTTAAAAAAAACTTAAATTTTCCAGTGTTTATTACTGAAAATAAAGACCTCATACCTTTATATTTGCATAGTACTTTAGAAAGTGAAAGGTGCTTTTACAGCACCTTAATCTCCACATTATATAGGAAGTTAACATTGTGAATTTCAAATATAGTAATACATGAAAAATGTATAAGTGATTAAAATCAAAGAGGCTAACACTGAAAACTTATCAAAATGTGGTAACTATAGTTCTAATTAGAGTGGATTTAAATTATGCTAATCCAATTTGGCACACCATATGCTCCATTACGATTTTGATAAGGGGAATAAACCCATTAAACACAGCCTTGGATTTATAGTTTGTAATAAGGGAAACTTGCCTGTTTGTTTACAAATAATTTTAAACTAGCGTATCTCTGGTAATTTTTTGCCATTCCTGTCTCAATTGTATACCAGTAAAGCAGAATAATTTGTGTGTACCCATTAAAATCTAAATCTCATAATTAAAGCTGTGTGGTTGGGTCCATAGCAATTTTTAAGCACAATTATTCAGTAAATATTAACTAAGCAACCACTCTGTGCTGGAAGTTATTCTAGTAGCTGAGGATAAGACATGGAATAAAACAAACATAAATCTCATAAAGCTTATATGAGAGGAGGGAAAAGACAATAGAATAAATTAATTATATAGTATGTTGGAAGAGGATATGGGATTATTTGCCTTCATGAAGTATAGATTAAATCACTAGTATATTTTTCCATGTATTACCTTACTTGAAATTTACACTTAATGTTCATTTCTTATGAAATAACGTGGAGATTAAGTAGACAGTGAAAGCACCTTCCAATCTCTAAAGTGCTATTCAAATATACTTAAATGACATTTTTAATATCTAAAACTTAGGATAACTGTTGGAATAATATCTACAATGAATGTAGTGAACAAAAATTGCTAGTCTGATTTGAAAACAGAACCCATATGTTAAAGTTTAGGGGTATTGGGGAGTGTTTCAAAATTAACATAAAGTACTCTTCATATTTTTGTATTTCTATCTTTAAATACTTACAGATCTTTAAGTATTGGGTACAATGTAAAATATTTTCAAGTTTTTGTATTCTTTCTACTTCCTTACTAACACTGTTTGTTAATATATTTGTCCTGATAACATTTCTGTTTATTATTAAAATATTCATGGGGCGCCTGGGTGGCGCAGTCGGTTAAGCGTCCGACTTCAGCCAGGTCACGATCTCGCGGTCCGGGAGTTCGAGCCCCGCGTCGGGCTCTGGGCTGATGGCTCAGAGCCTGGAGCCTGTTTCCGATTCTGTGTCTCCCTCTCTCTCTGCCCCTCCCCCGTTCATGCTCTGTCTCTCTCTGTCCCCAAAATAAATAAACGTTGAAAAAAAAATTTAAAAAAAAAAATATTCTTTATAATCTTGATTATGTTACTTTGGCTTATTCAGAGTATTTTCAGGATATTAACAATCAGTTTTCAACTCCGTGCCAAGCAACATTTTGATTGTATTTCTGCTACGAAGTAGAATAAATACATATAGATTAAATATAACAGTATAGAAAAAATATAATTCCTACATACTGTAACAGAAAGTTCTCCCAAAAACTCAGTTTTAGGTTACCAGTGTATTAACTAAATGTGTCTGGTAAATACCAGCCGCAAGTATCTTGAGAAAGAAACTAAAATCTCACAATTCTATATCCAGTTAGGACTAGATGTAGAAAAATATCATGCTTTTTACAGACTGTCTTTTCTACCACCCACTCTTCTTAATTCATTTATTTACTCTCTCCTCCATTTGTTGTAACTTCTGCTTACTCATCATCTTGCCTACCTACAGTTACTATCTCTGTATCCTGGCAGATTGACCAAAAAGATGGTTAGAGTGGCAGAAATGCTCATGTCTCCCATACTTAAAAGAAAAAATCATAAACCATATGATTTCTTTCCCTGAAACCATAGTTCTTGGAAGAGCCGTGTTCATTCAGGGTCTACTCAGTCCTCCCATCCTATCCTTCAGTGCCCTTACAATTTGCCATCCTCCTTTACTCTCACTAGTGACCTCCTTATAGTCAATGCAGTAAATAGTCTCATGTTCGTGCCATTATCAAAATCTGACATTTAACATTTTCTTTTGAAACACCTGACTCCATGGGTTCTGTGAGAAAAGAGCTGTGTCCTCTTATTTCTGCCCACTTTTCTGTCTTCTCGGGTTCATTGCCAGGTACAAGTCCCTAAAATACTAGTGTTTCATTGAATTCTGTCCTTCTTTTATTGCACTCATCTACTTCTTTCATTGACATGTCTTTAGCTATACCTCTGTACTATACCACAGACACATTGCCAGGCCAAACCAAATCTTTCTTCTGAGTGCCAGACCTGTATATTCAACTGTCTTGAATATTTTGTGCCTTCCATTTGAATATTTTGTACCTGTCTTGAATTTAAGTTTCTCAGAACTAAATGGATCTCTATTTCCATATACACATGCATTTTATATTTCATTCATCTTTGGTTCAAATGGAACTCTGAGATCCACATGCAGAGATTTTGATTTCATAGGTCTAGAGTTGATCTTGAAATTTGCATTTTAACAAGAGTCCCAGCTAACTATTCTGCAAATGACCTCAGGACCAAACTTTGAAAAACTGCCATTAGTGAATGAATGGTTCCTGGTTCTTCAGGACTTTCCATGTAGAGTTGTGTAGGTACAATGATAATGTAGCCCAGAATCTGATCTAGGCTCTGCTGTTCAAGCTGTGTACCCTGGTAGGGATGACTTTCCAATATATAAAGGCAAGTTGGCCTATGGCCTAGCAGCAGGTCCTGTCTGTTACCCGACGGCTTCCACCCGCCCTCTCTTTGCACTCTGTCCCTGAGTCCTATTGATTCTCTCCCATTTGTTTCCTACTTTTCATTCCCACTGCTATACTTTTGTCCAGGCCCTTTTTCCTCCTTACCAATATTACTCCAAGACTACTTAATTAGCTTCATAGATTTAATCTTTTTATCCCCACCGCTACCCTACCTCCCCAGTTCTTTCTCAGTATCACCAGAAAGGTCTTTTACTTTAAAGATCTGATCATGCCATTCACTGTCATAGAACTAACTATCCATTGACTCCTTGCTATTTTACTCAGATTATTAGCTTCCTAACACAACACATAAAACATGTCATGGCTGGGTTATGTCTGTTCAACTGGCCACCTTCATCTTTCATTACTCTTCCAAAGGCACTCTACAAGCCAGTCTGTGTGCCAACTCTATCTCTGTCTTTCTCACTCTGGTTCATTCCCTCCACTTCTTTCTCACTTCCATGTCTTTCTAAGTTTCCTCTGTCTTAAATGCCATTTCCTTCTCCTTCCTCCTAGTATGCAACTGCTCAACTTTTAGAGTACATGTATTAAATAAAGGCGATGATAAACAACATCAATGCATGTGTTCAAGGAGCAGTGTGAGGGTCACATCAAATGATGAGTATAGAGGAGCCTTGTGGTAAATATAGTATATGAAACAAATGTTAGTATTTAAATTCAAATATTAGAAGGATCTGAAAAGATGAAATACTGCTTGTATATTGAACATCTTCTCCATTGACAAAAATAATTTAATGTTTTATTGTACATTGAGGAGGTTTGAATTTACCTGATTTTACCTTTCTATGATTTGGTTTCATTAGGTTTTTCTGCTCTAGCTTTCATTTCTGTTTTGTAGCAGCTGCTCAGCAAATCCTTTCACCATACGTTCTTTGTTTTTTTAATCAACAGTATGAACTGTCTTCACTTATCAGTGTCTTTTTCCCTTACTCTCTTTGGGTCCTTGGGTCATCACTGAGGATTGCCAGATAAAACGACAACATTTTTCTTTGGAGAAGAGGAACTGCTTTCATTTGAAGGAAAATACTTTTCCTTGCTAGATACATTGTTCGCCTAAGAAAATTCTCACAGTCTTGAAAAAATTAAGAATCTTAGGTATGTGTGTCTTTTACCATTATCAGTATCTCCATCTTTTTTCTTTCACTTAGTTCAATAGAACATACAGTCCAATACTAAAAGCATAATTTGTCTTAGACTAAGGAATGCAGTGTTCTTTCCCAAACCAAAATGTATTTATTCCTAGACATTTTTAAAAATGTTTTTCACTGAAAAAGCAAATAATGCCTATTACAGAAAAATCAAAATATAGGAAATAATAAGAATATTAAGATTCATAATGCCACTCATCTACCAACAATCTCTTGATATTTTTGGTGTGTTCTTCTAAATTGTTTTCTGTAGTAGACTATGTATGTGTATGTGCATGCACACATATGTAGTAAATTGTGTTTAAAAATGAAATCAAGCTATATATAGCATTTAATAATCAGCCTTTTCATTTAATATGTTAGGAATATCTTTTTCATGCTAGGTAAAATTTTCTACTTTTTTTAAGGTTGCAGTCCATTGTACCCTAATTCATTTAACCACTATCCCATTGCTAAATGTTTAGCAGTTTACCAGTACTAAAACATTGTTATATGTACATTTTTTATGCATGTCTGATTAAATTCCCATTTCATTGTAGTTTAAATTCCCAGAGGTAGACTTTTAGATCAGAGTCCTGTCCCAATTTGTAGTCCTATCATTTGTTTCAATGGCTTCCATTACTGCTGAATTAGGACCATGTAATCTTCCAGTTAAAAACAAAACAAAACAAAACAAAACAAAACAAAAAACTATTTGTTTCATCATGGGAAAATTTTATTTTATGTCAGTTCACCAACCCCTTTGTTTAGTTCTTTCTACTCTAGAATTACTATGATGCAATTATAACACAGTCATAATATTTCTATGTTTAGCATCATGCAATATGATTTATCAATTATTTTTTTTAATGTTAGTTTTTCTTATCAAATGGTTAGTGAATTGTAATGATTGTTTTCCATCAGCCTGAATTTTTACCATTTACTACCTATAGTAGTAAGTGACTTATACATGTTTTCAAATTCACTAGCTAATATATCCCTATTAGATGCTACCATTTAGCATCTATTTAAGGAATAGGCAACTAGAGTTTCAGGAACCATGATTCAAATTTATGCAAAAAGTTGAAATGCAAAACTGAGGTTTTAAAATAGCTGTAGGACAGCTTTTCATTTTTTTTCCCCTCATTTGTAAGAAAATAAATCATTCATAACCTTTACTGGGCAGACAAGGTTTCAGGAGATAAAGGGTAAAGAATTCATATGTCTATCACATTTCTTGCGTTGGACCTATAATTTTACTTTGTCATTATGATTTTCCCTGTTTATCTGGTGTTACTATAAAAGTGGATTTCTTTTTTTTACAGTCTCTTTTGTGTAAGTAACATGTATCATTTTAACTTTATGTATCTTTAGGAATGTTGGGATTTTTTGTTTTTTTCTGCAAATTAGTGTCTCTTTGTGCCACATATAAAACAGCTCAATCATACTACAGTTAATTAGAGTAACTTTTTTCTTAAGTTTATTTATTTTGAGAGAGAGAGAGCACAAGCTGGGGAGACTGTGTGGGGGCGGGGGGGAGAGAGAGAGAGAGAAAGAAAGAGAGAGAATCCCAAGCAGACTCCATGCTGTCAGCACAGAGCCCAGTGTGAGGCTTGATCCCTTGAACCATGAGATCATGACCTGAGCTGAAATCAAGAGTTGGACACTTAACTGACTGAGCCACCCAGGCACCCCTGATTTGAGTAACTTTTTGGGAGTCTTTTATACAGCTTCATGCACAAAAACAATTTTTTAATGTCAGTATACTCAGAGCTCTTTTGGGGAAAATGAAACAAGTAGATGTTTACTTGAGTCAGTTGGATTATTGACTTAAAACTTTTTATAGTATCATGTTTTTTGTACCACCAAAAAATTACAGTCTAAATTTGACATATTTTAATGTACTAGACAAACAAATTTAGCCTTTTATATTGTAGGCTGCTGTAAGCTTAGTAGCTCATATTAAACCATTAGTAAGAACATGGACAGCTTCTATCCATGTTCTCGTTCCAAGTACACTTTTGCTTAATTACTTCCAGACAGACTGCCCTGTCCAATTTGGTAGCCTTACCACAGTATGGTTATTAACCTTAATTAAAATTAGATAAGGTTAAAATTTTAGTTCTGGGTCATGCCAGCTACATTCAAATGCTTAATAACTGCATGTGGCAGTGGCTACTATTGGATAACAGTTATAGACCATGTCCATCATCGCAGAATGTTCTGTTAGACATTGCTAGTTAAAAAACAGGTAGCTAGGAGTGCTTGGGTGGTTCAGTCAGTTGAGCATCCGACTTTTGGTTTTGACTCAGGTCATGATCCCAGAGTCATCAGATAGAAGCCCATGTTGGGATTCAGATTCATTCTCTCTCTCTCTCTCTCTCTCTCTCTCTCTCTCTCTCTCTCTCTCTCTCCCCTGCCCCTCTCCTCTGCTCCTGTGTATGCTCTCTCTCAAACAACAACAAAAAAAACAGGTAGCTAAATTAGGGAATAGAATTGAATGTGGACTTATTTTTTGTACCATTAGTAATAAACAGTTGTTATGTAGGTGTGTTTCCCCAGTTTTCCAACTGTTAAAATGAAAAAGTAAAATTCACTGAGAGGTTTTCTTTTTGACAAGTCATTTGCAGTTTATAGATCTCCTTTCATTACCAGACCTCAGTTCCTTCATTATTAGAGATTGAGGTTTATCTTTTAACATTGTCTCTCAGAACTCATTGCTTATTGGAATTTGCCCTTATAATTCATTTACTGGATTAAGCTGTTTAACGGCTTAATCCTTCTCCTAGCACATACAGTAACTTGAGAATGGAATAAACATCTCTAAACTGCAGTCTGCTGTCTAAAGACCACCTGTTGATATATCTTCCCTTAGGGCATTGGTTCTCAAAATGTAGAAAAGCAGGTTGCTGAACCCATCTGTATATTGGCTTACTGTGGTTGCCAGCAATTCCATCTGCTAAATGCAGAGATAAGCAATTACCTATTACTTTTTAACAGTATGTTCAGTACTTGAATATGACATACTCTTCAGTGGCTCCTGAGTTAGCTAAAGGCATGGGGTGGGAGGGAATAGGACACTGTTAGCATAGTAGTCATTAAAGCACTTGGGCATCCAATAAAAATAGAAGCCTGGCCTATTATGGGTGTGGAAAGGAAGTGGGTGCTCCAACTATGTATCCTTGCCTTCCTGCCTTTGGTCTAATTTCCCACCTTTAGCCCCATGGCAGGATAGACAATCTGAGCATCCTCCCACTGAGTGGCTGTGATGGGCAATAGATACAGTGGTAATAACTCTTGTTGAATCCTAGCTTGCCTGTTCCTGCTTGCTCATCAGATGCAAAATAGCCTGGTCAAGTTAGGTGTCAAAGCATCATTGGGACAAGCAGTTTTTGCACCAAAGCAATTCAGATCTGTATCACTGCACAGTCTTGGTATATAGCACACGTGTCACTAGTTGGCAGCCTGGCCGCAGAGCCTGCTGGGTCATAGGTATCCTGCACACTCAGGAAGGAAATGATAAGGACTGTTTTGGATTAAAGAGAACTTGCCCTATTTTCAGATGGCAGCTGCTTCTCACTACTAGCCAGTTGCTGCCAGATCTTCAGATTTGGCTTTTAAGAGAAACCAAGAAACTGAAAACTATAAGTAGATATAATTTTTTTCTTCTTTTAATACACTTGTAGGCTAAACAAAACTTGTCTGCAGTATGGGTGTGGGTGTGCTACGTCTATTTACAGAGCTTTTCCTCTATTCCTTTTATCAGAAATGGGATTGGATCCTCCCAAAGAAGTAACATCTTAATCCTTTTAGTCTTTCTTAGCACAACAAAGTTTAGCTCTCCTCCCATTTTTACAATTAACACTTTAAAGAAGCTCAAGATTACTTCTTAATATGAACAGCACATAAACATGCAGGTACTTGTACTCCCTTTCTTAGCAACTAAGATAAGATCATCATAAAAAGAAAAACATCTTAACTCTTGGAAAACTCTTTAAACTGGGCAAAACGTGAGCTTGCATAGAAAAGATTCTGAAGCAATACCACACGAATTGTTGCACAAATGTTGGTCATGTTTGAAGGCGAAATGTTTCAAATTTCTTCACAGCATGTTAACAGCCTGGAACTTAAATTTATAACTAAAATTTCCTTGCCTTATTTAAATATTAAGAAAGAACACACAAACCCACAGTTTGGAATACCAACACTGCCAGTTGTCTAATTCTGTTTTGTTTGAAGTAAAACTTGAAGAGCTTGCTCTCTTAGAGCTGTCCAGTCTCCTACTGATGTGCTAACGTGTGTATTCACAGCTTTACATCCAACGACTGGTTGTGTTCTGTTTGCTCTGCCTAAGGAGCACCAAATTATATGAAGCCATTCCTTTGACTGGGAAATGAAGTTAAGTAATCAAATTCAAATGAACTCTAATGGACGGAGTCCAGTAAGGCAGGATTGGAGTAAGTCAGATGACGGGATTCAGGGATGTGTAAAGTAGAAAGCCATGTGGCATCAGTGTAGTCCACTGAGAAACAGTGCTGTTTGACAGGACCAACTGGTGAGCCATCAAGAAAAGATTGCTTTGTTTACCTCATTACCACCAAATCCCAAATAAGGTCTTCAAGAGGCTGGAGGTGAAATCCAAGGATGGGGTGCCTGCGTGGCTCAGTCGGTTAAGCATCCAACTACGGCTCAGGTCATGATCTCACAGTTGATGAGTTTGAGCCCCACATTGAGCTCATTGTTGGCAACTCAGAGCCAGGAGGCTGCTTTGGATTCTGTGTCTCCCTCTCTCTCTCTCTCTGCCCCTCCCCTGCATGATCATGCTCTGTCTCTCTCTCTCTCCCAAAAATAAACATTAAAAAAAAAATTTTTTTTTAATCCAAGGATAATGGGACATGTAATACAACTTGCTAAGCGTTTGGGTTTTGTTCCTATTTTTTAGTGCCACTTAAGAGTCTCATCTTATTAGGGAAAAAGAGACATGTTGCTACGATAGGCAGATTAAATATAAGCATGGAAATATCCTTATTTTAAAAGGGCAACCGTGGCAGGTAGACAGAAAAGTCTATATTTTTGAGTGACTTTGCTCTTCTGTGGGTTTAATCAAGTTTTCTTAAAAGTAAATTGATCTTAAAGAGGGACTTAAAGAATAGAAATGGGGATAGCATGCCAGATGGGTTAGTGGGAGGGTTTTCAAAGTATGTGAGAATGGTATAACAAAATCAGAGATGAAAGTGGGAAAAGATAAAAAAGAAAAAACTATTGAATAGGAACAGCTTAACTTTTTAAAATACCCCCGTTCATACAGAAATATACTGCCTATGTAATTCTAAATGGCCTCTCTCCAGAGCAGCTAGTACTTAAAAAAAAGCAGTCATGGTTGCCAATTAAGGTCTTGGTTCACTAATAAAAATGACTTCATGACCAAAAAAAAAAAAAAAAATTACATGGACCTTTTTGAAGTATGATTTAAAGAAGTTTTCATAATAGTTAGGATGTCAATTACGTTTGCCTTCAACATTTTTATTAGTGAGGAAGTTGTAGCATAGTTTTTGTTGAACTGGTTTGGAAACTCCTTATAACTCAGCTCTTCAAAAATATCAACTCATTTAATTGCATTTAGATTCATTCCTTTTCAAAAGCTGCTAAGGAAACAAATTGGTGCTCAGAGCTGTTTACACTTGTAAATGCAATTAAAATTGAAAAGTCAGTAGGGAAACTCACTGGGATCTCTGATAATAGCAATAGTTGTTTCTTTTATAATAATTCGAACTGATGAAGTGAAGAAAACAAAATCACTTCAAGAGTTTATCAAATGGCACGTATATTGCTGATACAAATTAAGTGGGCTACTCACATTCTTTTCTAGATTAAAAGGTAATTTGTTCAAGTATATGAAGTAATCAGTATATTATACTTTTTGAATGTTTTGTTTCCTGTGCTACTGCATGGGATATTTTAAACCATGTTTATAAAACAAACATTTTCAAATTGAACTTTAAAACTTAGTGAGCTTAAAGAAATTAAAGGTATTAATGAGGTACAGTTCACGTAAAATAGCCTTTTATATTCTCTACATGTAAATTTCTGTTAAAATTAATACAGTTGAGTAGAAGTTCATGGTTTTGCCTGGCAGATTGAACGATGCCACAAGATTGCCATCTGTGTATCAGTGCCACTCATCAGTTCTTCAGACTAGTGGTCCATTAAACTAAACATAGGAGTAATTCCACTGAAGGTGGCTTTCTTCAGTTAACTTCTGAGTAGCCTGGCAAAACTGCATATCCTGCTTCCCTTGCCCAGGATGGGCAAAAGTTCATTGTAGTAGACCTTGAATGACAATCGCTAATAAGTTTGTTTTATTTGGTTTTAATATAATTTAAATTTTCCTTTATTCATTTAACTGCTTTTTCTTGAGTACTCCCCATGTGCCAGGCATGTGCTCTTTCCCACAGAACTTACTCATAGTCGGAGATAAAGGCCAGTGAAGAGGCATTTGTGAAATCTGGTGTTCTCAGCTAACCCAGACGTGTTGGGGTAAGAACCAGACAGGAGATGGTAATGACCCAGACAGTTCAGTGAGAGGGGTGATCGGGTGAAGCAGGATTTTGGGATGTTGTACCGCTAGATTTTATGGGGAAAAGAACCCTTTAAAATGGACAGCAAAACATTTGGGATAGGTGAGGGGAGGAGCTGTCAAGGAGGACACCTAGGTTTCTTGAGCAGTTGGTGGTGCCAGACTCAGGAAGAGAATCAGGTTTAAGGTTTGGGCACTTAGAAGAGGAAGAAGCATTTCGTCCAGGAGGTAGGTGTTTGAGAAGCCTATGGGCCATCTAAGTATAAGTGTTCCCTATACTCAGAACTCTTTCTTGCCCATGACATTTTTTTTCATGTGTTTTATTTTTCTTTTGTAAAATGTTTATTCATTTTTGAGAGAGAGCGTGAGCAGGGGAGGGGCAGAGAGGGGACAGAGGACCCAAAGCAGGTTCTGTGCTAGCAGCAGAGAGCCCAATGCAGGGTTCAAACTCAACGAATCATGAGATCATGTCCTGAGCTGAAGTCAGACGCTTAACCAACTGAGCCACCCAGGAGCCCCTCATGTCATTTACAGGTGACTTTTACTCCTGAATATCTGAAAGAAATTTATGTTACATTTGTGTATTTGTACAGTAAATTGAATATTGTTCTCTGATTTGCTTTTCATCTCAAAAGATTATTTATATGCATGTAATCATGTTTTTATCCAGGTTCCTAGCATTAATTTGGGTATTTAAGTAAAAACTAAAAGAAAAATTATTTTGGGGCACATGGGGTGGCTCAGTCAGTTAAGCAACTCTCGATTTTGGTTCAGGCCATGATCCCATGGTTCATGGGTTCAAGCCCCACATAGGGCTCTGTACTGACAGTGCAGAGCCTGCTTGGGATTCTCTCCCACCTTCTCTCTCTGCCCCTCCACCTCTCTCTCTCTCTCTCTCTCTCTCTCTCTCTCTCTGCCCGCCTCATCAAAATAAAAATAAACTTAAAAATTAAAATATTTTTGAAGAAAAGTTATGTTGCACAAATAACTAAGAAGGAACATTGGAAAAGAAAAATCTTTAACTTTAAAAGTCCACGTTATCCTTCAAATAGACATCTATTAGCCTGCTGTTGAAGCTCTGGACACATCAGGAAATTCATTGTTTCATATAATTTTGTATCTTTTATCAGTACAGTTTTTGACGTTTCTAAATAAATACCAGAAGCCCACAAGATTTAACAGCAAAAATTAACTTCTGCAGCATAATTTAAACCCATTTTTTTATATGCTAAAGAATTTCTTTTCATAAGAGACCAGTGAAACTTAAAATTTGCTATGTTTAATAGATTCAACTAAATCATGGCTTAGAGCTGTGGCAGTGGTCTGTGAAGACAGTTGACCGTTGGAGATTGGTTAGCCATCTGTTGGCAGTGAGACTGAAGGGAGGTTGCAGAGTAAGGCAGCTCTTGAAAAATCTTCCCGAGTTAGTAAAGTAAGCAAGTTCAAGTTCTCTGCCTGCCTGCTGTTTATCCAGTGCAGTAAGTATTAGAATCAAACAGCAGAGTGGAGCTATTTATTTGGGCTGTACTTTTGTACTAGCTACTTTTTTGTCTTGTTTATGGCCTTAAACATATATAATAACAAAACTTTTAATATTTTCATTCTAATAAGATTTGTGAACTTCCTTTTCATGTTAATTTACCCAGTCTTGAAGGTGTACGCTCGTGTTATCAAATAGAGCTTTGAAGATTTGCACTTAAGTATCTTAATTTTGCTGGAAATTTGACCTAATCAGACAGTAACTGGTTAAAAAAAAAAACAAAACAAAACAAAAAAAAAAAAACATACACACACAACTGCAGTATAAGTAGCAAAGGGATAAATAAAATGTGTATGAAATTCCATTTCAGGTCTGTTTTTGTACTTGGTGGAAGACAACACTGAGATATTTGAGTTTGCTTCGTGAGAGCAGCTGTTCCCACATGCTTACATGATCATTGTTCAGGATCCCCATAGCTCACTTGTGAGCCAACGGATAGCCCATTTAGCAGTGGTTTTGGCAAACTCAGCAGGTCCCACTATTGGCTGATGTTACATCATTTTAGAACAAATTAATACTTACATACCGTTTTATACCTGATTTAATACCATTAAAGTGCAAGTATTTCATTATCTTACTACTAGCCAAAGTTTGCAGTTCAGTTAATAAAATTGTTACAACTTCAATTTTTAAAACAAAGGATGAGTGCAGGGTTTAATTTTTTCTGATAAGTCAGCTAAAACTTTTTTTTTTTTTTTTAACCTGCCACCTGAGTGGCACTCCACTTACCCTGTTTTCAAAGCTAAGCAGATTTAGACTGGTTAATTCTGGCAGGCATTAATTTTCAGCTCCACATCCCTTATTCACTTTCAGTATAAACATACTGCTGTTTGACTTTAATAATATGGCTTGAGTTTATAAAAATGTAATAAGGTATTCTGTATTATGAAATGTATTATGTCTTTGAAAATGTGTTCTATAATCTGTATTTTAAAAAACAATTGAAATAGCATACTTAAGCTTACTAAAAAGTTAGGACATAGAAAAATGTGATAAGAACATATCTACTATTTATAGGATATCATGAAGATTTGTTGAAGAATTATACTAGTTATTGGAGCAGATAGAATCTATCGCTATGTGAAAATTGTGTGTAATGCATTTCATCTAGAGGATACAATTATCTTGATAAAGTTTTACAAAGCTAAACAAATGTGAAAACATTTTAGATGCTTTCATTTTCTTAAAAAAATAAATCTAGGGGCACCTGGGTGACTCAGTCAGTTAAATGTCCAGCTCTTTCTTTTTTTTTAAGCTTATTTATTTGAGAGAGAGAGAGTGCGCGAGCAAGCGGGGAGGGGTAGAGACAGGGAGACAGAGGATCCGAAGCAGGCTCTGTGCTGAGAGCAGAGAGCCTAACACAGGGCTCGAACTCACAAACCATGAGATCATGACCTGAGCTGAAATCAAGTCAGATGCTTAACCGAATGAGCCACCCAGGCGACCCTGAGTGTCCAACTCTTGATCTCAGCTCAGGTCTTGATCTCAGGGTCATGAGTTCAAGCCCTGAATTGGGCTCCATGCTGGGCATGAGGCCTACTAGATAGAATCAAGATAGATAGATAGACAGACAGAAAACCCACTTCATTGACTTTGTGAGGCTTTTATTAATGTGTATTTTTTTGGTTCTGGTATACCTTTCCCCAGTAAAATATAACTATAATTTAAGAACATGATCAACTTATGTTTTTGTTAGAAAAAAATTGTCAAGCATTTCTCTTACTGAGCCTTAAAGTAGAAATTTTTGCAAGTGTGTACTTCAGGAGGATTAGCAAAGAAAGCACTACACTATAAAGGCCAACATTTTGTAAATGTAAATTGCTAGTTTGGTACTACTTTTTTATATTATATGCAATAACCTCCCTCTGGAGCAAGGTTTAAAATGAATCAAGTCCTTGGAAAGGCTTTATTATTCATAAGAATTTAATATTACTGAACTATATAGTTAAACTGAAGCAGAAATTATTAGACCATATTTTATGTTATTAACACCCATATTCTTTAGCATCTTTCCTCTAATTTACAAACCTGATGACTGAGATCCATGTTTTACTAAGATCTGTATATACTCTTATCGCAGCTTTTAAAAAAACAAAATGTTGTCTTTTGTTTTTTTTTTTTTCTCTATAGGAGTACCAAAATCTAATCTCTTGCACACCAGATCATTAAGGGGCCATAAAGACTGCTTTGAAAAATACCATTTGATTGCAAACCAGGATTGTCCCCGATCTAAACTTTCAAAAAGTACTTACGAAGAAGTTAAAACTCTTTTGAGTAAGAAGATAAACTGGATTGTACAGTATGCACAAAATAAGGATCTGGATTCAGATTCTGAATGTTCTAAAAATACCCAGCATCACCTGTTAAATTGCAGGCATAAGCCAGATAAAAAGTTACTCCCACAGTTTGACTCTCAAGTACCAAAGTATTCTGCAAAGTGGATAGATGCAAGCGCAGGCGGCCTCTCAAACTGTTCACAAAGAATATTGGAGCAGCGGGAAAATACAGACTTTGAGCTTGCGGTGTTGCAAGATTCAGGTGCCACTTTATGCCACAGTAGTGTATTGTGGCCTCATAGTCACAACCAGGCACAGAAAAAAGAAGAAATAATCTCTGATCCAGATGCTAACGTCCAGGCCCAGCATCCACATTACAGCAGAGAGGAATGTAAGTAAAATGGGGAGAAAAGTAAAGGTTGCAGTTTTGTTGGCTTTTCTTTTTTTTACATTTTTACATATGTGATATGTCAAGAATTTTGTTCTAGAATTATGGATTTTATAGAGTATTTAAATGACAGGTTCACCCTAGCAAAAATGAGGTGTCTTAAATTCTCCATCAGTTCTCTCAAATACTTCTTAGTATGTCCTAAAGCATTTGAATTCAGTCCCATCATCTTTTTTAATAAATTTAAAATAAATAAATTTAATAAATTAAATGTATTAAACTAAATGGAATTGACAAACAATTGGAAGTTTGAAGTTCATGTAGTTTAGAAGTACATCTTCAACCATTGGCTAACATACATTGTCGCGTTGCTCATCGCTACAAGATTAATCTACTGGGGGTGGCATTTCAAAAGCAAAAAGCTGACATTTCACTAAAGGACAAAGGTAATGTGTGCACTTATTTTAAAGTTGGGAAAAGTGACCCGTTCAGTTTTCATTTACTTCCACAAAAACTCACAGAAACTGAGATAATTCTAATTGACTTTAAGTCAAGTGATTTTAGAACTAGAAGGGACATTGGTGTATCTTTAATGCAACTTCTAAATTCTACACATGAGTTATCTAAGGTTATATAACGAGATAGATCAGTTTTTCAGACTATTTCCACAGTACTTTAGTGTTTTCCCAACTGTGGATCATAAACTATGTAGTGCTTAAGCATAATCAGCTTGATGAGTAGTGGCTTCTAGCAGTTTACCAAGTATTCTTTGGCAAAACTTTTGATTCAGGTGGAGGTGTACTGGAAGTGATGTAAAATATGTTTCTTGCTGTGAGCTGTAGTTAGAATTTGAAAATATCCTCCACACTGTAGGAGTTAATGAATAAATCCTGGAGGACGGGTGAATACTATAATGGCAGTTAAGTGAATATTTTTTTAAATAGAATATTGTATTAGTGATGTAGACAATTTATTTTTCCAGGTTACTGTAGTAATAATTCACATATTTTCATGTTTCAGTGAATTCGATGACTCTTGGTGAGGTAAAGCAACTGAATGCAAAGCTCCGACAGGAAATACAGGGTAAAGACTCAGTGTCAATGTTTTATGCATGTGAAAATTTTGATACAGAAAATCCCTCATGACAGGACATTCTTAACTTTATCTGCATTTAAATTCGGAAAGGGGATTAGAACCCATTGGAACTTCCAGAGCAAAAGATTAAGAAAACGACTTCTTTATGAAATAAAGGGGAAATAAGTTTTTCTTTTTTAAGTAAAAATGGAGACAACTAAACCCATATCTCTTCCTAGCATATTATTATGCCAGACACTGTATGAGTGTGCTTCCTAACAGTTCCTTAAAGTTGTATTAGCCCTGTTTTGTGGAGTTTTTTAAATTATAAACAATGTCAAACACAAAAGTGGTGACAATAGTTTAGTGAACCCCTTGACCCATCTTCACCAGCTTCAACTATTATCAAAAGCATAGCTAATTTCCCCTCATCTCTGCTCATACCCATTCCTTTCACCCCATGCCCAACATGGATTATTTGACACAGATCCCAGACAAATTGTTTTGTCTACAAATACTCCAGGATTTTCTCTAAAAGATAATTTCTTTTAAAGGTAATCACAACCTCATTATCACACCTAAAAAAAAACAACAACAATAGCTAGTAATTCTTTAAACATCATCAAATACAACGCTAACACTAACAACAGTTAATGTTGATATTCCCCTGTTGTTCCCTTTTTTTTTTTAAACAACTGATTTTCATTTTGGTGAGGAAATTACATTTCAGAGACATTAAGTTGCTTACAAAGATCATGCGTTCAGTTAGTAACAGATTAAGGATTATATAACCCCTGCCTTAACTCCATGGCCAGTGGTCTTAATCACACATCAGCTGAGAATAATAAAATAGTAACAATAATAATAGTAATAGCAACTTCTGTTTATCAAGTGCTTATTCTGTGGAATGTACTTTATAATATGACCTCATTTAATCCTCACAGTAGCCCTGTGAATTGCTTAGTATTGATACCAAGATTATACATAAGAGGAAATTAAAGCGTGTAGTTTTAGTCACTTGCCTGAGACTTATAAAAGTGTAGGAACAAGAATTCAAAAATGTAGGTAGTCTGAATCCAAAACCTCTTAAGAGGTATTTCCAGACCTGAGTATTAATGGTCACTTCCTGTCCCATAAGTCATAAATGAACCTATTTATATATTCATCCACCTTTTAAATCTTTACAGAAGTTTTTGAAGAGTTAACACACCAAGTGCAAGAAAAAGATTCTTTGGCCTCAGAGCTCCACGTCCGCCACGTTGCCATCGAACAGCTCCTCAAGAACTATTCCAAGTTACCATGTCTGCAAGTGGGGCGAACAGGAACAAAGTCACACCTACCCATAAACAACTAAACCAGACTTAACATTTCCTTCCTTGGCCCTCCTGCCCCTACCATGTACTGGTCTGCCAGGCATGATAACTTTAAAGAAGTTGAAGAAAGTTATTGGTCCCATTTTTTTATGGTCCTTAAATTTGCAAAGCTGAAGGCAGTATTTAACATCTTTGTCAAATAAAGCAGATCGTTACACTCTAGTCTTCTAGGATTAATCATTTTGGTTCATTTTGGGAATCTTTCTTCCCATTATTACTAAATGGCCCTCCCTAACTTACCACATGTGACTACTGTTACAGTGTGACTTGATTAAACATTTTAATGCAATTCACCTGTCAAAACAATAGAAAATTAAACTCCTTAGATTAGTCTGAACTACTAAAGATAACTTTTAAGAGGGAAGTGGAATTCATAATACACCTCTTATTTATTATGAGCAATATTTTAATATGAAAGTTTTATATATATAAATGCTATTTTAGGTACCTTTCCATTCTCTTTATAAATGTGTATTTGAATGCCTCTGTATATTATATTTACACTTTTCCTGTGTGAATACGTTCACTCATATTTCAGATCACTGCATTTTATTCTCTTAATATACTCTTTTTACTATTGTTTTCCAAAGATAAATGTATTTTGAAGTAGAAATCTATCTAGTTGAATTGTTTTGACTTCTAATAACTCTTAGGAAAGAGGAATTAATAACTTTTTAAAGCAAATATCCAAGAAAAAAAGTACATTATTTTTTTCTAACAAAAGCAGTTCTGAGTTTGTTCAGAAAGAAAATGCTAATCTAGTTTTCATATGTCAGCTTGTCTCTATAAAAGTAAAAGCCTGTTATATTTCATTATTACTTCCATTCTAATGACTTTGATGTGTTAGAATTTGGACAGAGTAAGTCACGCCTCACTTCCAAGTCCAGTGTAACATCTGTCAAATTGAATATGCTGCGAAATTGTTGTCCTATCTTTAAAAAAAAACTGAAAAATTCTTCTGTGTGCTACTTCAGACATAGGTTCAAGAATCCTTAAACTGTCCAAATTCTCTTGTCAATATTACTGACCTGAAAAAAGCATTATGAGGTGTTTTTCTAAACTTTAGAACTTAAAGAGAAAGAGAAGACTGCTTGACACAGGAAAGCAAAACTCTAATTCAAAAAAATAAGCCCATTTTAAAAGGATATTCTTGTAAGTTACCTCTGATGTTTCCAAAGAATTCTGAACTAGTATGTCGTCTCAGACAGCTAGGTAAGTTTTATAACAATGTGTTATATAGTAAAAGCTATAACCAATACAGAATTAAAATGGGCTCTAAATTCTGTTTTGTGTTGGTGCTTAGAATATATTTATGAGGTAAAATCTTTGCTTGAAAGAATCTACAGAAAAGCCCATTAACTTGGCGGCTTCATGCATAAAGATATGAATGACTTCTATTTTAAATTTGGCAGCCTGCTCTGGCTTGGGTCAGTTTAGTCTGAACACAAACAGTATTTGACTAAGCAAAGAAACGCCTCAGTCTAGTAGAAAACAATTTTTTGTAATACTAACGTGTTAAATTTGCCTGAGAGTATTAATTGATATCTCAATTGATTTCATTTTGTTTTCTTTTAAGTCTGACATAACTGCTTTTCAGAGGGAGCTTTTGAAAAATACTTTGAATTTCTCAGTTTTTCGAGGCATCCAAAATGAATTTGAAATCCAGGGAGTGTGGGGATACATTGCCTTAGTTTTGATAAGCTTTAAACTGAACGTGTGCAATATCAAAATCTTTATAAATTTACAAGTCAAATAAAGACATTTCCTGATGATGCCAGTAAATACCTTAGTAAGTGCTTAGTTGTTAGGTCACATTTTTAAAATTTGACTTTACTCTTTTTTGGCATAATTCATCAAGAATGTTTCCAGCCAGTGTGCTTGCACACATTTGTGCTTCTATTTAGATCACTTAGGGACAGTCATAAAAGTTTGGGATGTGTTGCATTTGATATCAGTAGTAGCCTATTTCCAGAGGTTGAGCCATATGGTGCGGTCCTAAATGCAACAGTGTTAATCCAAAGAAAAGTGTTTGCTTTGTTTTTGGCAAATATGTAGCTTTACTAATGAGTTTGGAACAATTGGGTGGGATTGTGCATGTACTAAGTAAGGTCTTAACTGAGGATTCCGATTTATTTCATTTAGATATTTCTACCTAAGCTCTTCAAAGGAAAGATGCTGTAAACAATCTGCGGTGCTGGTACTCATATTAGTCCTTTATTTGAATGAATACTGTAGTGAAAGAATTTTTCTTGAAGGACTTTGCACAATAGTTTATCCAACCATTTGGTAAACTTTGATTCCTTTGTTAGTTTTCTTGATTGAATGAAGATGTAGTTACTGTATATGCTAAAAGGAGGAGAAGGGACAGAGTTGAGTTCTGAGAGAATATGAAATACTACAAATATTGTTACCATCCTTGGCTATTCTTCTGTACAGTTGTTAGTACTTTTTGAGGAAGTTTAGAAGAAAATCTCATATATACCATCAGTTTCAAAAATGGCAAAAGGGAGAAGACGGCCAATCTAACATTTCCAGAGCTTATATTATTAAGGGGAGTGAAATAAAACTGTTTTTTTCATGTTAGATTTCATAATTTTAGACAAATTGGATGGAGTTTTAAAAATCAACTTGAAGTCCAAAGTGATTTTGACCACACGAGATTGTTCACATTAGAGATTAAAGTTTTCAAATTTGTTCAGACTTTTAATTAAGGTAAAAATCTATTTTAATTTGAGGTTATCACCCTTTGACCCTAACATCTAATATCCAAATTAGTCTTTCCTTTTTTTTTTTAAGAAAAAAAAGGTATGCACTTAGGACATCACTTAGGTGATACAGACAGCAAAATAGTGTTTCATTCCATTATGTAGTTCTTAAATGTTGGAGCAAAGAAATGTTCTTAGTTTTTCAAATTTATGCGCAATTCACCACAAAGTGCCCATTTTTACATACACTTGAGAATTATTTTTAAAATAATAAGTTCATGTTGGGAAGTGATTTCAAAAATATAGTCAAAATATATTTTATTGGCGTCTTGACAGGCATCTTGAGATTTCCTAGGGTTTTCATCTGACCACATTGTTTAACACTGAAAATGGTTTAAAGTGCTTTATTTTCTCGTTTAGATATTTTTTACCTTGGCATTTACACTGTTGAGACTTTCAGTTTTTGCTAGGATTTTTTTAATTAATTTTTGAGGATCTATTTGTGTTAATGTTTACCAGTTTTGCTTTTACTTTGTTTTGTATTAATGTTATAAAATTCAATTTAAAATGTATACGCTCTAAATTTAAGTAAGAACTATTAAAGAATAAATTATTTGTATCGCTTAGAAGGAGGTTCAGTTGGTGACCATAAAATTGTGACATAAAAGTTTTCAAATGGGACAGTGTAAAGGTCTAATAGTGTTTCTTTTTTTCTGATTTACTGACAGATATTGCTTATACTGAAGTAAGATATCTGAGTATTTTTAAGTACTTAATAAAAAGTTTAGTACTCTACAATTTTTTTGATTTAATTTTAATTTTAATTGTGTTATTAACTTCAGGTTGGTGGGAATAACTATGGAGGAAATTTGTGGTGAGAATCAGTGAGAGATAAAATCTTCAAAAGGTTATTCTTGCCATGTTAAGTTTTGTGGTGGTAGCATGGGAAAGAGGTTATTTACCAGAATAATAAGGTAATAGAGCTCCAGCACAAGGAAAGGTACCTTGGAGGAGGGCTCTAGTACTGTGGAATAAGTCCCACATCTCAGTATTTCCTTCCATTCACTTCATCCCTTCCTAATTGCCCTTATTATAGAATTTAGTCTAACGTATTACACAACTTGGTCATCTTGCTATGAACCAATCATAGCAAGTCTCTAGCATTAGATTTTTTTTAGCACCTAGCTTGTAACCTACTTTTCCCTATTCTTTTTGGTTTAAAAAGAGTCCAGCCTACAAATGCATTTTAGTAATACTGAATTAGTACACAATTTTAAGCTTACCAAAGTAAAACAAAAAAATCATGAAGATGAGTATTCCCCACCCCCCTAAATTGTTAGTTGAACTTTCCTCAGCTGCACACACAGCAAAGGGAATTTTAGCAAATGTGTGTTTCTTTTTTCAAACTTGTGTAGAATGTTTATTTCCGTCTGCTGCCTCCAAAAGAGGCACTTTACAAAGTATTCAGTAGTGACTTCTGTTTAAATGCTGCCATCCCTACTTTTATAGTCCGTATGTGTGTGTTAACCTTGTTTTAAAGTAGCATATACTACGATCATTGAAGTTATCTCTCTTTGCTGTTAGAAATTTATTTTACAAAATTGTGCTAGGGTCTTTGGGAAAAGAAAATGAAACTACTGGCAAAAAACAAGTTGGTTTTAAGAGGGTTTCAGACATTACTGGCTATTTTTTCTTTTAAAACTGCAATAATTTATATATTTGTATTGTTCTGCTTTGGAACTGTAACTGCATATGCTTGTCTATTTTTAATTTTACAACAATAAAATAAATATTTTGTTATCTGTTAGCTTCAGTGAATTTTTTTTAATACTTATTTATTTTGAGAGAGACAGAGAGTGCAAACAGGGGAGGGGCAGAGAGAGAAAGAGAGAGAGCAAATCCCAAGCAGGCTCCGTGCTGTCAGTGCAGAGCCCAATGCGGGGCTCTATCCCCCATGAATTGAACCATGAGATCATGACCTAGGCCAAAATCAAGAGTCAGGTTTAACCGACTGAGCCACCCAGTGGATATTTTTACGTGTACTTTCTTTTTCTTTCCTTAAATGGATGACCTATATGAAGCGTTTTGTTTTGCAGGCTTAGGGAGTCTATACTTAACAATCATCTTCTAGCAATTTATCTTAATTTTTTGTGAGAATCTCTTTGAGAGTTAATATTCCCTCTGTATCAAGAGCCCAGAAACAGGAAATAAGATTCTTGTGGCTTACTGGGTGTCTGTGCAACTTTTTAAATTGGAGTGTACTTTGCATACAATAAATACACAGGTTTTAAGAGTGGTATTTGAGTTTTAGCAAAGGTACACAACTGTGTAACCATCAACCTTTGTGACCCTTTCCAGTCGTCTTAACTCCCCATTTCCCCTCCACTGTTCTGACTTCCATCACTGTAATTTGCATTTGGCTATATTAGGACTTTACATAAATGTTACACAGGATGTACTGTACTCATTTGCCTTTGGCTTTTTTCATGCAACCGGATGCTTTGAAATTTCTTCCATATTAACAAAAAGATCACTAATTTGTACCCTCTTTTTTTTTTTTCTTCTGACCAGTATTCTATTATTGTATGAATGTATTGTAAATTGTTTATCCATTCACCTGTAATGGACATTTTAATTGTTTCCAGTATGGGATTAATATGAATAAAGCTGTTGTGAATATTTTTAAATTGGCTTTTAAAATAATATTAAAATAGAAATTATTCAAGGTCATTAATTGTGGTTAGCATTATTAATCCAAATATTCACAAATTACAATTTTTCCCCACAAATGATTTTTAAAGTAATGTATATGCTTTTGTGATAATTTATTTATTTTTAAATTTTTTTATTTTAATGTTTATTCTTGAAGGAGAGAGAGAGACAGAGCGTGAGTAGGGGAGAGGCAGAGAGAGAGGGAGACACAGAATCTGAAACAGGCTCCAGGCTCTGAGCCGTCAGGACAGAGCCCGATGCATGGCTTGAATTCACAGAGTGTGAGATCATGACCCGAGCCAAAGTCAGACACCCAACTGACTGAGTCACCCAGGCGCCCCTGCTTTTGTGGTAATTTAAAACTAGGAAACAAGGACAGTTGTACAAAAAAGATCAGAGGCAGAATACAAAACAAGGGATGTTTGAGAACTGAAACATTTAACAGGTTGCTAAGAGAATAGTAATCATCCTTGAAGGTCTTTTCAATGTCTAACAGTCTAAGTCAGACCACTTTGTTTTCCAGAAGAGGCAAGTGAAGACCAATGGAGTCTGGTTTGGAGAAAATACTGGAAAGAGCATGAGACCACAAGTGAAATTGCTGTCTTGTTTTAGCTTTAACTACTTTGTGATGTTAAGGGAAATTCATCACTTAACTTTTCTAAGCCTGAATTCACCAAGCTAGAGCAAATAGTTGGTAGAATGCAAGCTTAGTGCCCCTTTTCCAACCTTTGTTCCTGCCCAGTTGCCAAGCCTTCTTGGGAATTTTAAAACTAATAAAATTTGTTCTCCGTCATCTTTAAATGTCATGATAGGGCCTGGAATTCTTTGCAGGTAATTTAGAGCCTAGCAAGTAGGTGTGCATGTGTTGGACAGAACAGAGGGAGAGCAGCAATCAGAATAATATCCTTTCTATATCATTTATATATTGGATTCTGAGTATTAGTAAGAGGTTTCACTTTTGGTATCTGATCTAGATCATGTCTGAGATCATTACTATCTTAAATTACACATGACTCATAAGTTTATATCAATGGATCTCTCTCTCTCTCTCTCTCTCTCATTCGTGCTCCGTTTGAATTCCATTCCAGTGTTCAAATGGCACAAACCACCTTGACTTCTAGAAGCAAAAACTTAATCCCAACCTCTCTTACATCTGGGACACCCCACTCTGACTGGCAAAGCAAAGAAACTGGGTAGGAAAGGTCCATGTTGAGAGCAGCAATGTCCCTCAAGAGGACAAACATCCTACATCCAGTATCCAGTGGGGGCAACAGGTAAGCTCCTGGCATCTGGTGTTGAGTAGCCATTGCTCTGTGTAAATCTGGTCATGAATCTTGTACATTTTGTTCCTTCTGGTTTCCAAGCCTTTTGCGTGATCTCTGCCCATTGAATAAGTTCCTTTTCAGCCTAAGTGAAGTGGTTGCTTTCTCTGGTTTGCAACTGAGAACTCAGTTACTCACTTCATGCACTGGGTCCATGTCCAATGTTCTGCTCTGAAATCTTAACAACATTCGTTTCTAAAAGTGAACTGAAAGCCTTCAGGACCACAAGGTCTGCCTGCTGGGTTAGCTGAATCTGATGGGAAAATTTTGAAGAGAAAGTAAACCTTTTGGTAATGTGGGTGTCATTTCCAATTAAACATTTTCATTGTTCGCACTTGGAGTGACTTTGGAGAACTTCTCACTGCCCTCCACTGATTACTGAAAGTGCTTACGGTTTGTATCTACCAGGATCTTGGAAGAAGAGGTGATCAAATAGAAACTAATAGAAAGAGTGTTGGTCATAATTTTAGCTCAGGGCTTTGCCTGTGTTCTCCCTGGAAATAATGACCTTTAGCCCAGTAAGCATCTATAGAATGAATGAGTGAATGAGACTTCATAGGCAACACTAGGATTGCATGCCCTCTAGAGGTAAATCAGTTACCAAAACAATGCCTAAGGCATTCATCCAGTGATTGAATACACCTCTCCTCGTATCCCACTTTTCACACCTTCATGACTATTTCAGGACTTTGATAACTCACATTCGTTCTGTCTCTATTTCTTCTCCAAAATGCTGGTTCTGAGTTTCATGGAACATAACATCATGCGGCTGCACCTCCAGTGCTTCTGAATCAATAGGTCAGGGGTGGGACCTATGAATTTTTGTCGAACAAACTCCCAGGTGATGCTGATGCTGCTGGTCTACAGAGCACTTTGCAAACCACTGCTCTAAACCATCAACTGCCCCAGAGTTTACTTCCCACAAGATGTAATACTACTACTTCCCTGCGCAGTCTTTTCTAGATTATCATTGCTCGTGTAATCAAAACGAATCCTCAGAGCTCAGCATTAAAAGCCTTCACCACTTGGCTCCTGCCTATTTTCCATTTAAATTTTGTCATCAAACTGAGACTTTTATGTGCCAGGAATTCTAACACGCCCCGTAGGCTTTGGGTCCAAAGGATACAAAAGCCAATAAGGTTTTATTGGTCAACTGAAAAGGATTACACACCAAGTTTAAGTCAATAAGGACTGAAAAGTGTCCATCAGATTTAGCAACCAAAAATTCAATAAGAAGTGTTTCAATGGACCTATGGGAGAAAAAAGTAGAGCACGATGAATTGAAGTGTGGGTAAAGCGGTAGCATAGTGGAACTGGGGTGTGATCTCTAAGAATTTTAACGATAAATGAAGGTGAAGTCAGAATGTGGTTGTGCTTTTTAAGTTGAGAAGTACTTTATCATGAGTAAATACTAAGAGGACAGATTAGTGGAAAGGCTACAGATGGAGAAGTAGCCATAATCAAAGGAGTAGAGTACTGAAGAGGCAGAACAGGCTAGCATATCTAGAACAGGTTGTCTTTGAAGAAGTTTAGGATCGTCTCAGGCTTTCACATCGGAGAGAAGACAAAACTGCAGATGCACGTGTTCGAGGGAGATTCATTGAAGAGTAAGTTGAAAAAGCCCCTATGTGGCCAATTCTGTTTTCTCTGAGAGAAAAGAAAAAGATGATGGGGTCAGAGGCTCAGGAGAAATGGTGAAGTGCTAAATAGCTGCTTTCTCAGGCGTGAGAGAGATCCTGGCTACCAGAGGCAAGGTTGCCAGACTGTTTAGAAAAGGTGGAAACTGGGGTCTATGACTCGCCATTGATTGAATTTCTCAATTTGCATTCAGATTTTGTTGCTGTAAATACATACAGAGTAGGAATATTTTTGCAATTATAAACTCAGCTGAAAGCACTGCTGAAAATAGAATCTGAAACTCAGATAACATTGTGACTCAAAAACAAAATTCACAAAAACCCTACCCACTAGATAAAATTCCAAACGTGGGGGGAAATGAGAAATTTGAAAAGTTACTGCAAATAGTGTGTAGCAGAAAAAATGAACTCTGTAGCTTTGACTTAAGCAATCATTTTCAAGCAATTATTTTTGTTTGAAGAGTGGATTAAGACTCTGTTGTCTAGGTCGGTTGGTGTCAAGCTTCAGCATAGAAGTGGGAAGTATCTACCCTAGATAAAAAGCAGTTTAGAAGAAGCTAGTAGGGATACAGAGTGTGGAGGAAAGCCAAGGCCTAGCTAAACACAGTTTCAGATCTGCAACTTCAAAGCCAAGAAAAGGCAACGTGAAGGAGAAGGGCTCTTCTAGGGAAAAAGAGGCAACTGAATGGAAAGCGGTAAAGGCAGAAGAGGAAGTTGTAATGAGGAAGGATTGCTAAACTGACATTCGAGAACTTAGGTTCTGACCCTCTTCTGTCACTGCTGGGCACCACTCTAACTCTCTTAGGCTCTGTGTTCTCATCTGTAAAGGGTGGCATTGAACTCGGTGATCTTCAGGGGAACTGCCAGCTCATATCCTAAAAGGATCATGAATTTTAAGAAGCCTGCAATAGAAAATCTCCCTAGCCCCGGCATGAACAGCAGAACTGAGCTGAAAAGAATATAAAGGAAGTGTGGTTTCATTTAAGAAGAAACTGTGAGGTGCTTTTACAGCAAGATAGTTGTATGATCATCTGTGACAGAAGAGAAAAGATAGCAGAATCAACCTGGCTCATAAACAGCTATACAGTTCTCTATGTATTGTCTGTAGAAAGAAAAAAAAGACTAAGTCTTGACACCTTATTACTGTCCCACATTTTTTTTTTTTTTTTTTTTTAATCAAGGAAAAGTATTTCTCTTAGGAGTAACAATGGGATGATTCTGTTACACAGTCAGAAGTTGGGTCATCTACAGCTCAGCCCCTAATAACTGGCTTGGACATTTCCACCTGGGCATGGAAAATGAAAATGTAAAGCAGTATGGTAATCTGTGTAGTAGAACATAATTCCATCAATACATCTCACCTTTATTCTGAGATTATATCTTTCCTATTATGGGAGTGGAAAATTGTTCTTTCTTTCATAAAGTGATAGTAATAGTAGACGGTAGGTTTTTATTTGGGTTTATTTCTTAAATTTTGAGTCCTTATTTGGTAAAAATTAAAACCACAAGCTTATGTAGATGATTAACCCTACTAAAATCACTACCCAATAATTTTAGATAAATTATTGAAGGTTTTAGAATATTGATTGTTTGTACATCTCTTATTATCTTTGCTCTCTCCTACCTCTACCACACAAATAATTCTCCAGAGAGATACCACTAAATCTTAACCACCATCACCCCAAAGCCAACATCCTTGAAACAAATTTGCTTACTCCTGGGTGCTCCCCACAATTAACTGAGTAAGTAAGTTTCTGGCTATCTCACTGTGGGGAACTTGTTCCTTTCTGTTCTCATCAGATAGCTCTGAAACTAGAAAATCCAGCATCTGGGCCCCCTGCTAAGTTGCTGCCACACGGCCTCTCAGAAAAGCACCAGAAGAAATGTGGGGCCCTTGTGCACTGCTGAAGCCCTTCTGAAAGAAAGATCGGGGAGTTTCCTTTAACAGAAAAGAAAATGTAGGCGGAGTTGAGCTAGTGACATGTAAAACCACATTTCCTTTGCTTCTTCCATTTCTTTTCATCTTCATACCTGTGTGAACAAAGCACTAGCAAACAGAAAGTTCACATCCTGCAGGGCTACCCTGCTTTTCATCAAAGTGTGGAGGGGATTTCTGTCCCAGATTGACACAGACTGGTCTCATCTCAGAGAACAAAGTGAACCAGCATGTGAGATACATAAATATCATAGGAAACCACTAAATATGTAGTGCTAAAGGGGACTTCAAGAGTCCTTTAGCCTTTATTTGACTTGATTTTGTTTTATTTTAGGAGAGCCTTTCAAAACAAAAAGTCCTCTAAGAACATAAATTGTAACGTATGAAAGTAGAGTTACTGCTCTGCATGAAAGACAGTGGAGATTCTTGGAACAAACTGCCTTCACATCCTTCTTAGTGACTGCCCCACCCCCAGGTCCCCCAAACTGTCACCTACACCAAAGCTGTAGGTCAGCTCTGAGTGATCTATAGCCCTGGGTATCTACGAAGCCCTATAAGAAACTGCTTAACTAGTCTCATCCCCTTAAGTGGCTTAAATTGCTTAAGAAACTTCCAAACATTCTACAGCTCTTAGTAGCCACAGAGGCAAGGACCAAATCCCAAATCTCCCCATTCCATTTCCAGCATTCCTGTGATATACCACCTCTATCCAGGCTTCTAGTTTTTATCTCTATCATATAAGATGTTCCATCTAATGGAATTGTAGGATATTTCTTCACACTCTGATCGACCACAAAAACAGCCAGAAGAGAAAAACACAGGGAAAAGAAAAAAACAGGGTAAGTTTTCCCTGCTAAGTTAAAGCAAGGCTTTGTTGGAACCAGGACAACTGCTAGTGAATCCAGAGAGTATCTTAGATGTCCTCACTGGGAGGGCAACCAGGATAGGCTATAAGAACAGTTCCTATCAGAACCTGAAGACAGCAAGTGCCTTCCTTACATCAAAAAGCCAGTTTTAGCAAAATTCATTCCTAGGGAATATGGAAGCTTCTAAATGTCCACTGCAATTACCTAGAAAAAAAGGAAAACATATGCCCATTGCTCCTAACTGGTTCTTCAAAACAGAGGTGCTAAAGTCCTATATTATTGTAGCTGTATGTTCAAAGGGCTATGCACAATGTGGGTGGGATTTCCTTGACAACAGAAGAAAATGACAACAGCATGTATAAAGTCCCAAATGTCCCACTCTATATTTTATATTATATTATATTATATTATATTATATTATATTATATTAATTCTTTTGCAGAAATGACATATTTCTGTACCACACTCTAGAACCAGTGAGAAGAAAGCTAAGGTAGGTGGACCAGCAAAACTCAGTAAGCCAAATTCCAATCCCATACCTAAGTGAATTTGATACAGATGTGTAGCCAGATACAAAGAAACTTTAGAACAAGATCTGAGACTGTTAGTTAAGTAACCCTCTTCTTAGTCATTACCACTAACTTAATGCTCATTAGAAGTAAAATGAGGACCTATCCCATTACCCACTGCTTGGTTTCCTGTCATGCTAATGGACAGGAAGAGAATGAGAGACTGCTATAAAGAAAGAACTCATGTCTGAAAGCAGCCTGCAGCTTGGCCACATGTCTGGCTGTGCTAAATTGTTCTGAGCAGTCAACTTCACTGAAATCTCATTACTGGAGATGCCAGAAATAGCACCAGCAAAATGCCCTAAGAAAATTCAGGAAGTTTGTGTTGCCTCTTCC
This sequence comes from Herpailurus yagouaroundi, assembly GCF_014898765.1. Lineage (NCBI taxonomy): Eukaryota > Metazoa > Chordata > Mammalia > Carnivora > Felidae > Herpailurus > Herpailurus yagouaroundi. The sequence continues at coordinate 26,369,333 of NW_024412403.1, forward strand.
CCTTTCCTTCTAGACCAATTCAGCATAGGAACTACTAGGTGAGACAAATAAGCCAGCTGTCCAGAGGGTGGAGGGTGCTGCTGGTGCGAGGTGTTAGAGCTGGGGGGGTGGAGGCAGCTGATGCAGTCTGACAGACCGCCAGAGAGATAAGGAGGGCATCCAAGGGGGCATCAGGAGAGATGAAGGCCTGGCTGTGGGGTGTTAGAGCCTCAGTGGGCTGAAGAGGGCATCTGCAGGAAGAAGGGGGAAAGAGTGGCGATGAAGAGTTGGTTACATACACAGAGGTTGATCAAATGAATATATTAAGGATAATGGGAGCCTGGTTTCTCATTCCTGAAAGAGTTACAAATTGGAAAGGGAGAATACTAGAATGAACTCTATGGGCTTGACTGGAACTGAAGATAATAGAGTGGACTCATAATTTTTAAGATAGATAAATGATAGCTAAGTAGATAGAGGAATACAGGTGCATATGTGTAAACACATTTATATGTGCTTGTCCACTGAAAGGGGCTGGGAGACTGACCCTGGACAAAAGCAATAAGCATCACCTAGAACCCAAACCTTAATTTCTACAAACCATTCTTTACTAAATCAGGCCCCTTGGGGAAATGATTGACTTTAGGACTAGGGCAGGAAAAGAACAAGATGAGTCTTTTTGTTCCCAAAAGTACAAAAGTGTTTAAAACATGATGTGGGCATGTCAAAAGAACACAGAAGCCACATTAACAGGACTCCATTGGCTAAATCAGAAACAGTTTGAGTATCAAAATAATTAGTGAATCATTTGAATAAATGGGAAAATAGGTATCCATACTGATTTTAAAAAGTGAATAAATTGAGTTTGTCGTGAGAGATAGAGGAGTTACATAATCTCAAAACACCTCCCCTAAATAATTATGACTTAACAAGTGGAAAAGAATAACTTTAAGGCCCCACCTTAATCAGGTGATTAAGTGATGGAGGGTGAAGGTGGGGTGGGAAGAGGCACGGGACTGCTATTTACCATAAGAAAATGCAGTTTGATTTTTTTTTTAATGATATAAATGTAAAACTGATAAAAATATTAAATTGGAAAACATTTGGTAAAAATTTTTGGCTGTTATTCTTAGGGCTTATTCACTGAAAGCTAGAAAAGAAACAACAAATTTTATGAATTAAGACTATTCTGGGGCGCCTGGGTGGCTCAGCCGGTTAAGCATCCGACTTCGGCTCAGTCCGCGGTTCGTGAGTTCAAGCCCCGCGCCGGGCTCTGTGCTGACAGCTCAGAGCCTGGAGCCTGTCTCAGATTCTGTGTCTCCCTCTCTCTCTCTCTGACCCTCCCCCATTCATGCTCTGTCTCTCTCTGTCTCAAAAATAAATAAACGTTTAAAAAAAAATTATAAAAAAAAAAAAAGACTATTCTGTGGGGTGATGAGCATTGAGGGCACGTGTTGGGATGAGCATTGGGTTTATACGTAAGTGATGAATCACTAAATTCTATTCCTGAAATCATTATTACACTATATGTTAACTTTTTTTAATTTTAAAAATTAAAAGAAAGACTATTCTGTGATAACAAAGCACTTGAAACGAAGGGGGGGCGGGGATCATATAATGGCTCTAAATACAAATCCTGATCCTTAGAGTTTCAAATTTAACCAATGTGAAAAAAGCAATTCAAAAAGTTAGTGAGTACTATTATTCGTCATTGTAGATAATAAAATACTGACATGTATGGAGTCTTCCTAAAAAGCAAGCATTGTTCCTCTTGCTTTATACACATTGTGACATTTAACTTTCAAAATTTCTTTATGAGGTAGGTATAATTAATTTCCCCACTCTACAGATCAGAAAACTGAGGTACCTTAATTCTAACCCTGCTATTTAATGCCTTGGTCATTAAGGAGCCTTCTAATTCTGTTACGTGCTCAATGTTTGCGTGCCTCCAGAACTCATGTATTGAAGACTTAACTCCCAATGTGACAGTATGGGAGCATGCCGTAGCTCATCTGAACCTACAAATTAGGTTCCTGTTAGGCAGTGAGGCCTTTGGGAGGTAATTAGGTTTACATGAGGTCATGATGGGATTAGTGTCCTCCTAAGAAGTAGAGAGACTAGAATGTTCTCTCGCCCAACACATATACCTCCTCCCTCCTTCAGCCCCCTCAGCCTTATGAAGCCAGTGAGAAAGCATACATTTGTAAGCCAGGAAGAGAGCCCTCCCCAAGAACCAAATCACCCAGTATCTTGATCTTGAACTCCTCAGCCTCCAGAACTGTGAGAAATAAGTTGTTTAAACCACCCAGTCTATGGTTTTTGTTACAGAGCCTGAGTTGACCAACATACCCCCACTCTGTCCAGACTTTCCCCATCCTAATCCATACACCAGCCTATCTCCCAAGTCAGCTTTCAAAGACCTTTATCCACATCACATTCATACTTAAAAAAGTGTGATGGTATGTTGCCTTAGGTTGGGTTTTAAACCCACCAGGGTATCCAAAGCTCTGTACCTTTGGACCCAATTACTATTACTAACTTTACTTCTCCCTATAGTTTTCAATGAAATGTTCCCTCCAGCCAAGTCCCCAAGCACATCCTATGCAACCCCTTCTCTCTGCCTCTATACATGCTCTCTGGCTGTTTCTGGAATGTCCTTCCCCCATTCTCTCCAGAAATTTATTTTTCCCTTTTGAGACCCACTCTAAGTGTTTAATCTTCTGAAAATATTTCTCCAAATTTCTGTGCTCCCTTAACACTAGACTTATGGATCCATTTTGGAAAGCATTTATTTAGGATCAGTTTCAGCCAAAGACTCAAAATGCCCCAAGGGCAAAGACAGTATCTCCTTGTCTTTGTGTCCTCGACCCTAGTAGAGAGACTTGTAGTAAATGCTCATTAAACTAATGTTGAGGGAATGAATTGGATCTGTGAATATACTCTTTCTAAATTTTGATAGCCATTAACTTTGGCTGCAGTAGTACTTTTAACAAGTTGAGGCTTATTTTAGAGATAAACTTGCTTATCCAATTTCCTAACATTGCACATTTCCTGCACTTCTACATCGAGTTCACTGATCTACTATCAAACTGAAGGATTGCTTGTCATTACATCTGCAGTGAGTCACTTGCCTGGGGAAAAGCACATGTCACACATTTACATTTTGCCCGTAAGGTAAAGGCACTTTTTTGTTTTCAGAAAAGAGCAAGAGTCTTGCAAACTAAAACAGTAAATCCAATGCTGACTATGGTCAGTGATGAAAACCTAGTTCCGCTTCTAAAAATGTACAATTTTTGGAGGCACGTTCCTGGTCTTGAGCTGGTTATTTGGGACTATTATTACTACTGATGAGTTGCAAATTCCAAAGTCCCATTCAGATGACTTGTGCAAAGAGAGCCTGGAAAAAGCTCTTGGGCCAAGATGTTTCTTTGAGGTTTGTCAACTGCTAACAACATCACTGGTGACCTTAAAACTTCCACTAAAAGAGGAGGCTCAACATTTGTATGAAAGGCCACTCAGGGGGAGGGCAGTGAGAGTGATGGCCTTTAAAGGACACATCACTTAGGAGGCACCTACGATATTCTAGATGGCCTTCCTCAATGGAAGGAGACAGAAACAGTTCTTTCAAGGTCCCTGCTGTAGCATGATTTGAAGTATAGACTGCTATATTTGAGACACACATGCACATGCACACACATACACATATATTTCCAGTTTCTGTGTTTACCAGCATGATGTAGCTCATTTGAACCTAGAAATTAGGTTCTTTTCTGGGCAGCAGTCATATAAAAGAGCATTAAACTAGACATCAGGAACTTGGAGTAAATGATCATAGCAAATAATAACAAAGCAACGAACAGCATGTGCCACAAATTGCTCTAATGATTTACACACAGTAAATGAATTAGTCCTCTTAACAAACCTGGGTACTATTACTTTACAGATGGGAAACTGAGGCACAAGACTGAGTTGACCACATCATGAGGTTCTAAGTGGTAAAGCTGGGACTTGAGACTAGACATTCTGGTTAACAGGGTCTGGGCTCAGCTGCTAGCTCCAACATTTAGTAATTTCTAGTATCTATGTACAAAGTATCCTTATCTTATATCCTTTTGTGATTCTTCCCATTTGTTTGGGTTTTTAAGCATCAGCAGATCTGCCTTGCAAATAACCCTCACGCCTAAGGAGTATGAAAGGAGATAGTATACATCCAATTAGTTGTGTGATATTAATTAAATGGGCCAGATCATAGATGATCTTTTAGCTTAAATACTAGGAGACAACTAATAAAAGATGCTATTTCTTCAGCCAGCATTCACATTCCTATTCATAAACCTATCCCTAGGTCATAAAAGCTCCCATTTTGTAACAGACACATACACAGGCATCTCCTACAATTCAGTGATCTACACCTCATCACATCCTGCATTCCCTTTAATCCAACAGTGAAAAATGCTTCTCTTAAAAAACCGGAAAGTAGAACCATGTTGAAATCTCTGTAGCTTTCACCCCTCTGGTACTCCAAAGTGTCTTCTGTTTGGAAAAGCTCGGGAAGCACTATTTGGTTTGGTCATAATTCTTGCAATATTACATCACTTTCATACTAACAATCAACACAAATAAATGTTCAGAACTTAAACCAAGTGAGAGCAGTGGAGTGCGCTGAATGAGATAGGCCCCCAGGAGGTTTGCAGTGCTTGAGTATCTAGCAACCTGATCTCAGCAAAAATGTCTGGTAAACTTGATTTGTCTTATCATTTCACAGCTCCACTGCCACCAAGATTAAACTTCGGGATTTCATTTCTTTACTCAGAGTGGGAACGTATTCAACTGTAGCTGCTTCTCTGCCTGCAAGTTTTATGGTGGCAGTGAACTAGAGTATATTGTGTTATTAAACCCTAACCAGGCAGTAAATTACAGAGAGAAAAACAAAAGCAAATTCTGCTGAGGAGGATGGTTTTTGTTTTTTAAGTGAATGACGGACTCTACCTTACTCTGAATGAGCAAATTGTGAAACATTTCTTAGGGATTTGTCATCATACTTCATCTTTATTTTGTCTTCAGTTTAGCAGTGGAAGCAATATTTAAAAGAAAGTTGCTACATGGAGGAAGGTCAGCTGAGAGAACACTGGTGCCCTAGCAGTTGTGACACTTACCAAGTAAACCCTGTTTCAATAACTCTTAGGACTGTGCTTTTAAATCCATGGATAAATATGCAGAGGAAGAGAATGAAACCCAAATATTTCAACATTTTCAGCTTTCCTGAAACTGCTGAGTATAGGTAGCAATATCTTTTGCTCATGGATTTCAGATTTTTCAGGGGGAAGTGATGAGGAAAGGAGGAGACAGAGCAATGCCATAAAATAGACAAAACCATTCTTTGCCTAAGTTGCGTAAAGACCATGGGGAGCAGAAGGGAGAATGGTAGCTTCCTGGAAGGCTGAGAGTGTTGGCCTCCCATGAAACCTATTTCTGTGAGTTTTTTCAACCCACTTCCACCCCCAAAGTTGGAGCAGAACTTGGGAGATGAAGAGCAAGGCATCTTTGCACCAAATAGGGAAGCACAAAACTCAGTAGCTCTATGCTTCCTTCAATAGTCCCTGCTTCCTTCGATAATGAACACAATCACCAAAATATCTTTATGAAACACTCGTGTGTATTACACTATAAAATCAAACAAAAAGAACCCATACGTGGTATGTTCCCCACCTATCCATGCCCCCCATTCCCATTATTCAAAACAACATTGAGGGAATAAAACTGAAGTGACAGGTACTAAGAAGTTACTGTCCTCATTCCCACAAAACTTCCAAAGTTCCATTGTAGCAATTTTGAGAACGCAGAATTGCTGTTCAAGGTCAAAACTGCCTTAAGGAACCTCCCTTTTTAACAAGTCCTCAGACTATGAAGAATTGGAGGGATGAAACTTTATTATACCCTTTTTCTTTTAAAAAGGGTCCCATTAAAATGTTTCCCCAAATTAATATAACCATAAAAGTCTTAAGTATTATATGGTTTCTTTTTTTTTTTTTTAAAGTTTTTTTTTTCCAACGTTTTTATTTATTTTTGGGACAGAGAGAGACAGAGCATGAACGGGGGAGGGGCAGAGAGAGAGGGAGACACAGAATCTGAAACAGGCTCCAGGCTCTGAGCCATCAGCCCAGAGCCTGACGCGGGGCTCGAACTCACGGACCGCGAGATCGTGACCTGGCTGAAGTCGGACGCTTAACCGACTGCGCCACCCAGGCGCCCCAGTATTATATGGTTTCTTTAGAAACAGATTCTCTTTCACCCTCTGTAGAGAGAGTTAAGGAATCTGTTTGCATCACAAATGACCATCAGCAAAAGAAATTTCATCAGAAGATAGGGGACTCTTACTAGAAATTGAAGAATTAAGAAATGTATAAAGGTCTATGAGTTTCAAAGATGATTCACCTTTAATTTTGCTGAGAAAACTAATTAGCTCTTCCTCAGGAGCGTTCTGTAAAACAGGGCTTTTTCAAGGATCTTTGAAAAAAGAAAAGGAGCAAAGAAGAAACCAGTATACGAGGGTGGTGAGGACAGAAATTATGCTCCTTAATAAAAATATTAAAGGACAGTCTTCTCACCACAACAAACAGAACCATGTGGTCAAAAGAGTTATGTGTCGGAATTGCAAACAGCTGAGTGCCTGAAAGAAACAAATAGGGTCAGTGGAAATATGCGCTTGCTCCCAAACGTTTTCAGGCCATCTCTTCAATCCTCTGCAAGGAACGTTAGGGATTCTTCCATTTTGGCTGACATACTTAGAAGAAGTCTGAGGATATTTCCAGGGAGCCCATCCACCACTTCTGGAGACACTCCTCAGGTGCACCTTTTCTGTGAAATTCATCTCAACTCTGCAGGCAGAGGGCAGGGGCTCCTCTCCTAGGTTCACAGAGCCCTTTTACTACCACTACCATTTTGGCACACGTCATAACCACACTGTTATTTCTTTACATGTCCATGATCACCAGATGATAAGGTAAGAATGAGTACTTATGTCTATTTGTGTGTGTTAAGATCCCCTGTGCTTATTAGCAAAGCCTGACTCGATAAATGGATGTTAATTAATTGATTGCTCAGTTAAATGACAAATAATGAATGTGAAAAAGAAGGCCCAGACTTATAAATTGGCTATACAGATGACACAGCTACTTTGTGTCAAATTAAATCTTAATGGTCTTAAATTTTTTGCACACATATTCTAGCAAAGGAATTTATTATAACAAAGAAAAATTCCATAATAAAGCTGGCAAAACTTTACTCATAACCCAAATGTGTGCCTCAAACTAGCTATCTTCTTTTAAAATATTTAAACAATGACACTGTGCTAGACACTACGGAGAACATCTGAAGTTTTAGAGCAAATGTCAGAAGCAATTCTGTTCAATTTTTCAACATAATTGTACCTCGCTTTGTCTGTGGGCCTAGTGCTGTGCTGAGAACAAGGACACCAAGACGTGTGGAGCAGATCCTGCCTTCCAAGGAGCTTGCCATCTAGTAGACGCTTAATGGAAAACCTATGGATTCCTTTATTTTTTTTTAATAAATACAAGGTTTTTTTCCAAGAAAAAAATTTTCCACAGAAAAATAATATATGTCATTTTAGAAGAAAATTTAAAGGTCACCTGGGTGGCTCTGTTGGTTAAGCATCTGACTCTTGATTTTTGCTCAGGTCATGATCCCAGGGTTGTGGGATGGGGCTGCATATTAGGTTCTGCACTGACAGTGCGGAGCCTGCTTGAGATTCTCCCTCCCCCTCTCTTTCTGCCCCTCCCCTTCTCATGCTCTCTTGCTCTCAAAATAAATAAATAAATATTAAAACAAATTTTTTTTTTTAAAGGAAGCACTGGAAGAAAAAGATACACTAAAAGGGGAGAACTGCATCCACTCTAAGTTCAGGTAGGCTCCTGGGGTGACTGACCTACTGCTCCCAGCCAACCTGGATTTTCTCAGGCTCCTCACTGCACTCTGCAAGGGGTGGCGGGTTGGTGGTGTCTTTGGCATTCTTTCTTAACCCATCATGGGCCGTATCTCCTGAGGGACACGCCATCCCTTCAGTGCTCTGTATTCTGAGGGGGGAAAAGCAGCACAGTAACAAAGTGGAGGGAAAGAAGGGCCTAGAAAGTCAGCTCTAACTCCAGCCTCCTGCTCCACCATTTCCACATGCATCGTACAATTCCTCTGCCTCGCCCTGTCTCTTTCCCTGGCATTTGCTTTCTCTTCCAGAAATGGCTGGAAACCCTTCCACGGCCAAGATCAGGACCAACTTCATGGAAACGCTACCTGAGCAGTCACACAGGCTCTACACTGAGAAGGGCCTCACACTTGGCTTTATCCTCTGCTGTTGCCACCTTGAAATTCATCATCATTCTTTATCGAAAGACCCCTCATTTTCATTTTGTGCTGGGTCCCACAGATTATATTCTTGTTAACTTATTCTTTTAAAAATCTAGGCATTAGGACCACACAGGTTCCATGTCAGTACAATGCTGTAGCTCTTTGTATACCATCCCAAGGCATGGTCACAGCAAAGTATTGAGTTTAAATAGTGGTGTATACCATCCAAAGGCATTATCACAACAGAGTATTGAGTTTAAACAGTGATTGACCTTCAAGTCTACTGTCCTTCCTCAGGGAGGTAAGGAACAGGGGAAAAGGATTTCTTTAGATTCCCTCACAGGTTCAAAGGAGCAACAATTTCCAAACAATGCCAGCCACGAAGGTTGGTCTCATTGGTCACAGTCTACTGACACACTGGCACAGTCCAAACTGTCTCTGGAATGTATCAAACATCCCCTCCTGAGTAAACAGACCAGAGCTAATTGGACAAAAGTGACTGAGGAATAATTATGTTATGATACTTACACAATTAATAGCTTATTACAGTAGGTCTCAAAATGTGGCGCCTGAACCTGCTGCATCAGCATCACCTGGGAATTTGTTAGAAATATACAATCTCAGATGTACTGCATCAAAGTCTGGGGGTGGGGCCCAGCAATCTGAGTTTTAACAATCTATGCAGATGATCCTGATGGCATTGAGAACCACTGGCTTATCAGAAATGGGGGAAACATTATCTTCTGGTTGCATCAATTGTAAGAAATGCTTTCCACCATTCAATTAACAAGAAGAAAGTTACACGTCTTCATTCATTCATTCACTTCAGTCATAATTGCTTTAGGCATATGCTAAATACATCCACGTGTGTGTGTGTATATGTGTGTGTGTGTGTACGTGTGTGTGTGTGTGTGTGTATGTGTGTGTGTGTTTAAGCTCTTCAAGTGAGTCAGGCACTGCAATGGATAGAAGGATAATGGTTTGTGCTATAAAAGGGCTTATAATCCAATGCAAGAGAAGACAAGAGGCAAATTCATAAACAGAATGCTCTGCCCAGAATGCCAGATGAGAAGTATGAGAAAGTGCAACGTGCATTTGGCCAAGGGAGAGATGACATAGAGCTTGTCAGAGCAAAGTCAGAGAACACTTAATGAATGCACAGTGCAGCTAGAATTTTGATGTGTAGTAAGTGGGAAGAGAATCTTCCAGGCACAGGAGAAGCATAATGACATGACATGGAAAAGAACAGAGTATGTTACCAGATGAGCACATAATTCTGTGTGTTAGGAGTGCAGCTTCTGTGAAAAGAATAAATCTGAGAATAAGTCAGAATAGTGTGAGAACTACTTTTGGAGGGAGGGCCCTGAATTTGAGGCAGAGTTCTTCTGTCTTCTCATGAGACTGCGAACAGAGGTGTGAGGACTGTAGGGAGGCAGGCAGCACAACCGTTTCAAATTCTTGCTCCTCTAGAGGCGCCTGGGTGGCGCAGTCGGTTAAGCATCCGACTTCAGCCAGGTCACGATCTCGCGGTCCGTGAGTTCGAGCCCGCATCAGGCTCTGGGCTGATGGCTCAGAGCCTGGAGCCTGTTTCCGATTCTGTGTCTCCCTCTCTCTCTGCCCCTCCCCCGTTCATGTTCTGTCTCTCTCTGTCCCAAAAATAAATAAACGTTGAAAAAAAAAATTAAAAAAAAAAAATTCTTGCTCCTCTGGCCACATCTCCATTGTGGGATCCCAGTGCAAAGCTTGAGAAGAAAAGCTACAAAAACCAGATAAAGGGCACAGTCAGATGTCCAAGGCTGGATATTCTCCTTGCATGCTTTTGGCTTTGATAATCTTGCTTGCCTCCCTTGTCCACCAACTGCCCGGATAGCATCGCTGATAAGCGCCCTCTCCCCTTTTTCTTTTGTCTCTCAAACCCCTACCATCCCAGCCATAAAAGGAGGCCAATGCCAGGGTTTGGGGCTCAGCCTTTGGAGGTGACTCTGCTGGGCCAGCACCGGTGTGCAATAAACAGTCTTTTCCTGATTCCCCAATTGTGTGTGGCTTGTCTCTTCCTGGGCTCTTGAGTATTTGCTGTAACAAGCTCTCTGAGACTCTATTTTACTGAAGAGAAAGACATATTTGTCCTTTTATTTCACAGGTATAATGAGATGGGCAGAAACAGGTCTAGAACCATTTGGAGACAGAGCTGTTTTGCCAGGACCACCCCGGGAAACTAGATTTCTTCATGGCTGTAGTCAGCCAGTGCACAGGACATTGTTTGAAAATTGCTTTTTTATTCTTTCACATCAGAATCGTTCGTGAGAATGGTTTGGGGCTTGCTCTTTCTTTTCTTTCTTTCTTTCTTTCTTTCTTTCTTTCTTTCTTTCTTTCTTTCTTTCTTCTTTTTTTTAAGAGTAATTTGTAGTTTGGACAGTTTCCTGAGCGAGGCTATGTTTAAGCTTCCGCTTTTAGATACCAGACTTCCAGCTCATCTCTCCCCACCCTCCTGTCCTGCAGCCACAGGCCTTTTTAAATCCAGGAGCAAGAGACATCCAAGACAACATGATGGGCCCTGGGGCAAGGGAGGACTACCATTTGTTAACCACCTTTCTAGCTGTTTCTGCCAGTTTCACATGCTCACTCTTCCCAACTTTCCTAAAGCCAGACAAAGAAATGGGGGCAAGTAAATTACAAAAAGCTGAACAGTCAATTAAAAAATATGTATGTACTTGGAAAAAATACATCTCTATTGAATGCTAGTTCCTAAGGACCAAGACCATCTATGGTTAATTCTATACAGCACTTAAATGATATAAAGTAATTTGATGCTTTGAGATCCTCATTTAAGAAGTAATACAAAAATAGCTAGGGAAATGTAAATTACTGCTACTTCTATGGACAGCAAGTTGGCAATGCCCATCAAAACCTAAAATACATGTACAAAGTGAGCTGAAAGTTATACTTCTAAGGGCTCTATCTTACAGATAAACTCAAATAGGCAAACTGGTTCTGTACAAGGTTATACTGTTCATACTAATAATATTTTAAAAGATTAGAAACAACCAAAAGGACCATGAAGAAAGAAGTGGTTAAATAAAGTATAGCCCTAAAATACTTGGCAACTGGAACAAAGAATAGGGAAGCACTCTAGTACTGATATGGAGAAAGCTCTAGTATATACCATTTCTGACAAAAGGGGAGGCAGCACAATGTGATGGATATGTTACCATAAAAAATCAGAAGAAATAGTTTATATATACTTGTTTGCTTATATAAAAAAAAAGAAAATACCAAAAACATAACACAAAAGAATCATAGTATTGGCAACTTCTAAGGGAAAGGAACTGGGGACTAGAAGAGTTTTCATTCTATACTTTTTGTTCCTTTTGCATTTAGAGCTGTATGGATGTATTATCAATTTTTATTTTTTTTTTCATTTTTTAAAATTTTGTTTTAGAGAGAGAGAGAGCATGAGCAGTGAAGAGGAGCAAAGGAAGAGAGGTGGAGAGAGAGAAAGAATCTTAAGCAGGCTCCACACCCAGTGCAGATCCCTACACAGGGCTCAATCCCATGACCCTAGGATCATGACCTGAGCCAAAATCAAGAGTTGAATGCTCAACTGACTTAGCCACTCAGGCACCCCATTTATTATAAATTTTTTTAAGTTTATTTATTCATTTTGAGAGAGATAGCATGAATGGGGGAGGGGCAGAGAGAGAGGGAGAAAGAGAATCCCAAGTAGGCTCCACATTGTCAGCACAGAGCCTGATGTGGGCTCGATCTCACAAACCGTGAGATCATGAGCTGAGCTGAAATCAAGAGTTGGATGCTTAGTTAACTGAGCCACCCGGGTGCCCTTATATTACCAACTTTCAAAAAGTTAAGTAAAATAAGAATTCTAAACAGGTTTAAAAAATAACTAAATTATTAGCCTGAAAAATAAAGCCAAAATTCCAATTTTTCTTAAAACAGTCATTCTAAAAGACTGTCAACTTTGAAGCTCTTTTTCTTAAAAGCTCAATGAAACTCCAGGGTGCCTGGGTGGTTCAGTCTGTTAAGCGTCTGACTTTGGCTCTGGTCATGATCTCATGGTTTGTGGGTTTGAGCCCCATATCGGGCTCTGTACTGACAGCTCAGAGCCTGGAGCCTGCTTCGGATTCTGTGTCTCCCTCTCTGCCCTCCCCTGCATGCACTCTGTCTCTCTTTCTTTCTAAAAAATAAACAAACATTAAAAAAAAAAACCTCAATGAAACTCCACTCTAACAACAACAAAAAAAAGTGTTTTTGTTTGTTTGTTTTTTATACTGCTAAGAAAAACAGAATGAATCCAACTAGCCTTCTTTATCCTTAATCCACAGACACAAAACCAAAGAGATGAGCCAAGGAGGAAAAGTCACAGGAATAGGGATCATGAAAAAGGAGGACAATTTGTGGAAATGTGAAACAAGAAGCTACGTTAAGTCAAGGGTTTATTTTGATGCCCCTGTTACAGAAAAAGATGTCATCAGACTTAGTACCCTATATACCACACAAAAATACACAAAATAATACATGATCTACAAAACAAACCAATAAAAAGTAACCAGTCACTTAATGAATGCAGTTTTGTAATGAAACCAGAGAAAGTTATTGCATGTGACCTCATAAAGAAACCACCACGCCATGAAATGAGTAACTGAGTCAACTATAGCCTTATCGTAGTTAAAATAAGTTCACGTAGCTATTATTTATAATATCTTTAGATGTACGCAGAAGTCATAACAACAAAACATAATTATATAAAAGTCATTGTACAAGGGACCAAAACTATGGAATCCAGACAAACAGCCCTGAGAGGATCTGTTTAAGTTAAGGATGGATTTCAGATCATCTGAAGAAGGGAAGGACTGCATATTCTTCAAGCTGTCCTCCATAAATATTACTCTTCTCAGAGGGCTTTTGCTTCATACTGAGTGGCTGTGAATTTAATGTTATACTTCCTGACAAGTGCCTGGAGATATTCTCTGGTGCTGCTGTAGGACAGAATGATGGGTTTTAATCATCAGCAACGCCAGAACTGAATTAACATCCTTTAACAGAAGCTGAAGGCACTTCCAGCCCCATGTGGAAACAGAAGATTTAGCTACTATCCACAGAAGTGAGCCTATAAGAGGGTTAAGATTCCCCTTAAAGAACATTTTAGGCCCATTTCAACATATGCATTAATGGTGGATGGAGGCTCAAAATGTGACCAAAGTTTAGTATTTTTATCTGTAAGAGATAAAGTTATGTATTATCAAAAGTCCGTCTTAGTCATTTTTTTAAAGCCAGAAAAGCACCCAGAGGACATTGAAATTTGACCAAATGGCTTCATGGTAAAGACCAAAAATAAACTGGTTGCAAAATGCATGTCTTGATAACTAAGTCAGTTGACTTGCAGTACATGGGTGTAAGCAAAAAAACCAAAAACCAAAAACCAAACAACAACAACAACAACAACAAAAACAGTTAAATGTTAAAGGATGCTTAAATAAGAAAGCTGATTTGGCTTTATTTTATCTGAAGTTATTCTTTCTGGCAGTGGATCAGTTAGAATAACTGATTCAGCCTCACTTAACAGAACAACCAAAATAACAGTGGCTGAGACAAGAAAATTTTATTTCTCTCTCACATGAGAGAAATCTAAAGCTAAACAATTCGGGGCTGGTACAGAAGCTCCATCATCATCAGGCTCCAAAATTCTCCTCTTTCCTCAACACTTTAGCCATCTTAGGGAGGCTTCCATCTTCAAGGGCACCTGCAGAATCCAAGATAGCCACAGCTTCTGCCAACATGCCCAAATATGAAGAGGGAGAAGGAGAAGGACACAACTCCACTGCATGTGAGGAAAGAGAATGAAAAACAAAATCTTCTTCCAGTCCAGAAATCCTCTCCACGAAGGCAGTAGAAAAAGAAAACAATTTTATTATTGAATAAGCATTAAACTGGAATATGATACACATTACAGGGAACCTGATAGGAGACTGCAGAGGCAGAGAGAAATTCCACCCTTCAGCCACATAGGCAGATACAACTCATTATGCACACATTCTCAAGATAAACAATAACTAGTCCTTAAGCCATCAGACTTGACAGCAACGTTCTATTTCACATAGTTCATCCTACATTTACCTGGCAACTGAAGTGCTAATCTGTGTTACTTAACTGACAAAGGAAAAACAAACTTCTCATATTTTTGTGATAGGAGGTAGTTTTACAACTGGGAGCCAGGTCAGCTCCAGTTAGGCTCCTACCCTTCTGCTGAAACTTGGAAATAGGGTGCTATCTTCCTTGGATGTTTACGTGGAAAACAGATGGTTCCTGAGTTCTTGAGAAAGGCATTCCCCGAGTTGAAAAGCTGACAACAGGCCTATCCAGTTTTCATAAGAATTTATATACAGTTCAAAGAGAAAAGGAAGCATTTCCAATTAGAGGTTTCTAAAAGAAATGCTTTAAGAAAAAGAAGGGGAGGAAAACCTCTTCCCTTATTTTCAATGGGAAGAATTAAACCTCTTACTTTTAATCTGTATTTGTCCTTACGCGTGTCAATAACTTTGAAGGGATGATCTCATTTACAATACCAACAAAAACTGCAGAACACCTAGGAATTATCTTAAGAAATAAAAACTAAAAGTAGAAAAATGTAAAACCCTCTGAAGAACACAAAAGAACTGATCAAAAGGAAAGGCATACTTTTAATATGAGAAAAACTCAACATCATATAAATGACATTTATCTGTAAGTTTTTTTATTCTTTTAATACAATAAATAATGACCTTTTTTAAAACTAGATAAGATAATGCCGAAGTACATTTTTAAAAATAGGCAAAAACAGACAGAAAACTGACAATGAAGAGCAATGTAGGAGGACTGGAACTTCTAGACATTGAAATACAAAGCTTTAACAGTTAGAATACTGTTATCTGGCCCATGAATAAACAGACCAAGTCACAGAATAAAATGTCTAAAAAACAGATAAAAATACATAATAGGATTAAGGATAGCAATTTAGATCAGTAGAGGAAAAGACAAGCTATTTAATATGTGCTGTTGGGACAAGTGGGTACCCATCTAGGGGGAAAATTAACATAGAACTCAAATTTCACAGTGAAACTCAGAAAAAATTCTTAACGAATCAAAAAATGAAGTAAAAAAATAAAGCTATAAATGTACTAGAAGAAAACAAGGAAAGATCTTTCTGACAATGACTCCAACCTCCAGAAGTCTTAAAAGAAAAAAGATTGATAAATTCAGCCACATAATCAAAAGTTCTGTGTGATAAAACAAACCAGAGAATCAAAAACAAAAAGCCCATAAGCGAAGTTAAGACAAATGACAAATTGGTAAGTATATTTGCAATGTACTGTGGACAAAGACCTAATATTCCTAAAATATAAAGTGTGTTTCAGCAAACAAGAAAAAAAGCAATACAAATGGATAAAGGATATAAATAGATAATTCACCAAAAAGGAAACATAAGTGGGCCTCAAATATATGAAAATGATGTGTAATATCCCTTGTAATATAAGGAATACAGATTAAAACTGTCCGTGTTATCTGTTGGATGGATTTAACAAATTAAAAGTTTGATAATACACAGTGTTGAAAATACATTGTGGAAAAATTGGCACTCTCATAAATTGGTGGGGTATAACTTGGTACAACCCCTCATGGATGTAATTGGACAACATCTCCAAGAACAACAAATTCATAATATACTCTTGGAATCAACAATGCCAATTCTAACATTTTATTCTACAGAAATACTTGCACATATGTAAAGTGGTAGATGTACACAGTTACTCACAGATGTATTTTTTGTAACAGCATAAAACTGAAAACAATCCAACATAATATAATGCAGCTATAAAAAGAAAGAGGAAGCTACTCATGTACTCTTATATAATTATCTGGCAAATATATTAATAAATATGAATAAAAAGATGTAGAACAATTTGTACAGTATGCTGCCTGCCATTTATGTAAAAAGGGGCAGAGAATAACATTTGTATTTATTTATGTATTATAAAGTTAATTCTCATTTGTCTCCTTCCCCATCTCCCCCATTAAAATGCAATGAAAATTTCAGGATAAAAAAAAAAAGAAAAAAGAAAATTTCAGGATTAATGAAATAAATGTGGTTATCTTTATGGAAGGAGGGTAAACAAGAGAAGGAAAATCAGGAAAGGGAAACCAAGGGAGGATTGGGTGGAAAAGAGCCTTCTCAGTGTACAGAATTGCATAGGTATTTTTAATCAACAGATCTGTTGTTATTTTTAAAATAACAATTGGGGCACCTGGATGGCTCAGTCGGTTAAGAGTCCGACTTCGTCTTGGGTCATGATCTCACGGTTTGTGAGTTCGAGGCCCGCATCAGGCTCTGCGCTGGCAGCTCGGAGCCTGGAGCCTGCTTCGAATTCTGTGTGTCCCTCTCTCTCTCTGCCCTTCCCCTGCTCATGCTCTGTCTCTCTCTGTCTCTCAATAACAAATAAATGTTAAAAAAAATTTTTTTTTAAATAAATAAAATAACAATTAATGGGGCACTTGGGTGGCTCAGTCAGTTAAGCATCCAGCTCTTAATTTTGTCTCAGGTCATGATCTCATGGTTCATGGGTTCTAGCCCTGCATTGAGCTCGGTTCTGATAGTGGAAAGCCTGCTTGGGATTCTCTCTCTCCCTCTCACTCTGTCTCTCCCTCTCTGTTTCTCTCTCTCTCTCTCAAAATAAATAAATGAACTTTTAAAAAAAATTCATACATTTTTAAACATGATCTCTATTAAGCACATGTAAATTAGGCCATAATTAAGTCTGCTTTTAGAGTCAAAGCTAAAAAAAAGTAAATTAAAATCATAAATGTCTGTATTTTTCTAAAACATTTCTATACCTAATTATTTTGATGGCCAGTAGTAGAAGCCCTATGTCTAAAGCCTATTTATTGAATGCTTCTCTGGGAAGCTCAGACTTGCAGTTCATCAGGAAGGGAACAGGCATGTAATTTAGATGATATTTCCATTTAGTTAACATATTTATAATTTAGTAAAAGGGCTGCCCTTTTACCAAATGCAATAAATTACCTTCTCAATTCAGCCAGATGGAATCACATTGGTAAAACTGATTTAAAAAAAGAAAAAAAAATTAATTGGCTAGGATTTGATCGCTCCCATTTATAGTCTTCCCAGGGTAATTTCTTTGAGATTTTTAAATTATGTATAAAATAGAAGGGAGCATATATAAGACCCTGTTGGAAAGCCCTCAACATCTACAAAGTTATGGCAATTGACCTAATTATTATATTTGGTTAAAAAGAGCCTTCTAAGAATTGAATTTCCACAGCCTCACTCACATAATTTGTAATTCAGGTAAGTATTTCACCGAATTTGTTCAGATTACTAAATCTAATCGTCTTTCCACATTAATGTTGTTATACCTGAGTTTTTGTTTTCTGAATCAATGCAAAGCTTTATATGAAAAATATGAATGCAGTAGGATGCCTATGCCTGGGACAAACAGGTTGATGTGGTTTGAAAATAAATTAGAGAAAGTTATGAAAAAGGAAATTATCTCTGTTTTAGGAAGTTTTGGTCTTCCTTAGTTAGTAAATCCCTCAAGGGCAACAGACCCACATAGGGTGAGTGAAGGACTCCACAGAATGAAAAAGTAGTTTTTCTTTTCCAAACAAGATTTTATTGTTAGAGGAAAAGGCAGATAGCAAAGCTGTCACTTGGTGGGGTGGGGTGGGGAAGGATGAATCTTTTTACATAAAGAATCCAGAGTCAGGATGCCCGGGTGGCTCAGTAGATTGAGCGGCTGACTCTTGGTTTGCTTAGGTCATCATCTCATGATTTCATGAGTTCAAGCCCCACATTGGGCTCTGTGCTGACAGTGTGGAGCCTGCTTGGGATTCTCTGTGTCCCACCCCCCCACCGCCCCTCTCCTACTCGTGCTGTCTCTGTCTCTCTCAAAATAAATAAATAAACTTTAAAAAAAAAAAAATCCAGAGTCTTCTAGGAGAGAAGGTATCCATTGTCGAACTCTGCTCACAGAGCCCTGAAAGTGGAAAAACTGGGTGAACCAGGGTGGCCTTGGAGACTGTTACCTGGAAAGGAGAGTCAGTCTGACTGAGGACCTAAGGTGAAGCACCAGAAGTTTGTTAGAGGAGGAAGTGCTAGTTTGAGCACAGTGGGCAACTAGCAAACCCAGCCTCAGCAGTTAACGAGCACTTAAGCCTGTGAGTACCACCAAGAAAACCGTGCCAACTGTATCATCAGTATCAGATGCTATTTGCAAAGTCTCTTGTTTGCAAATATGATCAACCTGGCTGTAGTCCTTCAACCAATTGGGTGCGTCCTTAAAAAAGAGGTTCTAGGCTTCTATTGATAGGCAAGTGGGTGCTGAAGACACTAACTGAATAAGAGGATGTAGCCATCTGCTTCTAGTTTTGAGGTAGTGATGTGAGTTTGGAAACATCCTAGTTGAACTTGTGAAATTTTGTTTATCACATCAGCTCACTAACATCAGCTCACTCAGCTCACTGTGCTTCTTTGTTTCCCAGGTAGTGACAAAGGGTCAAACTCAAAGGGCTTCAGGTATGAGCCTGGTAAAACAATTGTGTCATAGAATAAACAAGGCAAACTGGAGGGTGCATCTCCCTGCCAGGAAATCAAAATTCATTGCTTTTTAAAAATCTGAGCTAATTAAGCCAAAGGAAAAGAATATATATATATCATAAGCCTATAGGCTGAATTCAGCATCTCAACTAATACTTTGATACTCTACAATTCACTATACCTAGAGCCCATTTTAATTTACTCAAATCTCTTTCTGCTCCCCTAAGGTCACTTTAGAAGACTTTTAGAGTCCTATACATTAAGCCACAATTCAGCTCCAAGCTCTAGGTCCTAAAGACCCAGAGGTGACAAAGGCAAGTCCATTCCTCAAGGAACTCCCACAGGTTGGTATTGTGAACACCATTTGTTCAGTTTCCTGTCTCCTCCAATCATCAGGAATACTTCTCTGTAACATCATTGGATAAACCTAATTTTACCTTTTTTAAAGCCAGGTTTTTGTGTACATTTATAGGACTCATTTCTTGTATTGTAAAATATTAGAAACCCATTCATATCATTGCCTGCTCTTGCCTACACACATCCTACCCCTTTTGTCTTCCTGTCGCTAAAGCCCCTGGACACCCACAAACCCAGATTTCAACTGATCTCTGAGGGCCTGGAACTCTGGCTAATGTTCTTGGATCTTTTTCTTTGTGAGTCTCTTAAAATGGACCTGAATCTTTGGATATCAAACCCATTAAACCCATACCTAGTCTCCTGGACTCTGAACCCTGCCTTCTCTCTAGTGTTAAAAAACAAAACTCAACTGAGTACATTTAAAGATCAAAGTAATGTTATCAAATGATTCTTGAATGGGGTGGCATCACATTTTAGCAGATAGGGAGTTCCAAGGAGCTGGGTGTTCATCCTTGTTCTTCTCAGCTTGTCCCAACCGCTTTTTATTCATAATTTGCCTGATACTTTTGAAAGTATCTTTCTATAAAGTTGCCTTTAGAAAGGCAAAAATTTAGATTGCAAAAATAGAATAGTAAAAGATGTAACTCATACACTAGAGACTTCATTTTTAGAGAAAACTTAATTTCCACCATCCATTAAAAATGGTAATGCATCAATAGGAAGATTTTGGCTGAAGAAGAAAAGACCTTCCTATATCTGGCTTATTTGTCCCAGTCTGCTTCCCTATTTATAGTCCTCAAATTATCTGTCTTTCTTTCATCAAAGAAAATATCCATATGATTATACAATTATGTGATAGACCATTTGGGGCCACTTAATCACTTAATTCCTTTCTGAAAAGCTGTTCGCACTTTACTCTAAAGATTTATTTCCTAGGTGGTTTCCACTGCAAGTTTTTAATTGTAATTAATGAAATCCATCGCCAATCTTGAAGCCACAGAACTTTTCTAACCTGTACATTCAATTTCAACAGTACAACAACTTCTTTTCTTTATCACCCATTTATTTCTCACTAACCCCCAAAGGACAGCAGTGAATAGACAGTTCAATAGCAGTTCAATAGACAACATTTCCTTTAGGAAGAATTTCTAAAAAACATAAATAACCTAGAATTATTGTACACCTGAAACTAATATAACACTCTATATTAATGAATTGGAATTAAAAATTTATTTAAATTAATAAAATACCAAAATACATTTTTATAAATAACCTAATAAAACACAGTATACTTCTAAATCTGCTTGGGTCCTCTGCACGAGACTCAGGTGTGGGTCTTTACAAGATGGTCAGTGAATTCCTGATAAGGAGAGTTAGTGAACACAGTCTCTTTCCAAAGGTCAGGGGTGAGATAGCTGTAGGTCTTGGAAATGGCATCAAAACTGGCATCAAAAGTTGCCCAGGGTGGCAGTGCAGGCCCTGGCCAAGGTGTGGCAGTCATCCATACCAGCCATCATCAGTAGCTTCTTGGGTACAGGGGCTGAGATAATGCCAGTGCCTCTGGGGGCAGGGATGAGGTGCACCAGCATAGAGCCACAGGGGCGGTCACCTTTCATGGGACAGTGTGGGACTTGCCAATCTTGTTCCCCCAGTAGCCTCGCTGAACCAGGATGATGGAAAGCTTGGCCAGGACGATGGCCCCATGGATGGCAGCAGCTACCTCCTTGGAGCACTTAGCACCCAGACCGACGTGTCTATTGTAATCCCTGATGGCAACAAATGCCTTGAACCTGGTCCACTGGCTAGAATGGGTCTGCTTTTGCAGGGGCATAATCTTCAAAATCTCATCCTTGAGGGATGCCCCCAGGAAAAAGTCAATGATCTCAGATTCCTTGATGGGGATAGATCTCCTCCAAAGACTTGATCTTCATGTTCTTGACCAGGTGGCCAGCTTGGTGACCGGGATCCACTCCTCACCTTAGGCTTTGCCTCCACTAGCTCCGCGGCCCCGCCCCAACCCCAGACCCACCCCAACCCCACCCCAGCCCCGGACCAGGCCACCTCCCCACCCGACTCCCACCCTGGCCTGCCCTGGCCCCAGATGCCCTGGCCCCCCTGTGGCCTCCCATTCCAGGGCCCCACCAGTGTCATCCACCATTTGGTGTTTTCCCAGAGAAGAAGCTAAATCTGCTTTCTAATATACATTGAGTTTTAGGGGCAGGAGTGGTGAAAAATAAAAGTCAAAATTATTCCTAGTTACCTTGATTTCACAGGTTTCACACAGTTATCTTTTGGTGAAATTCTAGAATTACAATACTTTGTAAATGTGGGATGAAGGCCACACTCGGAGGTCAGTCTTCTGTACTTCGCCATTCACTTTTGACTTGATGGCTATACCACGCCTGTAACAGTAGTCTATTTTGTTTCAAAACTGCTATATTTCTTAAAATCACCATTTATTTTGATACTAAGTGAATATAAATAGTATAGGAATATGAATAGTGCCAGAAGTCCAGGCAATTACAATTTTCCCCAAATCACCCCCAAGTCAGTTGTTCAACATACTTTCTATGCAACCATTATCATGTGACGATTAGGTTCCAAGGCACTGGGGAGAATGTATTCACCACGTGTGGAGGAATTCCACCATGTAATTCCTAAAGGGAAACACATTTAGAGTTCCATTTGAGACTATACCAAGTACATTATATTCCCAGAGTTGTGAAACTCAACTCTCCCCTGGCATCAAGAAGAGGAGTGACAAGATGGGTTAGTACTGGCAGTGGGGCTAGGAAGGCCGAGGTGGCAGGTCCGTGCAGGGCGGGGTATGAATGACCAGAGGATTTTGTCAAGTGGAGCAAGCAAGTCCCTGAAAATGGGGAAAGAAGGAACTCGACAGCAGCCACAAACCAGAAAGAGCACATGGAGGATGTTTCTAGAATGCATGTTCATAAGCAAGACAATATATGCTTTATTTGACCTTAGGTACTTTTGATGAAATATCTGGGGACTTTTCTAAGAAGAAAACTGTAATTGCTTCTTATTGCCAGACACTGCCTGACAGCATTGGAATTTGCTTGGCTTTTTGTGGCTGCTACCCCAAACTGGTAACCATTCAGTCAAATATAAGCTAAAATTAAATTACTTTTCCTTCATTGTTTATGTATTTCTGCTGAATGGGGACATTTCAGCAATGATTTTATATTCATTAGGAGGATGGAATACCACAGCAAGTCAATCACAGTCATAATGAAAATACCAAGATATTCCTGTCTGTTTTTCCACAGTCTACTATGTTCGGTTGGAATAAAATACAGGATCTCTAGTGACATAACACTATATATAGATCTAAAGGCACTTTTTCTCTCACTGTGAATAGATACAGATGACAGAAAGTTGTGAGTTGTGTTCAGTAGCTTCCAAGGAACACACCTAGATGTCTTGCTACAAAAGCAAATTTTTCAGAATTAAACTAAAGCTGTTTTTTAATAACTAAAAATCTGAAAACTGTTCTTCTAGAAATAATCAAGGAAAAATACATATGTTTTCAAAGTGTTCATCAAACATATTTATCAAAGTGGAGGGTGGGGGAATATGTTATGTAGAGATACGTTAGAAGCTTAAACACAAAAGGGTTTAAAAGAGAAGAAATAGATCAGTGATTATGAGTCTTTTTGGAATTGCTACCTACCATCCACAATTACATTTTTTGTTTCATGATATATTTACATCCTCTAGAAGCACACAACAGTTATTATAGTTAACTGTGTTTGGATATCAGTTTAAGAATGTAACTATGCATATGCAGGCACGTAACAAAACCAAGGTTGTTATCAGATATAGCCAGGACTTTCTGTGAGTAATCCCAGGCATGCTTGACTCTCTCCATTAGAATTATAACATGTTCAACTACATTATCCAGTTCCTCCTACTGAGAGCTCCTAAATGGACTCTCACTTAGGATAGGAAAGGAAAGTACAGAAAATTAAATTCAGAGCATACTAATTAAGAAGAAAATTTCCCACAGGTTTAGAGTGCAATGCAAAATAGTTCTCAATAATATCTGTATAGTAAAAGAAAACTTTTGCACTGAGAAGGGATAGGTATTAGACCCTGCTACCATTTACTTGCCATATTTTTGCAAATCTGATGAATCTTCTACTCCTCTATAATGTGGTCCATGAGGGTTTTAGGATGTATGTATTTCTTTGAAATAGTTAAGAAATGTATTTATTTACAAAATATTTAACAAGCTCACGATTACAAAAGAGGATGGTTTATTAAAGAAGAAGATGAGGATGTCTGGGATGCATAGTTGAGAACCCCAACCTAAACTAATAGAAAAGAAGGGGCAGGGAGATTCTCCTGGGGGCTGAGTGGGGGCATGCAATCCTGAAGGATGAGAGAAAAGGGATTTGGAGAGTGAGTGAAGGTCTTGGGGAGTCAGGGGGGAAGTAGGGCATCTTTTAGGGACGGAAAGAAATGGCCAAGGGGTCAATGGTGGGGAGAGAAATGAGCAAGATAAGGGAGGAAAGCAGGAGAGAGATGGTGAATAAGAACAACAAGGTGGAAATGCCAAACATCTGGCTGGGAAAATATGGGTAGACCAGATCTGGCAAGACTAGATCTATTATCAGTATTTTTCAGGAATTTTGACTTTTTTTTCCTTACTCGGGTCGGGGGATGAAGCCACTTAAAAGCCACATGTGGAACCAATACAAAGAGAATTACGTCTCAGAAATATCACTGCCGCTGCACTGGAGACTGTGCATTAGTCCAGAAGAAGAGTAGTAGTACAGGAGCGCCTGGCTGGCTCAGTCCAAAGAGCATGGCTTTTGATCTTGGTGCTATGAGTTCAAGCCCCATGCTGCATGTGGAGATTACATAATACATACATACATACATACACTTTTAAAAAAAGAAAGAAAAATGGTAGTAGAGGGTCACACCAGAAAAGTGGTAGTGTTAGACCCGAATAGTAGAGAAAGAAAGACATGGATGGAATTGAGATGCATTTAAGAAGCAGACTCAGCAGGACATGGTGAAAACTGGGACATGAGTTTGAAGAAGGAGGGAATTAGGTGGGGGAGGAAATGGGGATATAGGGAAATAGTGCTTAACAGGAGATTAATGGTCAGAGGGAAGCCACGTATAGACAGAGAAAAGTGGATGCTGACAAAGATCATATACATCAAGTATTCTCTGAGGTGTTGCCTTTTGAGTCCAGACAAGATTTCCAGGAATGGATCTTAGATGAAAGATACGAATGGATAAAGAAGATGTGGTTTATATATACAATGGAATACTACTTGGCAATGAGAAAGAATGAAATCTGCCCATTTGTAGCAACGTGGATGGAACTGGAGAGTGTTATGCTAAGTGAAATAAGTCAGGCAGAGAAAGACAGATACCATATATTTTCACTCATATGTGGATCCTGAGACACTCAACAGAAGACCAGGGGGGAGGAGAAGGGGGAAAAAAAAGTTACAGAGAGGGAAAGAAGCAAACCATAAGAGATTCTTAAATACTGAGAACAAACTGAGGGTTGATGGGGGTGGGGGGAGGGGAAAGTGGGTAATGGGCATTGAGGAAGGCACCTGTTGAGATGAGCACTGGGTGTTTTATAGAAACCAATTTGACAATACATTTCATATAAAAAAAAAAAAAAGATGAAAGATAACAGTACAGAGCTATCCATGGATTGGATTGGATTTAGCCAAAAGATCTCTTCAAAGAATGGACTCTGGAATTTAATTAAAATTAGATCCTTCCCAGTCAGTTTTATCTTTTTAGGGTTTTTTGTTTGTTTGTTTTTTGGGGGTTTTTTTGTTTTTTGTTTTTTTTTTTTAAGTATAGGTGTGTGTGTGTGTGTGTGCTGATGATAATTTGTATACTCAAGACTTTATATAGCCAGAGAAGAAATGACATAGTAAACCTTTTTTAATAATTCTAATGGCAGTCAAGATGGATATCTTTACTTAAAATATTAAAAACAATATTGCTGGGGCGCCTGGGTGGCTCAGTCGGTTAAGCGTCCGACTTCGGCTCAGGTCATGATCTTGCGGTTCGTGAGTTCAAGCCCCACGTCAGGCTCTGTAATGACAGCTCAGAGCCTGGAGCCTGTTTCAGATTCTGTGTCTCCCTCTCTCTCTCTGACCCTCCCCCGTTCATGTTCTGTCTCTCTCTGTCTCAAAAATAAATAAACGTTAAAAAAAAATTAAAAAAATAAAAATAAAACAATATTGCCTAGCAGGTTCTTGCCCAGGATGTGATCAAGTTAAAAAGTAAATACAAAATGAAGTATGTAGGTTAATTCCTGTCCTAATCAAAATATTGCTTTCCCTTTATAATGTGAGGGGAGTCAGACTACAGTTCAGCATCCAAGGAAAGATTTTAGCCTTGTTGTTCATTGAAACTTTTCTTCAAGATCTTAAATTCACTAAGTCTTATCTTTTTTCTTGTCTATAATTGATATTTGCCTTTGTAATGTTCCTCTCTCCCTCCGCCTTTCCCTCCTCTCTCTTAAAATAAAATTAAAAAAAAAAAAAAAAAGGCTTCTCAATATGCTAAGGGTTTGCGAACCAGTCCACTGTGGCTTTTAGGTTTTAAGTTAAAATTTTTTATTAAATAAAAAAAAAAAAAAAAAAAAAAAAAAGACTATTTTCTGTTCCACGAGACAAGATGCTCATGCCACTGGATACCCATCTGCCATCAAGTTCCAGAATCATAACCTTATGCTTTTTAGATACTTTTCCAGAATGAAGGAAGGGACAGTAAATGGACAACCTAGGCCCATTCAGAGGTATAAGGAGAGAGAAGGAAGCTGATACCTTCTTGCCATTCTCAAAGGTACCTTATAAGGCTAATGTACAAAATTCTACTCTGCCACAGGGGCATGCTAACTAGGACAATAGTTAGAGCTAATTAAGCAATCAAATTGAAATAGAGTGATTATTTTCGCTTGTGTGCTCTCTCTTGCTTTTTTTTTTTTTTTTTACCCCTTATCCCTTCTATCCTACATAACTTTTTTCATTAAAAATAAAAACCCCCAGGGGTGCCGGGTGGCTCGACGGTTAAGCATCAGACTTCGGCTCAGGTCATGATCTCACAGTTCATGGGTTCGAGCCCCGCATCCGGCTCTGTGCTGACAGCTCGGAGCCTGGAGCCTGCTTTGAATTCTGTGTCCCCCTCTCTCTCTGCCCCTCCCCTATTCACACTCTGTCGTTCGCTCTCAAAAAATAAATAAAACATTTTAAAAAATAAATAAATAAAATAAAATAAAGTCCCCCAAACCATCATTACTGTTAAACCATGAAAACAACATCAGAAAAACCCAACTGGAGGAACTTTCCACAGAATATCCAGTCAATATCACTTAAAACTGTTTTGGTGATTAAAAAAAGGGGGTGGGGGGGAGAACTCTAAAGGTCATGAAAAATAAGAAAAAAACAGAAAATGTCCAGACCAGAGGGATCAAGAAATATGGCAATTAATGCAATGTTGTCTCATAAATGGGATTCTGGGAGAAAAATTTAAGGTCTTTAGTGGAAAAACTAGTAAAATCCAAATAAAGTCTGGATTTACAGTAATGGACCAATGCTGATTTTTTAGCTTTGAAAAATGTGCTGTGGGAATGTAAAACATTAACATTGGGGGTGCTGGCTAAAGGTATACTAAAGTTATGCACTTACTTTCTTAATCTAAGCTTATTCCAAAACAAAAAATTTGTTAAGAAAATAAAAAATAAAACCTTCAGGGGCACCTGGGGGGCTCAGTTCATTAAGTGCCCAACTTCGGCTCAGGTCTTGATCTCACAGTTCATGGGTTTGAACCCCACATCAGGCTCTGTGCTGACAGCTCAGAGCCTGTAGCCTGCTTCAGATTTCCTGTCTCCCTCTCTCTCTGCCCCTCCCCCTTTTGCACTCTGTCTCTGTCTGTCTCTCTCTCTCTCTCTCTCTCTCAAAAATGAATAAACATTTAAAAAAATTTTAATAAATAAATAAATAAATAAATAAATAAATAAAACCTCATTTCATCTTCTTCCCCCACTAGTGGTAACACCCAAACATAAATAATATTTTATATTATACAATGTAATGTATTCATCTCTGATTTACATTATTTAATTTAATACTCAGAGCAGCTGCATGCATGGCCAGAATTGGTATTATGGTCCCCACTTTACACTTGAGGAAACGGAAGCTTTGAGAGGTGGTAACTTGCTCCTAGTTCAGTGTTGGTTAGGCTGCAAACCATTTTTACAAGCTATTTTTGCAAGGAGACTTCAAAAATACAGTGGCTCAGAAAAAAATCTTTTCTAAAAATGGAGATATAATTGACGTGTAGCATATAAGTTTAGGATGCACTTGCTGATTTGATACATTTTATATTGCAATACCATTACCACTGTAGCATTAGCTAACATCTCTTCAAAAAAAAAAAAATTAACTACTTATTTCTCTCTCATGTCACAGTCCAGAATTGTCTGAGCATCTAGGGTCTTTCTATGTTGTTGCCCTCTTGGGTTCTGCCCTTACAGGTGAACATGGGCTCACTAATATTGCATTCCAGCTCAGGGGAAGAAACAAAAATGAACGGGAGCAGACAACCTCTTCTTGAATATTATAAGAACTGTATAAGAGCATTATACAGAATTGCAAGTAAAAAAAAAAAAACATTTTTACTTGCAATCCATTGTTAACACTTAGTCATACAACTGCACTTAAGTTACAGGAAGACTAGGGGATGTTGTCTAGCTGGGAGGCTATACCTGAGCAACGGGTACTACACAGAAGAACATGGGAAAGAATTTTGGGGACAATTAACAAAATCTGCCATGATTACCAGGCTCATTACAAGGAGAATAGGGTCTTTAATCAAGGTTTCCTGTTTTCAAGTTTGGCACTATTCCTATTGCCTACTGAATACACATCTGTACTCTCTATTC
This sequence comes from Herpailurus yagouaroundi, assembly GCF_014898765.1. Lineage (NCBI taxonomy): Eukaryota > Metazoa > Chordata > Mammalia > Carnivora > Felidae > Herpailurus > Herpailurus yagouaroundi. The sequence continues at coordinate 26,397,586 of NW_024412403.1, forward strand.
ATCTCTATATAAAAGGAAAACAACTAAAAAAATTCAGTTAATACTTTGTTTTACCTTTTAATATATATATTTTTGTAACTAAATTTACCCCTTAATAAAATCAATGACTTATTAGTCATTTCCTTCCGGGTCACATTCTTGTGATGTTTCTATTTTTGGTGACATCAATTTAAATGCTTGTGTGTGTTCTGGATTGCACATTCAAGGTAGTGCTGTCTTTCACTTTTGTCTTAAAACTAGAGAAAGACCAAAGAAATAGACGGATGGCTGAAGAGAACTCTGCTGTTCTGTGCTGTATGGCCTATTTTGCCAGTTGCCATGTGACCTCAGAAAAACTATCTATTTGACCTTTTTTTACTCCACGATCAAATCTAGGTTTTGTGGAACTAAAGATTATATGTGATTTCAAAACATACTTTAAGAAAAATATACAATTATAATCCAAATTTAAGCATGAAAATACAAATTTATAGTGAGAAATAAAATAACTAAAAAAAATGTTAAGCTGACAAATACCACAAATATCACAAAATCCTGAATAATAAGATATTTTTATGTTGTCTCACACACTGCTATAATACTTTCCCCCCTACATTTTTGTCTGCATACTCTTTGATAATCTTTTCCTATGATGACAATTTTGTAATATTTTTTAAAATGTTTGTTTTGAGAGAGACAGAGAGAGAGACAGGGAGGGAGGGAAGGGCAAAGGGAGAGAGAGAGAATCTCAAGCAGGCTCTATGCTCAGTGCAGAGCCCAATGCAGGCGATGCACAGCTTTATCTGTGAGATCACGACTTGAGCCGAAATCAAGAGTTGGATGCTTAACCAACTGAGACACCCAGGTGGCCCTGTTTTGTAATATTTTTTAAAGGGGACAAAAAGAAAAAAAAATTCTATCATGATTAATTCAAATTGTTTTCTCCTATTGACAGCTGGCATCCATTTTTAAAAAGCAACTTCGGGGCGCCTGGGTGGCTCAGTTGGTTAAGCATTCGACTCAATTTCGGCTGAAGTCATGGTCTCATGGTTTGTGGGTTCAAGCCCTGCATCGCTCTGTGCTGACAGTGCAAGATTCTTGGGATTCTCTCCCTCTCTCTCTGCCCTCCCCCACTCACCCATACCTGCATGCTCTCTCTCTCTCAAAAATAAACATTTCATAATAATAATAATAAAATAAAAAAGCAACCTCACACTTAGCTGTACTTGCTATTTGTATTGGTTTTTGCCTTACAAACACAGCCATTATAATAAACTCTATTTTGTGGGATTCCCAGCAAAAAGGAAGAAAAATGGTAGCCTATAAGTATATGTTCCACATTATCATGTATATTCCTGACCAGAAGGAATCTCCACTTCGACTAGGCTTTAAAAACAACTGAATCCCCTCTGCTTACTTTTTTTTTTTTTTTGCAATTTTTGTATTTTTGCTGGGTTTCCAATTTTAACACATTTTTAAAGCAGTTTAAAATTACAACGAAATTGAGAGAAAGAGAAGAGATTTCCCTTTTTTCCCCCACCCCCACACATACAGAGCCTTCCCCCATTACCAACATCAGTCACCAGAATGCTGCATTTTTCTTTTCATTTCAAGGATGAATCTATATTGACACATAATCATCCTAAGGCCACAGTTTACTTTAGGGTTCACTCTTGGTGGTATACATTATGTGGGTTTGAACAAATGTATAATGACATATATCCATCATTATAATATCATAGAGTATCTTCACTGCCCTAAAAATCCTCTGTGCAATCTGGCTAATCACCTCCTCCCCCATACACAACCCCTGGCAACCACTGATCTTTCACTGGGTCTATTTTGCCCTTTCCAGAATGTCATATAGTTGGAATCATACAGTACGTAGCCTTTTCAAATAGGCTTCTTTCACTTAGTAATACCCATTTAAGTTTCCTCCAGGTCTTTTCATGGTCTGCTGCAATCTTTCTTACACATCCGATGACTGGAAAACATCCCCCGAAACTAGCTTCTGACGCCCTTCATTTCAAGCCTTCTTTCTTCTCTACTGTGCACAGAGCCAAGGGCTATCAGAATTGGAGACTGAGCAGGAGAAGAAAGGCACCATAGGATGTGTCTGAAAAGCTACTCCTACCCCAGAACAGCTAGCAATAACTTACCCACACATGGAAATAACCTAAAAATCCCACACCGCATAAATGCATCCTCCACTCAACTTCTCTCAGCCAGGTGCCAAAAATACTCCAAGGTCACCCGATAGGAGGTGAAACCTGATGGAGAAGTCAGAAAGGAAAAAAGACTACAGTAATCTGGACTGTGGTTCCTCCTGCAATGACGATATAATCACATTGTTAAGGCCCCTCCCAGAGCCTTGGAAAGAGCCTGTGCTAGGGAAGTGCCCTGTAGCTTAAGCTTTATTTGCTTCACAATAAACCTGCTTTCCTCTTCTCACATGTAAAACAGAGCTAATATTGGCCTAGCTTTATTGAAATGACTGAGTGGGGAAAATATGCAGAAACACTGAAAACGAAAGGCTCCTGGGAAAGTAGACAAACGCACGCCAGACTGTGGAGAAAGTGTCTCCAAACGTATCATCTCAGTGAATGTGAAATGATTATCTTTCTGGCTTCCTTCCCTCTGGGTTTGCTTTCTTTTCCCTTTATCCTCACTTTTACATATAATTCTGGTGTCTCTTTCCCCCACTTTGCTTATATATTTTTCTTCTCTCATATTTTGTTTCCTGTTTTCTCTGCTCTCTCTTTTCCCCGTCCAGCCGCTCTTCTCCCCCTCAGCCCACAATTCCTGTGGCCTGTAGAGCTGCTCCTCCAGCTTTTCCTAAGCTGCTTTAAAACCTACAGATGCTGGGATAGCCATCAATCTAGAAGAGACAGGCAGCCATGTGATGCCTGACTCTCCAGATGGGGTTTCAGGGTGACCCTGCCTGATCACCAGGCTCAACTTATGAAATACAGCCACTGATGAAATTCATGGCAGGCAAACCCCCTGCACAATGTGGGGCAACAGCATGATGGATGGGCCCCTGATGATGGATGGCTCCTCTCTTACCCGTAGTCCATGAATTTTGGTTCATGAATTTCCTCCAACAGAGACTGAGTTGTCCAGAGATAAGATAACAACACTCAACCAGGCGCTGGGCTCTGGGCTTATTACTTGCTTAGGGATATCACCCTCATTAGTCAAGTAAAGCAAATCATTACTGACAATGTAAGGTTTTAGTCCATTTTAGTGGTTTTAAAATTAAACAGACAGCTGGTGTACGGGTCAAGATTCCTAGCACTGTAAAAAATTCTTTTATAAAATATGAGCAAAACATGGAATTTAAGTAAAAGGGAAGATTTATATATAGGAGCTTAATAATCCTCCTTGTCATCTGTTCATTCTTTTGGGGAAATTACTATTACAGCTCACTATAATCTTAAGCCTTCATAGTTTTCTCTTTTTTTTTTCTTAATACATGACCCTGTTTTTAGTATTAGGAAATGAATCAGAAGTCCGAATACAAAAAAAAAAAATTGGGTGATTTTAATATGTCTGCTAACATTGTCTCATTAATCCTCATGGTACTTCTGAAAGATGTATGCAATGTATTTTTATCTCCATTTTACAGAGTGTGAAACCAAGATATCCTAAAGCTCTTTAAGCATACTTAAGATCACAGAGGCGTTCAGTAATATAGTCAGAAATAAAAGCCAGCTTTTCTTACAAGCAGGTCTCTGACAATTAATCAGAATCACAGCAAGTCTGCTCTTTCTTTGATGACTAGAAATTTCGTCTGAAGCTGAATGCTGATTTAAGCATGAATAAAGTCATCACAGCTGGTAATTTTATATCTTTAGGAGATTTTTCAGTCCAAAAACTTGTAACATAACATGTGCCCCTGCTTAGATTTGGTACATCACAGCAAAGACAGCTACCGGAAAAAAAAAAAAAAAAAAAAAAAAAAAAAAAAAAAAAAAAAAAATATAAAGAAAATCTTAGTCTCCCTTACTTCATTTATAAAATTCAAAAGTCATTCCTATGGAAAACAGAATCCATAGACTCCAAATGAAAAAGAAGTGGCAATGCAGAGTCAAGATTTTGTAAGAACACAGTCAGTATCTTGGAAATTGGACTCAGTTATCTCCTGGGGATTCTAGTTCCTGGTCTTGCAACCAACACTGCCAAGCATGAGTAATAATAACAGCCATGTCAACATGGAGCTGATATGGCAAAAATCACTCTTGTTTCCCCAGTGCTTGCCTTAGCCTAATGAGCAAGGTATTTAATGCATAATTATCACCTACAAAAGGGAGGATATGTGAATCGATGATATTCAGATACATCGCTATCACTCTGCCCCAACGTAATTTCTACCTGCAGACGATCCTAATGTTCCTGGAGTATTTCAAGTTCTTTCCACTACTTAACACTTTAACAACCAAGGGATCTCTTCCATCAACCTTCCACAAAAAAGAATCTCCCTCTCTATGATGTCCAAAGTTTTACATGTAGACTGCCTTCATGTCACTTTCATTGAACAAATAACAACTAATTCAATGGTGTTCCAATTTTATTGACCATAATAGTCACCTGGGGTGCAATGTTAAACATTCTCAGGCCTCCAGCAATTCTGATTCAGAAAGGAGAAAAGGACTCAACATTTAAACAAAAACCCCAAGGAATTCTGATACAGGCATTGCAAGGACCACTCTTAGAAACAAAACAAAACAAAAAACCCACCTCTCTGTAATGGCCCTCTATTCTGCAGCTTAAAAAATGGAGACTCAGAAAAGTTTTTCACCCAAGACCATTCATTCATCCATTCAGTCAGTCAGTCAACAAATACTATAGCGTAGATGCTCAGACAGTATTGGTTTGTGCAGAATTAGAGTCTGGCCTGGTTCCTAATCCATGGTTATTTCTACTTAGACTGCTGCCTTATGTTATGGAAGTTCCAAATAATACAGGAGACTAGAAGGGGGTGGTCAGGAAAGGCCTTGTGGAGTGGATAGAATTTGGAATTAACTCATGGATAAAATTCCAGTTGTCAAGATGAGAAGAGAGGAACTAGCCCAGCAAAGATATTAATAATGATGCAAGGGCTTGTGTCCAGAACTGCAGGTTGCACCAAGTAATACAGATGATGAATGAGGAGAAATGAAAGAAGAGTGATATATCTTAAAGCCCCCCACTTGGCATGTTTCAGGAGACCTCAGAGGCTTATCACCTATATCTCTTGGCACTTCTTAAAGCCACATCCAAATTTGTTGGGGTTCCCATTGGAATAAGGAGAGTCCTGCCAGCAGCGGCCTGAGCCCTCCAAACACAAGTACCCTCCAGCCTCTAGTGCCAGCAGCTTTGTCCTGAGCACTAGAAGAAGCACTAGAAGAAGAAAAAATGTCTTCTTCATTAATAATTTACAGATGCAGGATTGGGAAGAAGATGAAAAAGGTTACATGCAAAAGCCAGAAAAAAAGTATAAATATGATGTGGAGTGAGTCCTCAGGATGCCAGGGTCTCAGGAGGGAGAGGAGAAACACTAATTAAGATGTGTAAGCATGAGCCACCTGGCTGGCTCAGTCAGTACAGTATATGACTCTTGACCTTGGAGTCATGAGTTTGAGCCCCACATTGGATATAGAGCTTACTTTTTAAAAAAGAAAGAAAAACAAAAGGTGTGTAAGCACGGAGTAATTTCTCGCGGCACTTTGGTTCTTGGCCCAAGCTTTGATTAGAATCAAAGGAGCTTCTGAAAAAATACCAATGCCTTGGTACCTCCACAACCAATGGAATCAAGAGCCAAAGGGTGGAATTGAGGCATCACTACATTTTAAAAGCTCTCTGGGTGGATCCACTGGCATCCTGGCAGCCTGGGTTGTGAACCACTGATCTAAAAGGTTAGAAATTCCAGAACTTGCAGCATTATTTAAAATAGTGAAGACATGGGGCGCCTGGGTGGCTCGGTCGGTTAAGTGTCCGACTTCGGCTCAGGTCATGATCTCATGGTCCATGAGTTCGAGCCCCACGTCGGGCTCTGTGCTGACCGCTCAGAGCCTGGAGCCTGTTTCAGATTCTGTGTCTCCCTCTCTCTCTGCCCCTCCCCTGTTCATGCTCTGTCTCTCTCTGTCTCAAAAATAAATAAACGATAAAAAAAAAAAATTAAAAGAGTGAAGACATGGGATCCACCAACGTGTCCACTGACAGATTAGTGGGTAAAGAAACTGTGATATATATATTAGAATACTATTTAGCCATAAAAAAGAAGGAAATCCTGCCATTTGAGACTTGCCATTGGATAGATCTTGAGGCCATATGCTAAGTGAAATAAACGAGAGAGGAAAATACTGTATAATCTCACTTATATGTGGAATCTAAAAAACAAACAAACAAAAAGCCCAAACTTATAAAAAAGGAAATCAGATCCATGGTTAGCAGAGGCAGGGGTCAGGAGGGAGGAGGAGTGAATAAATGCCATGAAAATGTACAAACTTCTAGTTATAAAATATATAAGTACTAGGAATACAACATGATGATTATAGTTAACACTGCTGTACAGTATATTTGAAAATTGCTAAGAGAAAAAATCCTAAAAGTTGTCATCATAAGGAAAGAAATATTTCTTCTTTTTTTATGTATATAAGATGGTGTATGTTAACTAAACTTACTATGGCAATCATTTTGTAATAAATGTAAGTCAAGTCATTATGCTATATACGTTAAACTCATCTGGTGCTGTATGTCAACTATACCTCAAGAAAATGAAAAACTAAAAACAGAATGGCAGAGCTTGAATACAAAAATGCAATATAAATGTGCTGGAAACAATGATTTGAGCTGCAGGTGGATTAAAACAGAGTAACTTCAATCTGTGACTAAGACTGAACAAGAGAGGCCTCAGTAATCCTAGGAACAAGTTAAAGGCATAAGCCAGCATCTGAGGCTGGCACCTAAGGTTCTTGGAGAATCTGAATAGTAAGCCAGTGGGTGCCAGGCTAGATAAACTCATTTTTTAAAATATGTACATACTTCAAACCTATTATTATCTTCATTTTTCAAATAAGGAAGCCGAGTCATACAGAGGTAAGGTTGCCTAAGGCTCTTAATAGGACATTTGCTCAAAAACAAATAAATGAATATTAAATCAAACTGATTTCAATACAGGCAATAGAATACGGTTGAATTAGAAAGCACTGCCATTTTTGTAGGTTAAAAATAGTCTAATATAGGGATGCCTGGGTGGCTCAGTCAACTTTTGATTTTGGCTCCGGTCATGATCACAGAGTTCATGAGTTCAAGCTGTGCAGAGTGGAACCTGCTTGAGATCCTCTCTCTCCCTCTCTCTCTGCTCCTCCCCTGCTTGCACACATGTACTTTCTCTCTCTCTCTCTCAAAATAAATAAATAAACTTTAAAAAAATAGTTTAATATAGGCAATTCTACAGAGCTTATCCTAATACATTCCTGTCTGATCTTGTCTTTAGCTATGGTTCTTACTCAATTGTTCTTGTTCAGACTGCATCTTTTGGTGGGGGGGAGGGGTGGAAATTCTTGCTGACCTTTATTTTTTTTTAACTTGTCTTATTTTTTATTTTTTAAAATTTACATCCAAATCAGTTAGCATATAGTGCAACAATGATTTCAGGAGTAGATTCCTTAGTGCCCCTTACCCATTTGGCCCATCCTCCTTCCCACAACCCCCCCAGCAACCCTCAGTTTTTTCTCCATATTTATGAGTCTCTTCTGTTTTGTCCCCCTCCCTGTTTTTATATTATTTTTGTTTCCCTTCCCTTATGTTCATCTGTTTTGTCTCTTAAAGTCCTCATATAAGTGAAGTCATATGATTTTTGTCTTTCTCTGACTGACTTCACTTAGCATGATACCCTCCAGTTCCATCCACGTAGCTGCAAATGGCAAAATTTCATTCTTTTTGATTGCCGAGTAATACTCCACTGTATATATATACACCACATATGCTTTATCCATTCATCCATCGATAGACATTTGGGCTCTTTCCATACTTTGGCTATTGTTGATAGTGCTGCTATAAACATGGGGGTGCATGTGTCCCTTCGAAACAGCACACCTGTATCCCGTGGATAAATGCCTAGTAGAGCCATTGCTGGGTCATAGGGTAGTTCTATTTTTAGTTTTTTGAGGAACCTCCATACTGTTTTCCAGAGTGGCTGCAACAGCTTGCATTCCCACCAACAATGCAAAAGAGATCCTCTTTCTCTGCATCCTCGCCAACATCGGTTGTTGCCTGAGTTGTTAATGTTAGCCATTCTGACAGGTGTGAGGTGGTATCTCATTGTGGTTTTGATTTGTATTTCCCTGATGATGAGTGATGTTGAGCATTTTTTCATGTGTCGGTTCTGGATGTCTTCTTTAGAGAAGTGTCTATTCAATTCTTTTGCTCATTTCTTTACTGGATTATTTGTTTTTTGGGTGTTGAGTTTGATAAGTTCTTTATAGATCTTGGATACTAACCCTTTATCTGATATGGTTCAGACTGTATCTTGGCCTTATATTCTTCTGGAGCCTTTTTTTTTTTTTTAATTTTTTTAATGTTTATTTATTTTTTGAGAGAGAGAGACAGAGTGCGAGCAGGGGAGGAGCAGAGAGAGGGAGATACAGAATCTAAAGCTGGCTCCAGGCTCCGAGCTGAGCTGTCAGCACAGAGCCTGACGCGGGGCTCAAACTCACAGCCAGATCATGACCTGAGCCAAAGTCAGACGCTCAACGGACTGAGCCACCCAGGTGCCCCTGGAGCCTTCTTCTAAATACAATTTCCAACATACCAGAATTATAAATACTCATATATCAACTTATCTATCTTTCTATTTGCCTCATATCGGCAATCAGTCCTACTTGATAAAGAGTTTAAACCAAGGGAAGCAGAGTAAATAAATGACTCTCCCTGATAACAAAAACAGGCTAATAAACCTTTTATAGGCTATCAACCCTAGCAGAAAGAACTCAGATTTATTGAACTAGCCAGCTTCCAGGTTTCTGTGAGAACAAGGGCAAAGCTGGCAGCAAAGTAACAGACACAAAGCCTGTGAACTTAGTCTCTAACTTCTTTATTAAAAAGCAGGAAAGAAAAGCATCCTTTTCTCAGAATGTTATCCTAGAGGAAACCTGGCTGGCTCTAACAGTGGTTCAGTAAGTAAGACTATGCTAAGGAAAGTTTAATTGGATTGCCATCCTATTAATTCCATTCTCCACCACAGAGTACTATATTCTATTTGGTCTCACCAGATTGCCTTGAGTAAGCTTCATGAGGCCAAAACCACCTCTATCTTACTCATCTTTTGATTATCAGTGCCTGGCATGGTGAGTACCAAGAGGTACAGGCTGACAAGTATTTGGGGAAGAATAAGTTTATAAAAGCAGGAGTTGATATAGTCACAATACAAACAATAGCTGCTTTTCTAATCTCATCTTGCTAACAACTGGCAATGTGATATTGGACAAGTTATTTAAATTCTCTGGGCTTCCCTTTCCTCATGAGTAAAAGAGGGGATTGGGATCGAATCCCTCTTCAGGGATTCCAATGCACAGAAGAGACTGTGATTGGGTTAGTCTTGTGAACTAGTCAAGAATTTTTAGTTAATGTCTCTGCACTCTTTTCCTGATCTATTCATCCTCCTCCTCTATACTAACCCAAAAGCATACCAGAGAAGGGCAAGGATGCAAAAATATGAATCAAATTACCAAGAATTTTCACGAGGCTTTTTGAGGTATCTGAATCCCCTTGACCACATTAGATTTACGATAGCAAGGTTCATAGGGACAAAGCCTCAGTATGCAGAAGTTAGGTTCTCTTTGTATATTGTCTGATTCAATTTAGGAATATTTCAGAACCATATTTCATTCCACAAAGTCCACATTTTCACTGCAGTACAGTGCAATTAAAACAACTGAAATTTTTCTGTGAAAAGCCAGTTTCTCCTCTGTGGAATGAGATCAGATAATAGCATCTTTTTAGCAAAGTCAAACTTTTGAAATTCTCTGTCCTTGTAAAGAAACATATCCTCCAACTGGCAAATGGCATACGTTCTAGGATTCCATTCCATTCTGAAAGAGGAAAAGTAGCCCCAAACACCACCACTCTTAACCTATTTGCCAATCTCTTCAGATACCTTTCTACAAGGTTACAGTTTGGATCAAAAGGACTATAATATGAGGGAAAAAGAAAAAAGGGAGAAAACAGAGAAAGACCTGGCACTCTCTATATCTACTAGAAAAGCCTTGAACTCTAATCTTACATCCGTATACATGTCTAGACAGGTAACAGAAAGAGGTCTTAGGCTTTTAATTCCCTAATGAAGTTTGAATAATATACTTAAATTTTTGATACTTTTTGGAATATTTAATTATAGCATTTATGAAGCAGCTATGGAGAAAATACCACTGTCCTGGTCAGAGACTGAGGATGCCACATACCTGATGATCCTGTGATTACTGTTGTGTAATAGAGCAATCCAAACCCAGGTAGCTCAGAGCAGTACTCATTTTACGATATGTAGTGGATGTGGGTGAGCCATTCAGATGACCTTTTAAGATGAGGCACTCATTCCCTTTGGAATGATGGTTCTCAGCTAAGTTCCTCACACCACTCTGAAAAGAGCCACCTTGTCCAATGGGCATCCCCCATCTAATTACTGGTCCTTCTTATGGGATCGGCTGATGCCTTTTTTTTTTTTTTTTTTTTTTTTTGATGACTGCATTGCAGTTCAAGCCTTCCTTCTGTGCAATATTACCTCCTTTTCTCCTCCATAAAAATTGAACTCAACTGTGCTCCCTAATAAGTCTTTGCATATGAAGCTCTATCTCAGAGTTTATTTCCTGGGTAACTCAATGAAAAATATAATAGCAACTAAGGTGGAGACAATGGTGAAAGAAGTCTGTCTTTACTTAGGAAGCCCTGGGAGTGATTAGGGGAGACTGAATCAGCCACGGCAGAGCACTTGTTAGTTACACTGTCACCATTAGAGAAGTCTCAGAATGGCAACCACACAAGGGAAATGACTTTGAGTCCTTCCTGGGGGTGAGCCTTGTTCTCTATTCCATTCAGCATTATGCTGAAAAACTGGCTCTGTGGGGGAAAAAAGACATCTGAGTTTCAACCTTTGCCGAAATCCACGAAGTAGTTTGGCTGCTTTCGAACTATTGACTGTTTAACAACTGGGCTCATCAAATTCCTAAATATTTCACAATAAGCTCTTGGGGACCAGGAAGACCGCCATCTTCAGGACATCACTGCAACTTACAGATCTGGTATAGGCCTGTCAGTGGCTTAGACTTGCCGTGGCATGAGAATCAGAAGAAGACCATAGCAACTAAGCAGAACACGCAAATGCTCTCTGACTGAACTTGAATGCGAGGTATATAGAGAATATGAGCTGCCACTTTCAACAATAGTCAAATTATGAAAAAAGCCCAAATGTCCATCAACTGACAAATGGATAAAGAAGATGTGGTTTATATATACAATGGAATACTACTTGGCAATGAGAAAGAATGAAATCTGCCCATTTGTAGCAATGTGGATGGAACTGGAGAGTGTTATGCTAAGTGAAATAAGTCAGGCAGAGAAAGACAGATACCATATGTTTTCACTCATATATGGATCCTGAAAAACCCAACAGAAGACCAGGGGAGAAGGGAAGGGGGGAAAAAAGTTACAGAGAGGGAAGAAGGCAAACCATAAGAGACTCTTAAATACTGAGAACAAACTGAGGGTTAATGGAGGTGGGGGAGAGGGAAAAGTGGGTGATGGACATTGAGGAGGGCACCTGTTGGGATGAGCACTGGGTGCTGGAAACCAATTTGAGAATAAATTACATATAAAAAAAAAGAGAGAGAGAGAGAATATGAGCTGCCAACACCGGAGAGTAAAAGCTAAAAATGCAGATGCAGTGATGCTATAGGGACCAAGAAGCAGTGAAAACAATGAGTAAGCAGTTGGTAATGGAAAGTAACCACATGGTGGCAAGATCAGAAATGAGGACTCCGAGTGATACAGAGACAGGAAGAGTAACTGTCTCAGTCAGCTGTCTCAGTGGCAGGGTCATATACTGAAGAGCAATCAACTTGCACTATGGACACGGTACCTGGAGAGCTGCATTTCACCCCAGACATGTAGAGCTATCTGAGTACACAGCCTGTCCGGCTGCAATCTCCATCTTCCTCATTTTCACATACATCCTCACAATCAGTCCCTATTATTTGAAGCAATCAGAGAGAATGTCTGTTGCTTGCAAAGACACGAGTTTATTAACCCCAGGTCACCATCTGAACTGAATAACTGCAAGGCAGAAACAAACTCAGAGTGTATACAAAGGTTGTTGACATCATCAGAGGCAACCCAAAATAGAAGCAGCAACCAAGGGAGAGACAAAGCCATTCTCTTCCCAGGGTTTAAATATCCATGGGGGGGCGCGGGGGGGGCAGCATGATTATATCACTCCTTTACCCTACTAATGAAGGGAAGGACTATTAGGGTCTTGGATACCACTCATTCATTCATTCAACAAACATTTAATGAATGTCTATTCTGATAGCCCAAAAGTGTATGGTGGACTCTGGGGACACAATGATAATCAGAAAAAGATACAGACTCTCCATCATGGAGCCTATAATTTAGTGAAAGAGATAAATATTTTATCAAAAAACTGTCCTTGGGGCGCCTGGGTGGCGCAGTCGGTTAAGCGTCCGACTTCAGCCAGGTCACGATCCCGCGGTCCGTGAGTTCAAGCCCCGCGTCAGGCTCTGGGCTGATGGCTCGGAGCCTGGAGCCTGTTTCCGATTCTGTGTCTCCCTCTCTCTCTGCCCCTCCCCCGTTCATGCTCTGTCTCTCTCTGTCCCAAAAATAAATAAACATTGAAAAAAAAATTAAAAAAAAAAAAACTGTCCAGAGAAAACATAGAACTTGACTGTACTAAGTGCTAAGAAGGAGAGATATATGGTTCATGAGATTTCACAGTAAGGTTGAGGGGACTGGCTTTGTTGGGGAGATTAGAGAATTCCTTAAGAAGAGATAAGGTATCAAGATCTGAACAATATGTTCCAGTGAATAGAGGAGGAAAGAGTATTGAGGAAAACGGGAAACAGCATGTGCCAAAGCATATGCAAAGGAGGCCTGCCTGGGGACTGGCTGACCTTTGGATTCAGAGCTGAGCACTGGATCAGCAGTATCCATATCACCTGGGAGCTGATTAGAAATGCAGAAATTTCAGGCTCCATCACAGATCTACTTCATCTATTTCATTCTGCATTTTAAGAAGATTCCCAAGTGATCTGTATACATTTTAACATTTGAGAGACTAAAAGAAAACCAGTGTGGCTGGATCTAAGAAAGTGAGGGGTGAGGCATGGTATGAGCCAAGGCTGGACAAGCTGACAGAAAACAAACACCCAGAGCATCACTGGCTGCATTTAAGAGTTTGGCTTTATCCTAAAAGTACTGGGAAGTCATGAAGGGTGTACGTGTTAGGGGTAAGTAGAAGCGAATAGAGCTTCAATGTAGAACTTATCAGATAGAAGTAGAATTAAATGTGATTTGCAATCAGGCTATTAGAATGGTCCAGGCAAGAGAATGTGAAAGTGTAAGCTCTGGAGATGAAGGTGGAGTTGGAAAGAAGTGAATTAATCTGAAAAATACTCAGGAAATAAAGTTAACAAGACATGATGATGGTCTGGATTTGGGGAGAGGAAATGACAAAATATAGGATGCTTTCAGACATAAACAAATTGTTTTCATGGTCTTTGCTGATTTTTACTATCATATTCACAGCACCAACAATTATGCCACCAGGTACCCAATATTTGTTAAATAAATAAAGGACTGAACTGAATAGAAAGTCTGAGACATAGTTTTAGGGAGAAGATCATGAGTTAGGCTTTGGAATTGTTGTGGGTTGAATTGTGTTCCCCAAAAAGATATGCTGAAGTCCTAACCCCCCAATACCTCTGAATGTGGCCTTATTTGGAAACAGGGTCTTTTTGTAGGCATAATCAAGTCAAAATGAGGTCATATTGGATTCAGGGCACTAAATATAATGACTGGTGTTCTTATATATAGAGAGAGATTTGGAGACATGAAGACACACGTGGGGAAAGACAGATACTTTAAGATGGAGGCAAAAATGGAACTGATGTATCTACAAGCTATGCATGCAGGCAACCACCAAACCCTAGAACACAGGGGCATGGAACAGATTTTCCCTCAGAGCTTCCAGAAGGACCCAGCCCTGCAGACACCTTGATTTCAGACTTCTGGCCTCCATAACTGTGAGAGAATAAATTTCTGTTGCTTTAGGCCTTCCAGTTTGTGGTATTTTGCTATGGTGGTCCTAGGAAACTAATACAGAAATGCATTTCTGATATCCAAGGAGAAATGTTTATTTATAAGTGGTTTGGAATTTGGATCTGAAACTGAGCAATTACCCTAATGAAGTATCTTAGCCAGAACCTACTTTTCTTAAGATAAACACCTCTGATTACATCCCTCTTAACCACTGTGCCCTAGGAAATATGGGTATCCATCTTTGTTGTAAAGAACAGTCTGTGAGATCCCAAGTACCCCTTTGGAGAGCTAAGGGTTGAGAAAAAAAAAGATATAAAAGACAAGGAAATGTTACAGAAGAAAATGAAGTAAAGAGCATCAAAAAAAGTTGTTCTGCAGGAGTGCTCCAACTTCTGCTTCAAAGTTCAGAAGGTGCTTTTCTTATGTTTGAGATTGGTGTGTTATCTAATGACTTGGCTACAGTAGTTGCCCAGATGTCTCTTAAGATTTCTTCTAATTCAGCACCCCCCGACGCGGGTCTCGAACCCATGAACCATGAGATCATGACCTGAGCTGAAGTCAGATGCTTAATCAACTGAGCCACCCAGGCGCCCCAAGTCATCACGTTTTGAGAAAGGTTGGGAGATAACCTTTCTGGGCCTTTCCCAGGATGTAATCATTATCAACTTCCTATAATATTCTAAAGGTCATCCTTATTTATTGTAGGCCAGTCTACTTCCCAGGTATCAGAAATCAAATTGTCACAATAAGTTCATTATCCATGCTGTTCTATATCCAGCACAGCCTCCAATATAACTGTGCTTGAGTCCCAAGAATACTAACTGACTGGGAATTTGGACTATCTGGAAATGAAGAACTCATTATTCATCTTGCCTGGGTTTCTGTAGGTTTCTGTGCATGATAGGTAGTCCACTCCTCCAGGCTGGTCCTAAAGAGGGTATGGCTTTGAGCAGGACTATTAATTAATACAAGCCACTAAAGAGCAAGGAACAAGAAAGGTGTTTCATATACAGATAATTTCAAATGACACATGCTTCAAGAGTTCACATCTATCTTCACAGATATAACGCATGGGTGGTACTGGATTCCAAGTTGGCCTACCTAATGTAGCCAAACTCACTGAATATGACTATATCCGATAAATGATTACTGTATGAAATGCCATCCAAGACTCCCTCTTGGAATTCCTGGAACATACAGACCTGACAGCCAAATCAAAAAGGCCTCCCTCTTCTCCCCCTGGTCCTACCCCTAGATACCTGCTTCAGAATCAGAAGTATTTCCACAACTCTATGTCAAGTCAAACAAAATTCCTCTGAGCAATACACAGAGATGGACTTGTGCAGTAAACAACTACAAGTGGTCAGGGAGAAGTGGTTAAGGGGTCTCTGGCCAGGCCTCTTTCTCCCACCGAAGTCTTCCCTCTGTCCTGGGCTCCCCTAACTGCTAACTGCTTAACTAACCTTCTGTGTTACATGGATCCTCTCTGTAGACGTAGCCATGAACCAAAACCTTGTTTTTCCCCTTCCCCAACAATAACAACAACAAAAACTAAAATAAAGAAAATACAAAAGCATGAGTAAATGTTCAATTTACATAGCACTGCCAAAGTTGCCTGTGCATTGGGTAATAGACTGATGCTAATACCTAGGAAGCGACTGTCACTCATTTGGCTATCCTACAGCACAGGTGTGCCCTGCTCTCCTTTGTCCCCAGCTGGAGAGGGTGAAGCTGGTCTTCCTACCTCAGCACTTGCTACTGAATCCATGTTAGCCATGAAACTCACTAAAGCACAACTGTCAGGTTTATTGGAGTGGTCAGAAGAGAGAAAGAGCTTATGACTCTGATCTCTGCTCTAATAAGAAGTGTTCTGTATTATCAAGACAATTAAAATAAAGGTGAGAATTTGGGGAGTTGGAAGCCAACCCTGGCAAGTGGGCTACACTTCTACTTTCCTTCATGTTTGCTTTAGAGATGTCTGAGGCTGTACAGGCAGTCTCCTTCTTTATCTCTTTAGATCTGGAGTGGAAGGGGAAAGGGAAAGAGCACCTCAAACAGGCTCAAACTTGCTCCGCAGGCAGTGAGAGCATGGGTCCCAACCTTCAAGATAATCTAGACATTTTCCTGAAAGAAGATCAAGTGACCAGATATTTTTCTTTCCTTTTTTTTTTTTTTTTTTTTTTTCCGCCATCAGCAGTGGTCCTGTCTTTGAAAACTCTACCTGGTTGCTCTGTATCAGGTATCTGTATCAGAAAGGGATGTGGACCTGTAGAGAACTCAGAGTACAAAGATAACAAAAATGTAGAAAAGACAAAATCTTGGCTACTCCTCATGTATTTCCTATACACAGTGTCTGTGAAGACTGAAGAGAAACAAAACCAGCAGAGGGAGAGGGAGAGAACTGGGTGGTGGGGTAGGAGGAGAAAAGGAAGCAGAGGAGGAGGAGGTAAACGGAGGAAAGGAGGATGAAGAGAAGGAAGTAGGATGAAGAGGAGGGAGACAGAAGAAGATAAAGTGATTGAAAAGGAAAATAATGAGGCTTTAAAGCTAATAGTGAATCCCTATCTTGTTTCACCACCCCCTAGATCTTCTGCTGCCTGTAGCCAAGGCCTCTAATGATTATCTCCCAGGACAAGCTTTTGCCTGTCCTTATTCTATAGAAAAAGGTTATACTTGGGGCACCTGGATGGCTCAGGTGGTTGAGTATCCAACTTTGGCTCAGGTCCTGATCTCATGTTTCATGAGTTCAAACCCCACATCAGTCTCGCTGCTATCACAGTCTGCTTCAGATCCTGTTCCCTTCTCTCAATCTGCCCCTCCCCCGCTCACATTTTTTTTCTCTCTCTCTCTCAAAAATACATAAAACACTTAAGAAATAATAATAAAATAGGAATAAATGTAACTAAGGAAGTGAAAGATTTATACACTAAAGACTACAACCATTGCTGAAAGAAATAAAGAAGACAAATAAATGGAAAGACATCCTATGTTCATAAACTGGGAGACTTCATATTATTAAAATGTCCATACTACCCAAAATGATCCACAGATTTAATGCAATCCCTATCAAAATCCCAGTGGGAGGAGTCCACATGGCAGAGGAGTAGGGGGACCTGAAGTTCCCCTGTTCCTCAAACACAGCAGTATTGAGGCCTTAAGACTTGGAATTCCACGAATCCGGGCTACAGTGACAGAAACATCTCCAGGGACCCACAGGGACAACTTGGCAGGCCATAGGTGCGTGATTGCAAAATGAGAGAAATAAAATGGGCAGCATAGGCACACTGGGGAGGGATCCCCTTCTGTGAGAGACAAAAGAAAGAGAAAAAGAGGCTGTGGAAGTATAGGATTGTATTTGGACAAGAGAAAAACCAAGGACTGAGGAATGGAAAAAAATGAAGAAAGAACCAATTTCTAACACAATCCAGGTTTTGGGGACTTCCTCCGAACTGGGGCCTGCTACCCTATGCCTGGATAGGAGAAGCCAGCCTCAAACTCAGTAGCAAGCTCAGAGAGGCAGTCGGAGGGTACAGGCCACCCTTGAGTGCTGTGGGAAGAAGGTATATTGCTGCTCCAAAGACAAAAAAAAACCCTGCAGGTGTTAGCCAGCCAGAACCGGGGTGGGATCCTTTAAGACATCAGGATTTGAATCCCAGCTAAGTGCCTAGGAGGCACAGGAGACTGTGGAGCAGGACAAACTAGCCCATTTGCACAGGTGCAGCACTGTGAGGACAGCCTGAACAGACTGGTTTGGGACACCCAATTCTGGAGAGACTAGGCCATTGCCATTTTTCTCCCCATCACCAACAAGATGGGGCTTCAGGGAATGGACAGCAGGCCCACAGTGGAGGCAGGACTGCTTACACCAAACCCCACCCCTCTGGTAATTGCGTTATCTACCAGAACAAAATTGACACTGACCCAACCAGCCGGCCCTTCCTCCAGACCAGCACAGCCACCAGTTCCAAGGCACCACCAGACAGTGGTCATATTGGTCCAGTGGTTTTGCATTTTCTGATTTGATTCTTAGTAAAGTCTTATTTCATATACATATATTTTTTTTTCTTTTTTCCTTTTCTTCTTCTTATTTCTTCTCTTCTCTTTTCTGGCTGTTGGTTTGTTTAGGCAGACGTTTTTAATCTATTATTTTTATACCTCTTCTGTATCTCCTTCTTCTTTATTTTCCTCTCTCTCTCTCTGGATTAAGTCTTAGAGTTTCTCTGATTCTCTGCCTGGTCAATTTCTTGTTTCTTTTTCCTCACCCCTGTCATTTTTCTCTTTGTATGGGATAAGGCTTCTTCTGCCACTCCCCCAGCCTTTTAAATTTTTTCCAGGGTTACTTCAATGAAAAATGAAAGCAGACCTGGTGGAAGGTCCAAACCATCATTATGAGTAGGGAGCTAAAACAACCAGAGTCACAACAACAGAGAGCACACAACACACTCCAAAAACACCTGTTAAAGGGCCAGGCCCCTGGACAGTGTATGACCCCTTTTTAATATAGTGGTGCTCACAGGTGCAAGACACATAACAAGCTATGAAAACACATAAAGGACAGAAAGCTAGCCAAAATGATGAAACAGTAGAATTCTCCTCAAAAAAAATTGCAGGAAGAAATGACAGCTAGAGAATTGCTCAAAACAGATATAAACAATATATCTCATCAAGAATTTAGAATAATAGTCATAAGATTAATAGCTAGGCTTGAAAAAAGCATAGAAGACAGCAGAGAATCTATTGCTGCAGAGATCAAGGAACTAAGAAATAGTCACACAAATTAAGAAATGCTGTAAATGAGGGTCGCCTGGGTGGCTCAGTTGGTTAAGCGTCCGACTTCCACTCAGTTCATGATCTCATGGTTTGTGGGTTCAAGCCTCGTGTGAGGCTCTGTGCTGGAGCCTGGAGCTCAGAGCCTGGAGCCTACTTTGGATTCTGTGTGTGTGTGTGTGTCTCTCTCTCTAACCTTCCCCTGCTTTGGATTCTGTCTCTCTCTCTCTTTCTCTCTCTAACCTTCCCCTGCTTGCACTCTGCCTCTTTTTCTCTCTCTCAAAAATAAATAATAAACATTAAAATTTTTTGAAAAAGAAATGTTGTAAGTGAGATGCAAAATAAACTAGCTGCAATGACAGCAAGGAGGGAGGAAGCAGAGAGGAGAATAAGTAAAATAGAAGATAAAATTATGGAAAATGATGAAGCCAAGAAAGAGAGATAAGAAAATACTAGACCACAAGGGGAGAATTTGAGAACTAAGTGATTCAATGAAATCTAATAATATCCATATCATAGGAGTTCCAGAAGAAGAAGAAATGGAGAAAGAGGCAGAAGGTTTACCTGAACAAATTATAGCTGAGAACTTCCTTAATCTGGGGAAGGAAGCAGACATCCAAATCCAGGAGGCATAGTGAACTCCCTTCAGATTCAAAAAGAATAGATCTTCACCATGGCATATCATAGTGAAACTGGCAAAATACAAAGATAAAGAGAGAATTCTGAAAGCAGCTAGGGACAAACGGGCCTTAACCTATGAGGGTAGATACATAAGGGTAGTAGCAGACCTATCCACTGAAACTTGGCATGCCAGAAAGTAGTGGCAGGAAATATTCAATGTGTTGAACAGGAAAAATATGCAGCCAAGAATCCTTTATCCAGCATGGTTGTCATTCAGAATAGAAGGAGACATAATGGCTTCCCCAGACAAACAGAAACTGAAGGAGTTCATGACCACTAAACCAGCCCTGCAACTGATCCTAAGGGGAACTCTGTGAGTGGAATGCTGCAAAGAATACAAAGGACAGAGACATCACCACAGGCATGAAACCTACAAATAACACAATGACACTAAATCCATATCTTTCAATAATAACTGTGAATGTAAACAGACTAAGTGCTCCAATCAAAAGACATAGGGTACCAGAATGGATTAAAAAAAAACAAAAAACAAAAAACAACAAGATCCATCTATATGTTGTCTACAAGAGACTCATTTTAGACCTAAGGGCACCTTCAGATTGAAAGTGAGGGGATGCAGAACCATCTGTCATGCTACTAGAAGTCAAAAGCTGGAGTAGCCATACTTATATCAAACAAACTAGATTTTAAACTAAAGGCTGTAATAAGAAATAAAGAAGGGCATTATATCATAATTATGGGGTCTATCCATCAAAAAAAGCTATCAAATGTAAATGTTTATGCCCCCAACTTGAGAGAACCCAAATATATAAATGAATCAATCACAAACATAAGCAATCTTATTGATAAGAATACAGTAATTGCAGGGGACTTTAATACTCCACTTATAGCAATGGACAGATCATCTAGCAGAAAATCAATAAAGAAACAATGGTCATAAAGGATACACTATACCAAATGGACTTGACAGATATATTCAGAACTCTTCATCCAAAAGCAGCAGAATACATATTCTTCTCGTGTGCACATGGAACATTCTCCAACATAGATCACATACTGCGTCACAAAACAGCCTTCAATAAATATAAAAGAATTGAGATCATACCATGCATACTTTCAGATCACAATGCTATGAAACTTGAAATCAACCACAAGAAAAGGTTTAGAAAACCTCCAAACGCATAGATGTTAAATAATATCCTATTAAAGAATTAATGGGTTGACCAGGCAATTAAAGAAGAAATTAAAAAATATATGGAAGCAAATGAAAATGAAAACATGCCAGTCCAAACCCTTTGGGATGCAGCAAAGGCAATCATAAGAGGAAAATACATTGCAATCCAGGCCTATCTCAAGAAACAAGAAAAATCCCAAATACAAAACCTAACCCCACACCTAAAGGAACTAGAAGCAGAACAGTAAAGAAACCCCAAAGCCAGCAGAAGAGAAATTAAAGATTAGAGCAGAAATAAACAATACAGAATCAAAAAAAAAAAAAAAAAGTAGAACAGATCAATGAATCTAAGAGCTGGTTTTTCGAAAGAATAAACAAAATTGATAAACCCCTAGCCAGACTTCTCAAAAAGAAAAAAGAGAGAACCCAAATAGATAAAATTATGAATGAAAGAGTAGAGATCACAACCAACACCACAGAAATACAAACAATTATTAGAGAATACTATGAAAAATTATATGCCAACAAACTGGACAACCTGGAAGAAATGGACAAATTCCTAGATACCCACACACTAAACAGGAAGAAATAGAAAATTTGAACAGACCCATAACCCATGAGGAAATTGAATCAGTTATCAAAAATCTCCCAAAAAATAAAGAGTCCTGGGTCAGATGGCTTCCCAGGGGAATTCTACCAGACATTAAAACAGAGTTAATACCTACCCTTCTCAAGCTGTTCCAAAAAATAGAAATGGAAGGAAAGCTTCTGGACTCATTCTATGAGGCCAGCATAACCTTGATTCCAAAACCAGGGACCCCACTAAAAAGAATGAAGATGATGAACATAACTGCAAAATTTCTCAACAAGATACTAGCAAACTGAGTTTAACAGTATATTAAAAGAATTATTCACCATGATCAAATGGGATTCATTCCTGGGCTGCAAGGTTGGTTCAATCCTACTTTGTAATATCCTGAGTAATATCCTACTCAATGGGGGGAAAACTGAGAGCTTTCCCCCTGAGATCAGGAACACAATAGGAATGTCCTCTCTCACCACTGTTGTTTAACGTAGTGTTGGAAGTACTTGCCTCAGGAATCAGACAACAAAATGAAATAAAAGGCATCCAAATTGGCAAAGAAGAAGTAAAACTTTCACTTTTTGCAGATGACATGATACTCTACATGGAAAACCTGAAGGACTCCACCAAAAGCTGCTATAACTGATCCATGAATTCAGCAAAGTTGCAGGATACAAAATCAACGTACAGTTGCATTTCTATATACCAATAATGAAGCAACAGTAAGAGAAAACAAGAAATTGGTCCCATTTACAACTGCACCAAGAACCATAAAATACCTAGGAATAAACCTAACCAAAGAGGTAAAAGATCTGTATGTTGAAAACTATAGAAAACTTATGAAAGAAATTGAATAAGACACAAAGAAATGGAAAAACATTCCATGCTCCTGGATAGGAAGAATAAATATTGTTAAAATGTCAATACTACCCAAAGCAATCTACACATTTAATGCAATCCCAATCAAAATTGTACCGGCATTCTTCTCAGAGCTAGAGCAAACAATCCTAAAATTTGTATAGAACCACAAAAAACACCAAATAGTAATGTTGAAACAGAAAACCAAAGTGGGAGGCATCACAATCCTGGACTTTAGCCTCTACTACAAAGCTGTAATCATCAAGAAAGTATGATATTGGGACAAAAATAGGCACATAGACCAATGGAATAGAGAACGCACAATTGGACCCACAAATGTACAGCCAACTAATCTTTGACAAAGTGGGAAAGAGCATCCAGTGGAAAAAAGACGGTCTCATTAGCAAATGGTGCTGGGAGTACTGGACAGCAACATGCAAAAGAATGAACCTGGACCACCTTCTTACACCGTATAAAAAATAAACTCAAAATGCATGGAAGACCTAAATGTAAGACAGGAAATCATCAAAGTCCTAGAGGAGAAAAAAGACAACAACCTCTCTGACCTCAGCCACAGCAACTTCTTACTTGACACATCTCCAAAGGCAAGGGAAATAAAAGCAAAAATGAACTATTGGGACCTCATCAAGATAAAAAACCTTCTTTACTGCAAAGGAAACAATCAACAAAACTAAAAGGCAACCGATGGAATGGGAGAAGATGTTTGCAAATGACACATCAGATAAAGGGTCAGAATCCAAAATCTATAAAGAACTTACCAAACTCAACACCCAAAAAATAATCCAGTGAAGAAATGGGCAGAAGACATGAATAGACACTTCTCCAAAGAAAACATCCAGATGGTCAACAGACACATGAAAAGATGCTCAGCATCATGCATCATCAGGGAAATACAAATCAAAACCACAGTGAGATACCACCTCACACCGGTTAGGGTGGCTAACATTAACAACTCAGGAAACAACAGATGGTGGCAAGGATGTAGAGAAAAACAGGAACCCTTTTGCATTGTTGGTGGGAATGCAAACTAGTGAGGCAGCTCTGGAAAACAATGTGGAGGTTACTCAAAAAATTCCTATGACCCAGGAATAGCACCACTAGGAGTCTGTCCAAAGGATACAGAAGTGCTGATTCATAGGGGCACACGTACCCCAATGTTTATAGCAGTGCTATCAACAATAGCCAAATCATAGAAAGAGCCCAAATGTCCATCAACTGATGAATGGATAAAGAAGATATGGTTTATATATACAATGGAATACTACTTGAGAAAGAACGAAATCTTGCCATTTGCCACAACGTGGATGGAACTGGAGGTTATTATGCTAAGTGAAATAAGTCAGTCAGAGAAAGACAGATATATGTTTTCACTCATATGTGGAATTTGAGAAACTTAACAGAAGATCATGGGGTAAGAAAAGGGGAAAAAAATAGTTTCAAACAGAGAGGGAGGCAAACCATAAGAGACTCTTAAATACAGAGAACAAACTGAGGGTTGATGGGGCAGGGGCGAAGGGGGAAAGGGGAAAATGGGTGATGGGCATTGACGAGGGCACTTGCTGGGATAAGCACAGGATGCTGTATATAAGTGATGAGTCATGGGAATCTACTCCTGAAGCCAAGAGCACACTGTATACACTGTATGTTAGCTAACTTGACAATAAATTATATTTTTAAAAATCGCCAATGCTATTCTTTTATAGAAATAGAAAAGAAATCCTAAAATTCATACGGAATCTCAAAGGACTCCAAATAGCCAAAACAACCCTTAGAAAAAAGAACAAAGCTGGAGGTCAAGCACTTCTTGATTTCAACACATATTACAAAGCTGTAGTAATCAAAAACAGTATGCTACTAGCATAAAGACAGATATATACATCAGTGAACAGAAGGGAGAACCCAGAAATAATCCCTCATGTAAATGGTCAAATAATATTCAACAAGGCGACAAAGCCTACATAATAGAGAAAGGATACTCTTCTTCAACAAATGGTGCTGGCAATTCTGGATATCTATCTGCAAAAGTTGGATCCCTACCTTATACCGTATACAAAAATCAACTCAAAAATGGATTAAAGACCTAAATATAAGACCTGAGATTCTAAAACTACTAGAAGAAAACATAGAGGAAAATCTTCATGATAATGGACTGGGCAATGATTTATTGGACATGACACCAAAACCATAGGCAACAAAACCAAAAATAGACCAACAGGAGTACATCAAACTTAAAAACTTCTGGACATCAAAGAAAGAAATGGAAAAAAGAATTGCAAACCATTTATCTGACATCCTACAACTCGTACAACTCAACAACAACCAAAAAATGAAATAACCCAATTAAAAAAATGAACAAAGGACTTGAATATGTTTCTTCAAAGAAGATATACAAATTGCCAGAAAGCGTATGAAAACAATAGTCACAGATTGTAATAAAAATGCAAACCAAAACCACAATGAGATACCACCTCACACTCATCAAGATGGCTGCTATCAAAAAGAGGAGGAGAAGGGGGGGAGGAAAAGAAGTGTTGGTAAAGATATGGAGAAATTAGAACCTCTGTGCACGTTGGTAGGGTAGGAATGTAAAATGATACAACTACTATGGAAAACAATATGGCATTTCCTCAAAAAATTAAAAATAGAATTATCATATGACCTAGTAATCCCACTTCTTGTTATATATACAAAAAAACTGAAAAAAAAAAAGATCTTAAAGAGATATTGGCCTATCCATGTTCATTGCAGCATTAAACACAATAGCTAAGAGATGCAAGCAACCTAAATGTCTGCCAATGAGTGAATGGGTAAAGAAAAAATACACACACACACACACACACATACACACACACACAATAGAATATGAGTCAGCTTTTAAAAAGAAGGAAATCCTGTCATACGGTACAACATGGATGAACTGTGAGGACATCATGCTTTGTGAAATAAATCAGTCACAAAAAAGATGCACACTGCATGATTCCATTTGTGTGAGGTACTAAAGTAGTCAAACCCATAGAAACAGAAAATAAAATGTGGTCACCAAGGGCTGAAGATAAGGGGTGAATGAATACTTGTTCAATGGGTAGAGTTTTAGTTTTGCAAGATGAAAAAGTTCTAGAGATCTGTTGTACACTAATATGCATATACTTAACACTATTATACTAAATAGTTAAAAATGCTCAATATAGCAAATTTGTGTTATGTGTTCTTTACCACAATTTTCAAAAAAGGCAAATGACCCAAGTGTCCACCAACAGATGAATGGATAAACAAATTGTGGTATATACATAAAAGGAATTCAGCCATAAAAAGGAACAGAGTATATATTATAATTTGGATGAACCTTGAAATCACTATGCTAAGTGAAAAAACTGGATAGAAATGTTCACATATTATATGACTCAATTTATAGGAAATATGCAGAATTGGTTTAGTCATATAAACAGAAAGCAAATTAATAATTGCTAGGGGATAGGGAGAAAGAATGCAGAATAACTGTTGAATGGATATAGAATTTTCTTTAGGGATATTGAACTAGACATAGGTGGTAGTTGCTCAACATTGTGAATGTACTAAATGCCACTGAATTGTTCACTTTAAAATAGTTAATTTTATGTTGTGTGAATTTCACCTCAAAAAAATAATTAAACTATTATATGTGTGCAGAGCTCTTGGACCAACAATCTCTTACTATCTAACTAGATTAAATAAGACATTTGGAATCATTCGTTGTAAATTGGTTTTAAATCCTACCACCTTGCATGCAAACGTGTGAACATCCACACTTACTTACCTTATTGCTTATTTATCTCATTTCATGCTAAGAAAACAAGGTATCCTTCTCATTTCAAGATAACTCCTCCAAATCCCTCCATTCTTTTTTCCAAGCTCTCATTCTTCCAGTTTTCCCTCTTCTATTCAATCTTCCTTTCTATTCTTTTCTCCTCTTAGCCTATAAATAGTACCAAGTCTTCCCCTATATATATATATATATTCCACTAACCTTGTACTGCTCTCTATAATTTGCCTCCTTCCATTCTCTGCCAACTTCCTCAAATAGCAGTCAACATTCACTTCTGCTTCAATGTGCCTCCCCAAGTTCACCAGTGCCTCCATACTGTCAAATCCAATTAATGTATAAGTCTTTAAATGATTCCTTTGATTTCTTTCCAAGTTTTTTGTTGTGGTTGTTGATATAATCTCCATCCACTCTTAAAATATTCTTGTTTCCAAGGGCCTGTTCTCAGCCCACTCATGCTGCACACTCTTGGTGTAATTTCAGCCATTCTTGAGGTTTTAACAACCACCTACATGAAGATGATGAGTCTCTAATCCATACCTCTGACAGAGACTTTTCCCAAAGCTTCAGATATATACACCCAATTTCTTACTCAACATTTCCATCTGGATGCCCCGTGGGAACCTCAGACTCAGCATGTCTAAAATAGCACATCAACTTTCATACAAAGCCTTCTCTTTCTATTTCACCCTCAGCCACCCAATTAGCTAAGCCCCAAACCTGAAAGTCACCTTTGAATCTGCAAAATTCCTCATTCCACTCTCTCCTACAAACATATTTTAGAAATCACCTAATTCTGCTAATTATACCTCTTAAATATTTTTCAGAATAGTAGATCAGATGATATCATGCTACTCCCTCCTTAAAATTCTCCAACGGCTTTCCATCGTACTCAGTATTTTCATAAAATGAAAATTCCAAGGACCCACATAATCTGCCCTCCGTCCCCATCCAACACATCCTACGGTTTGGCCCCTGTTCCTGGCCTCTAACCACATATGTCTTTTTCTGTTCCTCAAACACCCAAGTTCATTCATATCTCTAGGTTGTGCCATTTGAGGTTTCCTCTTCCTGGAATTGTTTCTTGCCAGTTCTTTGTATAGCTCTTTCCTCATAGCCACTTCTTGACACAAAAGACATCTCTGAGAGCACTAATCCTGCCCCACCACCTTCAACAAGCAGGCTCTCCTGGATACATTGTCACTTTTATTTTCTTCATGGCACTTACCACTATTTGAATCATGTGATTCGTATATTCCTCACTGTCCCTTTTACTAGAATAAGCACTTATAATTTTGGAAATATTTGTTTAATTTGTTTTTCGTTCATCTCCCCGGCTAGAATTTAAAATGTATGACAGCTGGGACCTTATACAGCCAACTCCAGTCCCTCTTCTGGCAGATCATGGATTCCTCCTTCACCCTCCTGGTGTGATATTGATGTCCCAGCATGTTTTATACCTGGTCTTAACTAAAATATGACAAATACAGAGAAAGACAAAACAAAAAACAAAAAAACAAAAAACCTCTCCCCATTCACCTTCGGAGAGGAGTCTGGAGCTCCCAATTTCTGAGTGGTGCTAAAATGATCTTAGCCCTCACAGTGATAGCACTGTGTTCACATAAATGCTCCATGACTCAACATTTATTAGGCACCTTCTACGTGCCTTGTACTATATTAAGGGTTGTGTAGGTGCGATATTGTGATTTATAATAAGAAATATATATTTGGTCTTTGTGCTAGTTTCTGGCATAGAACTCCTAAAACTCTTGTAATTTCTTAATTGATGAGAGCACATTTTGTTGTGTTGGTAAGTGACATTTAGGAAGCCCCTAGGTAACCTAAGGATGGGGGTTGATTGTCAGGAGAACCAACCATGTGGCTAGAGGGTTAGAACTTTCAGTCCTACTTCCCTGACCTCCTGGAAGGGGAAAGGGACTGACAAGTGAATTCAATCACCAACAGCCAATGATTTAATGAATCATGTGTAATGAAGTCTCCATAAAAACCCAAAAGGATGGGGTGTGGAGTGTTTCCAGGTTGGTGAACACGTGGAGATTTGAAGAGTGGCACACCTAGAGAGGGTATGGAGGCTCTATGCCCTTTCCTGCACACCTTGACCTATGTATCTCTTCATCCGGCTACTGATTCTTATCCTTGAATATTTTTTTGTAACAAATTGGTAATCTAGCAAGTAAACAGATTTCCTGAGTTCTGTGAACCACTCTAGCAAATTAACCAAGCCCAAGGAGGGGGCTGTGGGAACCTCTGATTTATAGGTCAGAAGTACAGATAACTGCCTGGATTTGTGACTGGTGTCTGAAGTCCAAAGAGGGAATCTTGAAAACCTACAATCTATAGCTGATTGATCACAGAAACACAGGTAATAAGCACAGATTGACATCTGAAGCTGAGGGCAGTCTTGTGGGATGGAGACTTGAACCTACAGAATCTGATGCTATCTCTCAACAGATAGTGTCAGAATTGAGTCGAATTGTATAATACCCGGCTGGTGTAAGAGAATTGTTGGTGGGGTAGATAAAAAACCCACACATTGGAACTGAGTGCTTAGAAGCATTCAAGGGTTACACTGGGGGATTCAGCACTATCTCTGATCTAGAAAAAAAAGCTCATTTTTATCAGGGAAGATACACAAGCAACTGTCATTGTGATAATCATATATCTTGGATTATCTGAGATGATTTGGATTGCTGGTTCACATGTCCTGGTTTGTGATGCAGAATACCTTGACATTATAACTACAAAGTTAACTTATGGATGGTATATACAAAGTTCTTTGGGGACATAAGAGAATTAATTCTGCTGGTAGTACCAGGGGAAACTTCACAAAGGACCAGTTAGTTGAATCTTAATGTAAATACAGCATTTTTCCAACTGGAGAAGATGAGAAACAGCATTCACAGCAAAGATAAAAATATGAGTAAACGTAGAGAAGTGAGTGGGATCATCAAGTTCTAGGCGGTGAGACAGAGAAAGGAAAAAAAAAAACCCACAAAGGTGAATTGCTACAGAATAATGGAAATTTTGTGGTTGAAAGTCTTGAATGTCATGACGAGGAAGGCTGATTTTTTTCCCCCTCGAATTCACTGGTTCCCCATATCTGTGTCAAGTGGTGGCTCTGTAAGTATTATCTGGACAGCCTGCATAAAATATGTATTTCTGGGGCGCCTGGGTGGCTCAGTCAGTTGACTATCTGGCTCTTGATTTCAGCCCAGGTCATTATCTTGCAGTTTGTGAGATTGAGCCCCATGTCGGCCTCTGTGCTAACAATGTGGAGCCTGCTTAGGATTCTCTCTCCCTCTCTCTCTGACCCTCCCTTGCTTGTGCTCTCTCTCAAAATAACTAAATAAAAAAATGGAAAAAAAAATTAAAACATTTCTGGGGGTCACATCTGGATAATCTGATTCAGATAATTTGTAATGGACCCCTGAAATCTTCCTGATAAATTCACATGATGAGCTCAGGTTGGAAACCATGATAATAGAAAATGGAGGAAGCCCAAAAGCCCTTCTTAGTCTTGCTCCACGGGCATTACCAAAATCCAAAACTGGTCAGCCTTTGGGAGTTCCCAAAAAGGATAGGAAGTAGACAGTCCCTTATCTGTTGGAGAATGGGCTCTAGATTTAGTCCTGCTGTTACTATCCACAGTCCAGTGTGCTTGGGCACTCAGTGTCCATTGGGCCTGCAGCCTTCCCCCACCTTCCCCATGTACCCAGTACATGCAGCTGGGCTTCTGTCTCACTGTCCTCATCAACAACCCAGTTTTTCCCTAGACTTGCAGCTTCTGGAAGAACCCCAAGTTACTTGGTTGGGCTGTGACAATCTGCCTAGCACTGATACTCCCCTCTCTGTGGGGAGCAGAGAGAACCACAGAGACATTTGTCTTTATCAGGATCATCAGAGTTGTGTCAAACAAAGGTTTTCAGCAGAAGGATGACATAATTGGGTGTATGCTTCAGGAGGATAGATTACCAAAATCATAGAGGGAAATGCAAGAGCACATTTAGAAAGCCACTCTAGTAATTTAGAGGGAGAGACATTGAAGAACTGTGCCAAGCAGGGGCCAACAAAATGGAGAGGAAGGGATTAGGAGCTTGGGCAAGATTAGGGGCCAAGGGAACAAAAGCAAAGATAACCCCAAGGTTTCTAGTTTTATCAAGCAGTGGTTTAGCTGGATTATCTATTTGCTTCTGTATCACTTGTTACTTATTTTTAAATTTTTCTCCAAGTCCTCATTGTATGGGGAAGCACCATTGTTAAGTGATATCTAAGTGTGTCACAGCCCATTTGTAAAAAACACTGTAAGTATCACAGTGTTGAAAGCCTTTCTCCTGGCTTGAACTAATTTTCTCCATCACAAATATCAAAAGTGCCTGGAAATGCTCAGAGCGATCATTTCAAGCACCAAAAGTAATACCATTATTCTGACCCCAGAGTAATCCCTTCAAATGTTATTTTAGAAAAATAAAAAGCATTAGTAGTTTATCTTAAAGATGGGACTCTACTTGCATTCAAGATTACTATCCTAAATAATAATAATAATAATAATAATGGCCACTTATCTTTTTGTCTCCTTTTTTTTTCCACATGAGTATTTCAGCTTTATTTAACAATTTTACTTCTGACTAATTTGAACAGAGATGCGTTGCTTTAGTATTTGGCTTGCAGAAGATTTTTATGGTAAACATAATACAAAGTCATTACAGCTTTAGAATATTTCTCTTGAGATTCTGAAAGGTGTGCATTGGTTTGGGGAATAACTTAAAATTTCGATTTACTTTTGGACTTTACAAGTATCGTTCAATTTATAGAGCTATTGTCCTAAAAACAAAACAAAATTTTAATGTTCATATGCTGTGCAATTGTCCTGTCTTGCTTTCCTGAAAGACTATAGCTGCCTCCTTTACTCTGCTTGAAGTTGCTAAGTAGAACTGGTAGCAAAATTAAGCAATAAACCTGCTGATGCAGAATTCTTCACTCTTAATTTGGCTGATGTTCAACTCTAAATTAGAACACAACTAAACCCTCAGGTTTTACGTGCAAAGAAACTTGATTCATATGCTGAGTCCACAAACTCCTGAAATGTAAATTTGCTTTTCTGCCTTGCCTGCCACAACCACTGGAGAAGTCACCAGGAACCTATAAACGAAAACAACTCCTTCTTTAACCAGGATTTTATTTTCCCTGGCTTTCTCCTTTCAATAAAATTAGGAAATGGTTGCCAAACTCTACTTCTCTTATGTTCCCCAATGACTTTCCTACTGTGGAGAGAGCTTTAACATAATGCACTGCAAACTTGTTTTCCTCTTTGATGAGTTCATTTTAGTCTCCTGTGTCCAGGACTCCTCTTCCCAAAGAGCAGATGAATAATCTGTTGCAAATAAGCCGGCCAGAGGAAGGGAGTCACCAGCTCTCTCCTCGGTATCACGTCCACTGCCAAGTAACAACTGGTAGGCTGCCCCATGATTCTCCACACTCCCGATTCAGAGGGAGGGATGTTCTTCTTCGTTCAGATAAACCAGAGAAAAGAGAAAATACATAAGGGCGCAGCAGGTGTGGCATAATTCACTGCCTCCTGAACTTCTGACAAGAAAAACCTCCTACACCTGCATGTAAGAACAAAGCTCGGCTACAACAGGAATTTGGAATCCGAAGCCAAGTTACCAGCCATGAGTTTGGAACTGCCTTCAACCAAGTTACAAAGAAAGCACAAGCTAGGACTTGATAGGGCATTTGAGGCCTTGACATCTTGGTTCTTTGTCTTCTCCCTGTTTGGTGGTTAAGAGGAGGGATGGCATGACCTGAACCTAGAAGAAGAAATGCTTCTAATGACACAAAACTAAGCTTACATATCTTCTTAAAAATGCCCTCACTTTTAGTAAAATCCTGTGCACTGGTGAGTGGAGTGAATCCAACTATATTATCTCTATGAAGTGAGGGCAGAGAGGATGTAAAAGAGCCAGAAGCATCTAAAAGAGCCAGAAGCATCTCGACTGACAGCCACATCAGATTTTCAATCCTTTCCATAGCGGCAAACATAGGCTCCACATTACAGGTATTGTGACTGAAGCTCGGAAATGTTCCATCACTAGCTCAAGGTCAAATGACTAATCTAAAGCAGAGCCTGAATGGGAACTTTGGATGGCCAAACTTCAAACCTGGGGTTTGTCCTTTATCCTAGTGGCTTCCAAATGCCAGTCTCTGGTCTTGTGCTAGCCTGGCCATTCTCAGGACCCACTTGGGCAGCACCGTCAGAATGCCCGGACCACAGGCTACAGGAAATCAAATCCAATAGGTCTGGAATGAGACCTGAGAAATTGTTTTTTTAAAAATCTCCTTGACATTTTTCTGCGGCCAGATTTGGGAATCATGGAACTATCTAAGTCTCCTAAGTGGTTTTTCTCCCCAGCAATTAATTAATTGATTTCATGGAAATTTTAGGTCATCTCCCAAATCAAAGTATAACGCATCTCACTCTTAGGAAATGTATCTGCTCTTTCTACAAACCATGGAATATATTTTTTAAATATTTAAAGTTCCAGCAGTCCTTCAGAAAATATCCTTGAGTTGGGACTTAAGGGTGCTTCCTGGGGATGTTTAAGGGTGTTTTCCTGGGGATAATTTATCACCCACAGTTGTCTTGCTGCAAAACTCTATGGTTCCCTGCAGGGTCCAAGATTTTCCTTCCTTCTTGGTGGCTCACAAAGCCAGGGCTACTGATGCTCAAGGCAAACTCCCTATCTCCCAGACATTTTTGATTAAGTGCACCTTCGGTGCTTTACTTATTTTAGACATGGGGCTACACATATGTTTCAACCAATTTTCTACAATACACTTCTTCCTAAAACAGCTGTTTTTCTGGCTTTTTGCCATGGACTCTGTTGAGCATCTCTTGGGACCTTAGGTGAATCTTTTTATATCCTTATCTCTCCAGTAAGAAGCTCTTTTTGTGCCCCTATATCCAGATCTCCAAAGCGATTTCTCCTTCTCCTTCAGCACTTTCGTGTTAAGGGGCCCGCAGGTTGAGCAAGGTTCTGTAAACTATGATCCTGGGGCCAAATCTAGCCTGGCATCTGTTTTTTGTAAATAATATTTTATTGGAACACAACCAGCCCCATTCATTTGCCTGTTTATGGCTGCTTTCATACTACATTAGCAAAACTGAGTAGCTCTAAGTAGACAAAGACCATAAGCCTGCAAAGCCAGAAGTATTTGCTATCTGGCCTTTTATAGAAAAAGTCTGCCAATCCCTGAACTAAAGGAACATTTCCAACTTAAAATATTTATAAATTTTCCTCTGATACAGAAACAACACATATACACTTCCAAGATCACCTCAAACCACATACGCTATAAGAATTTTATTGTTTGCCTGTTTTTATTCATTTTTAACCCATATTTAGGGTACAACATATATTCTTTTTTTACTTCCATCTTCAGATGTTCACCTCTTAGGACCTAAAAATGATGAACGGTTTTACCAATAAGCTATTCTTTAATATATAATGAATCACCTCATTACTTGTGTGAGAGTAAGGGGTATGGAGAAGACTGTGAATCTCTATTAATTCATTGTAATTGTCTCCAATTAACCTATCCTCCATCTGCTAAAATGAACCCCAGTTTCTTGTAACTTGTATGGCTGATAAGAGAAAGAAACAATTTTCTTTTAATTTTCTCCAAGCTGTCTTGATAACTAGTGATTGTACAAAGTATATATCTAATAAAACATTAACCCAGGAAAATACATTTTTAGGAAAAAAAAAAAAAGGCTCACTTCTTTCTATGAAAAAAAAATGTGCCTTAAAAACCTCATTACTGTTTTAAAATCCTACAAAAATGACCTTAAAAATCTTGTGGATTTGATATTTTGAATGATTGCAAAAGAGCAACTGGCTTGTAACTGAAATCTGCACCTTTGCACCGGTCTTCAATTATACTCACTTTACCTGCAGTTACTGATATTTAAAAGTACCAGTGCGCCCTCTTGTGGTACATTGCAGTTACTGTTCTTTTCTACCAGTCCTACCAGTTTGGTATGAACCCATTAAATTTTATGTACGTCATAAAAAATAAATAAATAAATAAATAAATAAATAAATAAATAAATAAATAAATAATTTTATGTAAGTCATTTTACAAGAGACTATCTTACATTTTGTCTGTGATTGATTCCTGTGGAATAATAATCAATAATACATGCTGGTACCTGAAGAATGAACTGCTAAAATTATGCTGGGCTGTAATGAAATATGATTATCACTGTTTGACACCCACCCTGAGCTCCGAAGAACAGAAATAAATCTACCACCGATATTGGTCCATAGATCACTTTACAGGAAAAAAAAAAAAAAAACATAAAGTCTACAACTATCATGTTCTTGCATATCAGGTGTTCTAAAGAATTTCTACCTACTCCACTTTCCAGTTTGATGATGTGGCTATATATATAAGTGTAAATATTTTTATTAAAGGGCACATGAAACTTTCGCTATGTAGAAAAAAAAAAGGCCTTATGAAAGTCAAATCTACATCCCAATTTCTGGTTTCTCCCCTTTCCAGGGGAGCTTTGGGTACCTGTTCTGGCCTCTTGACTATGAATTCAATGGTTTAGGCTACAGTGCAATCCCCAAGGATCCCCTACATTGTATTTTGGCGCTTGTGAGACCAACTACCCATAATGCCTCCTCCTCTGGACTACTTGGGCTTTTTGTTGTCACTTTTTTAAATATGTAGAAGTCCTACCACTTACTAGTTTAACTGGAAACCCTTGAGCAAGTTACTCTAATGCTTCAGCTTTACTTCATCATCTGTAAAATGAAGATACTAATAATGACAGTCTCATATAGCTATCATGAGGACTAAATACAAGTTAAGGAAGTTAAGATTCCTATCTTAGGACTGGGCACATAAGAAGAGATTAATAACCTGTTACAATCAGTATTACTATTAGGTTTCTGAATGTATCGGAATGTTGTGATTTCTTAATATTCCCCCTTCTCTCTTTATCACCCTCCACTTTTCTAGTATATTTTTGGTCTGTTTTATTGATGTTTTTATGTTTGCCTTTGCTTGTGTGTGGCAATGGAAAAGCTACATTTAAAACTGTGGGTGCGGCAATGGAAAAGCTAGATTTAAAACTGTGGGTGCGGGGCACCTGGGTGGCTCAGTCGGTTAAGTGTCTGACTTCAGCTCAAGTGATGATCTTGCTCAGTTTGAGTTCGAGCCCCACATCGGGCTCTGTGCTAACAGCTCAGAGCCTGGAGCCTCATTCAGATTCTGTGTCTTCTTCTCTCTCTGCCCCTCCCATGCTCATGCTCTGTCTCTCTCTGCCTCTCAATAACAAATAACATTAAGAAAAATTAAAAATAAATAAAATAAAATAAAATAAAAGTGTGGGGGGCGCCTGTGTGGCGCAGTCGGTTAAGCGTCCGACTTCAGCCAGGTCACGATCTCGCAGTCCGTGAGTTCGAGCCCCGCGTCAGGCTCTGGGCTGATGGCTCAGAGCCTGGAGCCTGTTTCTGATTCTGTGTCTCCCTCTCTCTCTGCCCCTCCCCCGTTCATGCTCTGTCTCTCTCTGTCCCAAAAATAAATAAACGTTGAAAAAAAAATTCTTTAAAAAAAATAAAAGTGTGGATTCTTGGGGTGCTCGGGTGGCTGAGTCAGTCGAGTGACTGACTCTTGATTTCAGCTCAGGTCATGATCTCACGGTTTTTGAGTTCAAGCCCCCCCATTGGGCTCCATGATGAAAGTGCAGAGTGTGCTTGGGATTCTCTCTCTCTTCCTCTCTTCCCCTCCCCTCATCATGCTCTCTCTCTCAAAATAAACAAACAAACAAACAATTAAATAGGTTCTTGGGGAACCTGGCTGGCTTGGTCTGTAGAGCATGTGACTCAATCTTGGGGTCCTGAGTTTGAGCCCCATATTGTGGGTAGAGATTACTTTAAAAAAAAGTGTGTGTTCTTGGTTCAGAACCCTGCATTTCAATTGACTTATTGCTATCTCTAACATATTAAGACTGCATCACAGGGTCAATACCTAGAACTGTAAATGCCAGAATATCTCTGTGCTACTGAGGTATGAATCTTTGGACACTCTTTTTGTTGGAGAGCTCAAATAGGACTTTTGACATGATGTTTTAAAAGTATAGAGTATACATATATATATATATATATATATATATATATATATATAATGAAGTACTTACTGTTTGTCTTTTCAGTGGTTAGGAGATTCTTCTGCATTTATCTGGAAGTTTCTTTTGTGAAAAAAACAAAAAAAAACAAAAACAAAAAACAAAAACTCCCACATCATGGATCTGTCTATATTAGAAAAAGAATAAACATTGGATATGGCACATCACTAGACAGAACAGATGCTCTAACTATTGAGGGTATTTTTTTATACACTGCTTCATCAAACATCAAGAGTGACTTTCTAGGTCAGCTCCAGCAGAAAAGCACTTATTTTAGAACCCTTATTTTTTGTTTCCCCAGCAATGCTATGCCATCATGTCAAGGTCCTTACAGTCAAAATTAGTGCCTAAACACACATGCTTCTTGATTCTTCTTGTACAACTTATACTTAGAGGTATTCAATCTCCTCATTAGATGTAGCAAAACTAAAACATGCTTAAAAGGCAGGGGGCTTAGGGAGAGAGAGATGATTTTCAATTAGGAAAGTCCAGATAGTATTTAATAAAACAGCTATTTACCTATGCTCACTCTGGTATCCATGATTGTTGTTTGTTACCTAGGAATTAAATGTTAAGTTGCAAGGTATGGTCACTATAGTAACTAGAAGGGCACTGGAACATTGAAAATGTGAGTAGATGTTAAATTTAGATCAAAGTGAGTAAATGTCACATTATCAATCCTATTCCTGTAGAAGCTAATTTTCTTCAACGGATTTTCCTTATAAATCACGTGAAAGGCCCTTTTCCCTCCTTTGTGCCTATTTTCAAAACTATTTAAATTAGCATATTTTTTTGTTGTTTTCAGAAATCATTGGCTTTGGTTTTTCAAACTGTAACTTAAAATAATCAAGTCCCAATCTTGTTTAGCTTTCAGTGGATGACAAACAGTACAAATGTCTTGTGCTTTCTGGATACACTTTTAAGTAAACTTTTTTTTTTTTTTTAACATCAGAAATGCACCATCTGACCTGCATTGTGACTGTTTGCTGTGAATCATTCAAAGCTGGCATGTTGTAGGGTTTTAGTGCTTTTTGTGGTGTTAACTTTCCTACCCACAAACAAACAGCCTTCAAACTACCCAGATGAGATCAAACAGTTGATGGCATTTATATTTTCCTAGGCATCAGAAAGAAGAATTCAATCCCACAAAATTAAATGCCTTTAGGGAAAAAAAATGACTATGTGAATGTTTGACATCAAAGACAGAAATATCTTCGTCTCCATTCAGTATTCCCAAACTCCAGGCAGACTTTTTTAGTTTTTTACTTTCTCTCCATTCTCTTTCCTACATGGCTCTCTGAATTATAATTAGGAACTTGGAGGGCAGATTTGACCTTCACTTGTGCTCTTTTTTGGTAATATACAAAGTCCAATGGAAGACTGTTCTTCTTCACAAATGATTCTGTTTCTTTGGTGTTCCTGACACAAATCTGTGGAGTATTGGCAGTTGTCTTACCAACAGTAAACTCCTGAAGGACTATGACCCAAGTGTACAAAAACACATGTTCCTTTTACATGTCTTGCTTTGTCCATCGCCTACTATTGTCTAAAAATAACATGCTCACAACCCAGCTTTTCACTAACACTTTCAGGAGAAGTTGGTCTTCCTTGGATTGTGTCTCTGGAAGAGCCAGGTGAAGGGCTGTATTATGGAAGACTGAATCTTGTTTCCAACCAACCCCCACCCCACCACCACCACTAAGAGAGAGCAAGCATCTCCCATTGGTCAGGGTTGAGGAGCACTGTTTCCATGGTTCAACATGATCAGCTGCATGCAGTTCATAATCAAATATATCCTCCTTTCTTTTGACAAAAGTCTGAGAAGGAGGCACAGTTCATTGCCAAAAAGAGTCCTACTAGCAACAAGTCCAGACACACAAGAAGTCCAAAAGATGTCCGCAGGTGAAATACTGATTTTCCAATGAGCTTCCTGACTGTCTTTACAGAGTCTTTCTTGAGTGGGAGCCTGGGGATCCCTTTATTCTGCAATCTCCTTTCTCTCCCCATGTCCCCAGTGATGCATAACCCCCTCTGTGGAGTGCTGGGTATATCTTGAGAGTAGAGTAGGCAGTAAGATTCTTTCAGGTCAGACCATTTTTCCCAGACAACTCAACCTCCATTATACCTGAATCCTCCCTTATAAGAAGGGGCTTAGGCATTTCAGAATCTTCTGATTGGAACACTAAAAATAAAAATAAACCCTGGAATGCCTGGCTGGCTCAGTCAGTGGAGCATGTGACTCTTGATCTTGGGTTTGTGGGTTCAAGCGCCACGTTGAGTGTAGAGATTGCTTAAAAATAAAATCTTAAAACAGGGGCGCCTGGGTGGCTCAGTCGGTTAAGCGTCCGACTTCAGCTCAGGTCACGCTCTC
>NW_024412403.1:26436405-26471405 GCF_014898765.1 Herpailurus yagouaroundi
ACTCTGTGCTGGCAGTGCAGTCTGCTTGGGATTCTCTCTTTCTCTCTCTCTCTCTCTGCCCCTTCCCCACTTGCACTATCTCTCAAAATAAATAAAGTTTAAAAATTTTTTTAAATAAAAATATTTTTTAAAAAATAAAAATAACCACTTTTGTTTATGATATTGACTATTACAGCATCACATGTTCAGAGTTCTTTAAATTTTTTAGGGGGTGCCTGGGTGGCTCAGTCGGTTGAGTGTCCGACTTCGGCTCAGGTCACGATCTCATGGTTCGTGGGTTCAAGCCCCACATCGGGTTCTGTGCTGCCAGTTCAGAGCCTGGAGCCTGTTTCAGATTATGTGTCTCCCTCTCTCTCTGCCCCTCCCTCGCTTGCTCTCTGTGTCTCTCTGTCTCAAAAGTAAATAAACATTAAATAAAAATTTTTTTTAATTTTTTTCATTTGAATTTGTATTACAAAAATCCCTTCATCAGAGGTAAAGAAAGAATTATTATTATACATATATATGTATAATCTCCATTCAAAAAATCCAAACATAAATTAGTGCCTTCTTTGAACCAGGAATTGTAGGAAGTACAGAAATATAATTCATAGGCATAATCTCAGTGCCTGTGAATTCAGAAATTAACTGGGGCGGGGGGGATGAAGGTGGTAAACAGACATATAAAAAGGTTAATGGCAGGGCAGTCCTGTAGGAACTCTCATCTAGAGATGAACAGAGTGTTGTGTTTACTCCGAGGAAGGCCCACCCTGGATGCAGGTGGGATGCAGGCACAATAACACAAAGGAAAGCATGCACCTTGGTTAATTTTCCTGGACTTAGTCTTCACAGAGCCATTTCCAAAGTAAACCTGGGCCATCTTACACAGAGGTTCACATTCCACACCTGGTGCTTAACCACAATGAAACCAACACAGCCACAGAATGCCCAGAGTGGGGATGCCAGGAGGAACAGGTGGCACAGATCTGAGTAAAGTTTTGATGCTCAGATCACGGCTGGCTAAGGCAGTCATAGCAAAGTACCACTGACAGGCGGTTTAACAACAGCAAGTTATTTCCTCATAGTTCTGGAGGCTAGAAGTCTAAGATCAAGGCATTGGTATGATTGGTTTCTTCGGAAGGCTTTTCTCCTTGGTTTGTGGATGGCTGTCTTCCTCTGGTATCTTCACATGGTCCTCCCTTTCTGTGTGTGTCTGTGCTTTAACCTCCTCAATAAGTACACCACAAATGACTTCATTTTACCTTAGTCACCTCTTTAAGGGTCTTATCTACAAATACTGTCACATTCTTAGGTACTGAGAGGTTAGGATTTGACAAAGATTCTCTCCTTGACCAAACTTTGGTCAGGCTCTTCTGAGCTCTCTTTTTCACTAGGCCTGACCTTGGGCTACTATGTCCTTCCTTGTAGAATATTTCTAGCAAGAATCTTGCTAAGTCAGTTTAACAAGAAACCCTCATTTTCAATATCTGATCACCCTCAATATCTGATCGGGTTCCTCACCATCTACCTTCCCCCAGATGATATCTGACCACCCTGGCCTGCCTTCAACAAGAATCTCGTCAGGCTGGTTTAGACAGAATCCTCTCTTACCTATAGTATTTCCTCTCGGTAACGTTCTGACCATCAACCCCCAACCCCACTTCTTAGCTACAAATTGCCATTTTTCTTTGTATTTGAAGTTGAGCTCAGTCTCTCTCCCCTACTACAAAACCCCATTGTCCTGGTTCCTATACCTATTGTGATAGTCTCCCTGAATAAACATTGACTTACTGTTTCTTAACAAGGGTCATGAATAATTTTCTCTTTAACAGATTTCAACATAGGAACTTTGGAGGGGATGTAATTCAGCCTACATAACATAAGGTCTCAAAACTTTGGGGAAGGTATAGTGAGGAAGCTCCAGCTGTGAATTCTCCAGCTATGAATTCCTCCTTCAGGGATGGTCTGGGGATTGGGGGAGGGGGAGTGGTGGAAGTGGGGGCAGAGGAAGAGAAAGGGAGAGGGGGGAGAGAGGAAGGGAGGGAGAGAGAAGATTCTTACTTTTTTTATATAGAATTAAAAAAAAATGTTTATTTATTTATTTTGAGAGACAGCCCACACAAACGAGAAGGGGAAGGGCAGAAAGACAGAAAGACAGACAGAGAAAGAGAGAGAGAGAGAAAGAATTCCAAGCACTGCACTGTCAGCATTGAGCCTGACATGGGGCTCATCTCATGAATCATGAAATTATTACCTAAGCCTAAATCAAGAGTGAGACACTTAATCAACTGAACTACCCAGTGCCGCAGATTCTTAGTTTTTTAGAGCTCTATAGGAGAACATCAATTGGCTGGGGCAACCTGAAGATCTGCATTGGGGAGTAAGGAGAGGAATGGGACAAAGTGATTGTGATCCTGTAGGACCACATTTCTGTGTGGCTTAAGAAAAATAAGCTCAAGGGAAAACAAAATCAATAAATGCAGTGACATTCTGCCATATGTATCTCATGGCAATTAAAACTCCCACTACTATTCCACCACCAAAGAATCATTTTTATAACTATTACCAGTCATTGATTGCTCACTAGTTTAGCCCAGCAGAGAAGCTAAGGGCAAGTGCCCTAGGGTCACACAACCTTGTATTTGAGTTTCAGCTCTACCATTTACCATGTGACCTTGAACAATTCAACTTTTCTGTGCTTCATTTTTTCATCTGGAAAATTTGAATAATGACTGTGTCTTCCTCAGAAGGCTCTAGTAAGGATTACATAAGACAGTAAAGATTACTGTTATTTATTACTGTTTTTCAAGGGCTACATATAGTAGATATTTAACATATTTTATCTATTTTAATCTCCTACAAAAATCCTTTGAGGTACATATATCATCAGCCCCATAGCCTTGTAGTATCTCACCTACCCCTGCTGTCACTGAGGACAATTTCCATGAGGAGATTCATGAAAGATTTGTTCCCTAAAACTGATGGTAAGAGTAGATTCAAGATCAGTTCCTTCCTCTCTTCTTTGGATAGTACATTCTATCATGTGTATAGCTGCTCCTCTGGTACAGTTCCTATGACAACCTCTCTGGGATATTTTTCTGCTCAGCCATAGTACTGGTGGCTCTTCTTGTTACCAAAAAAAAAAAAAAAAAAAAAAAAAATCCATCAAATAAAGCCTTACATAAAGGGCTTTGTTAATGGGGAATCTCATAAAGGAGCCGTGATGCTACATCAACCAAGGTAGTAAATTGCTTTAAACTGTTTTTGTTTAAATGTTATAAAGCCCCATATACACTCACTGTCTCCAACACAATAATTGAGAACATGTATAATTAGATCTCGTAGTTACCAGTACAGTGCAAAACATAAGTACAGTTTCACTTTGATGTTGGAGCTTTTAAAAAATATTTTTCTTGATATTTCTTTTGGTTTTATTGTCTGTTGTAATTTGCTTTACCACAGTATGTAAACATTGGGAACTATGTGTGCACAATTTAATTCTAATCTACCTGTGCCCTAGTGGTCAATTAGCATGTGAAGTGACCAAACAGAGTTAAAATCCTAAGAATTTGCCAGGTGGCATTCAAAGGTATTTTTGTCAAAATCACTTTCAGAAGCTTTACTACTGAGCATGTTAGAATTTCTAATTGGCAAAATTAGTGGAGTTTAAGTTATGTGATCGTTAGGCGTTGGGTATCTCTACCTTTGCAGGAACAACGTATATGTAAGTACCTACCCAGGCCAGTACTTCATACCAGGGGGACAGCTGGTATGGCCCTGCACCTCTGTCATCAGTGGATGATCTTGTCATCTGATCTGACCAAAAGGCCTGACCCTCCCTCCAGCAGACCATGCCTGTCTTCATCTTGGAGACAGCCTTGCATGAAGAGGCTGGTCATCGTGTCAAGGGTTGAGACTGATAATATTCCAAACATACCCAGGCTGTATGATTGTTTTCTGTCTGTTGCTTGCTTAGAATACCGTGGTCTGAAATGTGCTTCTTGCTACAATTGCCAGACAAAAAAGTGGTGGGTTGGAAACACAGAGCTGACATTCCCTGTAACTGCTGGAGACTTCTGATAAAGTTCAAAATTACCTGACATTCATGCAACAAAAAACTGGGTGAAGGTGGTTCAAATTCTCATACTCTGTTGTTCAACACAAACCTCAAAATAATCCTGTATACCTGAATTTCCTCCCGCTACACTGTCATTTGTCTTCATTGACGGGCTCATTGATCTCTATGTAAGTGTAGTCTACTGATCAGAATATCATCTTCAGGCAACGTAGGAATGCTTTTGTTTTCATAACCATCATTCAGGTACTAAGTCATGAATCCTCATGCTAGCTCCCAGACTCTTTTTTTTTTCTTGTAAACAGATTTTATTTCTTAGACCAGTTTTAGGTTCACAGCAAAAGTGAGTAGAAGGTACTGAGATTTCTCATTATCCTCTCATATACACAC
Organism: Herpailurus yagouaroundi; assembly: GCF_014898765.1. Lineage (NCBI taxonomy): Eukaryota > Metazoa > Chordata > Mammalia > Carnivora > Felidae > Herpailurus > Herpailurus yagouaroundi. The sequence continues at coordinate 26,440,850 of NW_024412403.1, forward strand.
ATAGCCTCTCCCACTGTCAACATCCCCCATCAGAGTGGCCCATTTGTTACAACTGGTGAACTATATTGACACATCACTATCACCTAAAGTGAATAATTTACATTAGGGTTCACTCTTGGTGCTGTATATATTGTATGGATTTTGACCAAATGCATAATAACATATATCCACCATTTCAGTATCATACAGAATAGTTTCAATGACCTGAAAATGCTCTGTGTTCTACCCTTCATCCTTCCTTTCCTTTATTCCCTGGCAGCCAGTGATCTTTTTATTGTCTCCATAGTTTGCCTTTTCCAGAATGTCATATAGAAGAAAGCACACAGTATGTAGCCTTTGCAGATTAACTTCTTTCACTTACTAGTATGCATTTACAGTTCCTCCATGTCTCTTCATAGCTGGATAGTTCATTTCATTTATTGTTGAATAACATTCCTTTGGCTGGATGTAACACGGTTTGTTTATCCATTCACTTATGAAAGGACATCTTGATTGCTTCCAAGTTTTGGCAATTATGAATAAAGCTGCACATTTGTGTGCAGGTTTTTTTTTTTAATGTTTTATTTACTTTTGAGAGAGAAAGAGAGAGACAGAGTACTAGCAGGAGAGGGGCAGCAAGAGAGGGAGACACAGAATCTTAAGCAGGCTCCAGGCTCCAAGCTGTCAGCACAGAGCCCCGCTCAGGACTCAAATTCATGAATCGCAAGATCATGACTTGAGCCGAAGTCGGACACTTAACCCACTGGGCCACCTAGGCGCCCCTCACGTGCAGGTTTTTGTACAAACATAAATATTCAACCCCTCCGGGTAAGTACTAAGGAATGCCATTGCTGAATCATACAGTAAGAGTATGATTAGCTTTATAAGAAACCACCAAACTGTCTTCCAAAGTGGCTGTACTATCTTGTATTCCCACCAGCCATGAATGAGAGTTCCTGTTGCTCCATACTCTCGTCAGCATGTGTTCTGGGTGTTCTGGATTTTGGCCATTCTAATAAGTGTATAGTTGTAGCTCATTATTGTTTTATGTTTTCTCTTCATTTGTTTTAAATTTATTTATTTATTTTTTAAGAGAGAGAGAGAGAGAATGAATGCGAGTGGGGGGAGGGGGTGGCAGAAAGGGAGAGAGAGAATCCCAAGCAGGCTCTGCACTGTCAGCACAGATCCTGATGTAGGGCTCCATATCACAAACCATGAGATCAAGACCTGAGCTGAAATTAAGAGTCTTAATTAATTTGAATGAATTTGAATGAATTAATTTGAATTTAATGAAATTAAGAGGCTTAACTGACTGAGCCACCCAGGCACCCCTCATTATTGTTTTAATTTACATTTCCTTAATGACATAGGCTTATTTGCTATTTGTATATCTTCTTTGGTAAGACATCTTTTCAGGTTTTGCCAATTTTTTAAATCAGGTTGTTCATTTCTTATTGTTGGGTTTGTAGTTTTTAAGTTTATTTATTTATTTTGAGAGAGACACAGACAACACAAGTGGGGGAGGGGCAGAGAGAAAGGGAGAGAGAGAAAGAAAGAGAGAGAGAGAGAGAGAGAGAAAATCCCAAGCAGGCTCCAAACTGCCAGCACAGAGCCCCATGTGGGGCTCAAATTCATGAAACTGTGAGATCATGACCTGAGCTGAAACCAAGAGTCAGATGATTAACCAACTGAGCCACCCAGGCACCTTGTTGTTGAGTTTTAAAACTTCTCTGTATTATTTCAGGTAACAATCCTTTTTCAGATATATCTTTTGTAAAGATTTTCTCTCAGTCTGTGGCTTGTCTTAACATTCTCTTGACCAGAGTCATTTTTAATGTAGTAAAAACATGCATATTTGTTTGTGCATTGGATTTATTTACTCTTTCATCCATTCAGCATGTGTTTATTAAGTACCTGATAAGTATGAGGCACTGTGCCAGGCATGCAAAAGGCAGGGGTAACCAACAGAGGCACTGGGTTGCATTTGCCTCTAAGTCAGAGCAACTCACATTTTAAATCCTATAACTTGTATTCCACCCTTTGTCATTTATCCTCTGACATATTATGGAGCCTGTCCTCTCCTCTTTATTCACACAGACTACCCTGATTGTTCTCCTTAACATGGTAGATGCTCACACCTAACTAGTCTCATTTTAGAGTGAGAAAAATTCCTTCCAATTCCTTCTCTATGTGGGTGACAATTATCCGTCTAAATTTTAAATACAATCAGGTCACATTTTTGGTTAAAAAAAGCATGTATGACCTATAGCTGGAACAGGCATCAGTTTTATTCCACAAAACTGGAATGTAAGAAACATCATTTCTCGGGGCGCCTGGGTGGCGCAGTCGATTAAGCGTCCGACTTCAGCCAGGTCACGATCTCGCAGTCTGTGAGTTTGAGCCCCGCGTCGGGCTCTGGGCTGATGGCTCGGAGCCTGGAGCCTGTTTCCGATTCTGTGTCTCCCTCTCTCTCTGCCCCTCCCCCGTTCATGCTCTGTCTCTCTCTGTCCCAAAAATAAATAAACGTTGAAAAAAAAATTTTTTTTAAAAAGAAACATCATTTCTCTTAACTTCTCTAAAATAGTTAAATTATGCTGAACTCTCTGCTACTTAGTTGGGGAGAAAGTCAATTTCAGTCTTCTATTTATTTGTTTTATTTTTATTTAGATTCAAGTTAGTTAACATACAGTGTAGTCTTAGCTTCAGGAGAACCCACTGATTCATCTCTTACATATGACACCCCCAGTGCTCATCTCAAAAAGTGCCCTCCTTAATGCCGGTCACCCATTTAACCCATCCCCTCCAGCCACCCACCCCCAATTTCAGTCTTTTTATTAGGCTTATTCTTTCCACCAAGAATCTTTTGAAATTCACAAGGATCTCACAAAATACATTCAAGAATGGCCCTCTGGTCTTAGTCTACAATGATCATTACTAACCTTCTCCTTGGCTGTATCCAGGTGGTCCTATTGTCAAGTCTAGCTCTTTAGAGAAAGAGTTTTGGCCGAGCAATAGAAAAGCCTCTGAAATAAGGAAAAACTAAAGTTAATCACCTTCTCTGGTGGGAGAAAATAAAAATACATAAAACAAGAGAAACAAAAACATTAAAATTTCAAGTTATCCTGACCTATGGAGAGCCCAAACTTCATAGTTGGCAGCTACAAGATATACCTACACTTCCCAATTTCACCTTCATCCTAAGGTGTGGCTGGAGCAGGTTCTCAACAGCTCATAGGAGCCAAGTGTGAATTTTTCAGGAATGTCGTGAGACAATGTTTAACAGAGCTATTATTAAAAATCAAATTATATAAATCTCACTCCCTCTCCCCTCCTGCCTCCCTAGAGAGCCCTCCCATCCCATCTGAGCTCCCAAAGCACTTTAAACGTGCTTGTATACAGTGAGTCTGACATTGTTCCTGTTGTTTTCACTAAAATATCCCGCAGAATATGAGTTTGTCAGTAAGATTTTTTATTTGTATTTGTCTCCCTTGCTCCTAGCAGAGGGCCTAAAACATGGTAGGAATTCCATAACTGTTTGGTGAGTGAGAGAGGGAATGACTTGAAGGTTAAACCTATTCCCTTCCTGGTATCTTGGGATCAGCCCTCTATCCAGCAGCACTGTTTCCTAGATCAGGCTCTGCATGTCCTTCCATTCTTTAATCAGTCACCACAGGAAAAGACTGGTTTCCCTCCAAAAGAGAGGTAACTTCCATTCTCCAGGGCTTTCACTCTAGGGGAGGGTTAAAATGCAGATGAAATACAAGTAGTAAAGAAGCAAAGAACCTTTAACAGTTCCCTGAAGTAAAGAAAGCAAATTAGAAGCTCAACATCCATACATAAGGCCATGTGGTACATGAGCCTGACATGGAAAATTCATGTGGCTGGTTGGTAAACCAGTGCAGGGTTGTCTTCAGCCCAATTAACATTTTGCAGGGAGGAAGTAGATTTGGTAAAAACTATGGGAATGTTTTATTGGTGTGTTGATAGGTGGACAAAATGGCCAGGAGGGTTGTTCATTGCATAGATACAACTGGGAAACACTCTTTTCCTCCTTTAGAAGAGTGTCATGAACATTTTGGAAAATTCGTGACAGAAATGTGTCAAAGACCAAAAATACAAAGATTGAAAATGATTGCTTTTGATTTTAGACTATGCAACCCCAAGTACAGAACTGCTTGACCTCATTTCTGATTCCATAAACAGCTTTGGGGAAATTGTCATTGCTTTGTCCTAGTCTTCCCAGAACAAGAACCAAATATCCCTAAGGATACCAAATGACACTACCACCCCACCACCAAGCTGGCAATGGCAAAGACGTAGGCTATTTGCAGAGAGCACGCCGCCTCTGCTGTGAGTGGGCAGTAAACTACCCGGGAGATTCGTGCTGCTTGCCTGGAGACTGGGTTGCTAGGTGCCTCTGAAGTAGTGAGACCGAGAGGTGTGCATTATTCCCCCCACACTTCTTATTTTACACTGTGACAGTTGTAGCTTGGAAACAGAAGCAAAGAATAGCGTCTATAGTGTTAGGAATAATGGCCAGCCAAGTGCCCTATGGGGCAGAAGGAACAGAGTTGAGGCTTTTATCAGGAGTAGAAGAAAAAAGTAATGTGATTTGGTTTCATCATAATTGCTTAAGCAGCCTTGGTGAGAACTAATTGTGAGTTCATCTGGCTCCAGAGAAACCCCACCTCTTCCCTCTCCAGAATGGTACTAAAATATCAGCATTGCATCACCAGAAATCACTCCCATTGGTGGCCTTTCTTAAGGAGAGCAGCATGCTCTGTCTCTCTGAAAGCCACTGGAATCTGTATAGACCTAGGAATTTATATCTTTCCAAGACAAATAAAATATTCCTGGCACTCACTTGTCACTTGAAAACTCAGAGTGCTTGCCCATTATTATATCATAGAGGAAGCATTGTTTTAAAAATGTGGGAGTAATGAAATGCAGAGAAGGAAATGAAGGGACAAGTTAGACCCTACATCACTACATAGTCCTGCCATTGTTGGACTCAGGGGAAGTCCTGGGTTTTAAAACCAGACTGTTCACTGATAATATCTTAACACTCCTGGGCTCTCTCACCAGCTTCCAGTAGCCCTAAAGAGACAAGTACTTTTGTTTTTTAAGTTTATTTATTTATTGAGAGACAGACAGACAGAGAGAGAAAGAGAGAGAGAGAGGGTGAGTGCATGGGGGAGGAGCAGAAAGATAGGGAGAGAGAGAATCCCAAGCAGGCCCTTTGCTGTTAGCTCAGAGCCCGATGAGGGGCTCGATCTCACAAATCATGAGATCATGACCTGAACCAAAATCAAGAGTAGAACGCTTAACCAACTGAGCCACCCAGGCACCCCAAGACAAGTACTTTTGCTCAGAAAGTTGGTCACCTAATTCTCAAAAGAGCAGAGCTAACATTGGAAGTCATCAGCTAGGACTTGGATTTCATCTATGTTAGTAGCCCAAAATAAAATCTAGCTGAAAGCTAAGTAATGCTGCTATAATATGCTTATTTGGATTCTATGTGAAATCTGAGAATGAGGCAAGTGGATATACAGTAGTAGAAAGAACATGGATTCAAGTCCTGGGTTCAATCTGAGTCCAAATCTTGACTCTGATGCCTACTAACTATTTGTAAGTTACTTGCTTCCTCTGAGTGTCAGATTCAACTGAGAAATTAGATAAGAATATCAGTTCCCTTGCAGGATCTATGTAGGATGCAAAATAATATGTAAAGCGCCTCCACGGCATTTGGAACAGAGGATGTACAAGATAAGTGGTGGCACACATCACAGTTCTGTATCATGGTAAAATAAAGCATAATCTGAATGCCTCCACATATGTGGCACTGTGGAGGTTACAAAGACATATCAAGCATGACTCCTGTCTTCTGAACCATCACAATTTAGTTAGATGCTAAGGGGAGAGCAGCAGACAGGGAGTAAGGACTATCTGAAGCAAAGTACCAACCACACACTGTAGAATTAGATATTTAACTGTGAGGTACAGATTTGAGGCAGAGTAAGAGTTTATGGAAAAGGCAGAACAACGTGGCTGGGGTGCTGGCTTTAAGCACTAAACAGAAAAACAAGCACAAGTGTGATTTCTTGACCACAAAGATTTACACAGAAGTCAAATTCTAGATTTAACAAAATCAGAAGAGCAATCTACTGAAAAGGGGTTCATTTTAGCATCCAAAGGTCATGTTAGCAAAACCAGGCAGCTCTGGTGGCTTATGCCCCAAGGTCACAATCTTGGAGAAGACCGGAGCACTTTGAAAGTTCTAAGCATGGACCTTGACTGGCCTTACCTATAGTGGATAGGAGATGAATGACCATCTTTATTTTGCATGGAAAGTCATCTTAGAGTTAGAAAATGAGGAGCATAAATAAATCATCCAACTCCATATAAGGTCCAAACTGAAATAAATTTAAAACATATCATTTTAGGGGCTCCTGGCTGGCTCAGTCAGTTAAGTATCCAACTTCGGCTCAGGTCATGATCTCGCAATCTGTAAGTTCGAGTCCCATGTTGGGCTCTGTGCTCATGGAGCTTGCTTCCAGTTCTGTGTCTCCCTCTCTCTGACCCTTCCCTAATCACACTCTGTCTCTCTCTCTCTCTCTCTCTCTCTCTCTCTCTCTCTGTCTCAAAAATAAACATAAAAAAAAAAACCCACATTACTTTATAAAGTTAAATGGTTTACTCTGCCCATAACTCTACTGACCTCGCTTGTCATATATTCTTTTAAATATTTGGGGCACCTGGGTGGCTCAGTCGGTTGGGCGTCCGACTTCAGCTCAGGTCGTTCTCATGGTTCGTGGTTTCCAGCCCCGCATTGGGCTCTGTGCTGACAGCTCGGAGCCTGGAGCCTGCTTCGGATTCTGTGTCTCCCTCTCTCTGGCCCTCCCCTGCTCATGCTCTGTCTCACTCTCTCTCTCAAAAATAAAATAAAAAGACATTAAAAAAAATTTAAATATATGTTGGGCTTATGCCCAATTCCATAAATATGGATGAACAAAAAATATTACTTTATTTTCTGCAAATCATGGTAATCTGAATATGCACCCCCACAAAAATCTAACCATCATTATTGACCTCTGCTCAGTGGGAGACAAGGAAAGAAAACACACTAGTGCTGACTAGGTTACACCCATGCTTTATATTTTTATATAGATTTGCCTAAATACAATATTAACTTGAATATAAATGATGCTTTCTCAAAAATTATCCCAAAGAAATAGAAGGAATTGACTTGTATTTGAGTCTTTACAAAGTCTTTCCTGTTACAGGGGGGCCTGTTTAATTAATTCAAAAAGGTAATTACATATATTTGAATAGATGGCATAGTTTTACCCAAATTTTTTCTTAGAGATAAAAATCTACCTAATATTTGAACCTGATCAAAGTCTCTCCTGTTATGGGAGACCTATTCAATTATCCTGATTCAGTCTCAGTAGATGTTTAAAATGCTTATAGAAGTCAGCTGATGGAGTTTATTTTTTTTTAATGCAAAAACATTTTACAAATTTGAAATTATTCTGGGAGGTATGATTTCTAAATTAACAATAGTTGGATGACATTGTAGATAATCCTTTTCCCCAAATTCATATGCTGAAATCTTAACCGTCAAAGTGATGATATTAGGAGGTAGGGCATTTCGGAGGTGATTAGGTCATGAGGTGGAGCCTCTCATCAATGGGATTAGTGTTCTCACCAGACACTAAATCTGCCAGCACCTTGATCTTGGACTTCTCAGCTTCCAAAACCACAGGAAATAAATGCTGGTTGTTTAAGTCAGTCTACGGTACTTTTGTTATAGCAGCCTGAATGGGCAAAGACAACCCACATATGAAACAACTTAACTGTGGAGTAAAGATGATGACTGAACATGCACATTTATTTTTTATACTTTTCTGAAATCCCACTAAAACATGATAAATATTATTTTTCCAAAACATCAAATCATAAGGACAAAGTATGAGGAAAGACATAATATCAAAAAGTGGGGGGGGGGGGGGGGGGGGGGAAAGCTGAGAAGCATTGATTACAAACAAGCTTTGGGAACTGATGGCACTAGACAGCTCTGGAAATAGCGCTGAAGGTAGAACCAAGAAGAAGACACAGTTAGAGCCTCAAATCCCCTATTTACCCACAACAAAAGCCTATAAGTTTATCTTCTAGAAAAGCTAAGCCAGAGAACTCTGGGAGAGTTGGGGGGTGCTGCTATACTAAGCAGAAAATTAAGAATAGGTGGCTGTTGGCATATTGGGAATGAAAATCATCCCTGCCCCCAGTCCTCCATCTCTATGTGGCTCTCAGAATGGTAGCAATCAAAGCCTAACCTTCCAGAAAAACATTCAAAGATCTTTCTCTAGGGGCACCTGGGTGGCTTAGTTGGTTAAGGGGCTGACTCTTGATTTCAGCTCAGGTCATGGTCTCATGGTTCATGAGTTTGAGCCCCACATCAGGTTCTGTGCTGACAGCTGGAACCTGCTTGAGTTTCTTTCTCTCTCCCTCTCTCCCTGCCCCTTCCTGACTCTCTCTCTCTCTGTCTCTCTCTCAAAATAAATAAACTTAAAAAAAAAAAAGTTCTCTCTCTAATGAATCCAACTCAATTCATTAAGGAAAAAATTCAAAGAGAAACCATAGGCCTGTATTGTCCAATATAGTAGCTACTAGTCACTTGTAATGATTTACATTAAAACTTTGATTAATTAAATTAAGTAAAATTTAAGCATCAGTTCCTCAGTGGCACTAGTGATTGACACATAGTGGCTATGATATTGGACAGTGTACATATAGAACATGTGCATCATTGAATACAGTTATATTAGATAGCACTCTTCCAGACAGACCTCCCTACAACAAAGCCAGCAATCTCTGCTATCACACTCTAAGTGTGCCACACTCTTAAATATGTGCAAACGCAAAGGATCACCGGATACTTAAGACATCTTTAATACAAAAAACAGAGAATACAGTTACAGTATAAGCAAACTGGAAGAATCAGACAATATAAGAGAAGAAAACATTTTATTATTAACATCTTCATGGAGGTAAGACTCTGTTTCAATGAAACAAGTATAGCCTGTTTTAAAAAAATCAGTAAATAAACATATGATATTAGAAATTTAAAAAATAACAATGGCATAAATGAAAAACTCAATAAAAGTGTCAGAAGATAAAAACTGGAGAAATCCCTCAGAAAGCAGAGCCAAAAAAGATAAAGAATGGAAAAGAGGAGAAAAAAAAATGAGAAAATTAGAAGACAAATTCACAAGGTCAACATTAGATGAAAGGAGTTCCCAAGAAACAGCACAGAGAAAATGAAGGGAGAAAGTTACTTATGAAACATTTCAAGTGTATTTCCCAGAACAGAATGACCTAAGTATGCAGACTAAAAGAGAATCCAGAGTACCCAGGCAAGCCACACCAAAGTCATGTCATTGTGAAATCTTAAAACACTGGGACAAAGGCAAGCTTCCAGGTGGGGGGCTGGGGATAGATGTTCACCTAAAAAGATGGAGAATATGAATAGCTTTGGATTTTTCAGCAGCACACTGGAAGTAGAAGACCAACACCTTAAAAATTCTGAGGAAAAATATTTCTCAACAGATGTCTCTATTCAGCCAAACTGTCAGTTAAGTATGAGGAAGAATAAGGATGTTTTCAGATACTCAGTGTATCAAAAATTTTACATTACCTGTACCCTCTGTCAGATAATCACTTAAAAGCTATGCTTCACAGCGGGTAGACCAAAAACAAGGAAGACATAAGACCCTGGAGTCAGGAATTCTACAGGTGAGAGAGGTAGAAGAAATTACAAGATCCTGGTCAAGAGCAATCCCATGGTCATAGGTGTGGAGAGGCCCTGAAGATAGCCTTTCTAGATTAGGGCAGGTTAGGGTGCTTCAAGGATATGCAAAGCCAGAATAACGTACGTGTCTGAACATACCAAGAAGAGATTTAAGCAACTGGCAGATAGTTGCAGTTAGAAATACACAGAAAACTAATTTTAAACAATTTCAGGACAATTTTTTAATCCAGGAGAAACATAGCTGTGAGTGGGAGGAATAATCATACTTGTATTAATCATTACATTCTACAAGGCATAGCTGTGAATAATAGCATTTATCATAATAATAATAATGCAATAATTTTTTCTCCAACCCAAATTATGAAATAACTATAGAAGAAATGTGGGGAGCAAAAAAAAAATAGGCATGTGACAGAGTGAGGTATAGGCATGAGGACTAAAGAAAAATTATCATCTTCCAAAATGGGATATATTAATATCAATAGATAATGACTGAAATTAAAAAAATCAAGAATAAAAATTTTATTTACAAAAAGGAAGGTCATATACCCAAGAAAAAAATAAAAGAGCTAAACGCGGTTGCTTCTGGGTAAAGAGAAATGGATGAGAGAGACTAAAGTTGTTTTTGTTGGTGGTGGTGGTGGTTTTTTATTATCCTGTTATTTTATTATTTAAGCCTTGTGCACCTATAGCTTTGATTTTTAAAAAACTGAGGGGGGAAAAGGCACAGGGAAAAAAATCTAAACCTACTGTCCAAATATTGTATGAATAACTATTTATATCTTGGTGAAATTTTCCAGCGATGGCATCATACTCAAATTCCCTTCATGCCTAAAGTTGCCATCTTCTCTTCTAAGTTTCCTGTAGGTTTTCTGTTCTGTGTCATGATTCCTGCTTCCAAACTCTTCCATTCAATTTTCCTCTGGTCCTCCCCACGTTTCAACTGCCTGCATTTCTTGCTTAGAGATATAAACCTAGTACTTCTAGATAGTCCTATATACTTAATCTGCATCTCTAATTATAATAAAATCCTTGGGAACCAGAAGTATGTCTTGTACTTCTTTGAAAACCTAGCACCTGATTCTATTCTCACAACAGTATGTACACATATGACTATTTCCTGGTGAAAATTTATTGAACATAGATGATTTGATATAGTCACTTTGTACGTGTCATCTAATTTAATGCTAAAACAACTCTGCAAAGTGAGTTTAATAATTGCTAACTTAAAGATGAAGTGTGGGGAAAATAAAGGACAGTGAAAATTTCACCATAATTCTGAGTGTAAGACAGCACATTTATTTTGTTTAAATGCAACTGAGCTGCTTAGAGTACCAATCAGCTGGCAGGAAATTCCATTTCAGTCATTTCTGGACTGACCTCCTCCATTCACATTTCCAGTTGATACAAAGGTTGGGAGTGAGGATGTCTTCTGCACTCCAACATATTGGCTTATGGTCTCCTCTGATCCCCACTGATATTTTCACTGTCCAAGGTCACATGATTTGTCCCTGAAGGAAGTTGTACTCACAACTTGAACAAAGGTCTCTGTCATCTCAGTTCCTGGCCATAGCTCCTAGAGCCCCTCTTCCCTAGCATCCTATAGCAATCCAACCAACTGGGAGTTAACAAGTAGGACCTGTGCTACCTTTTTTGGAAACCACCTAAACCCCCTTCCTCCTGCTGAACTCAAGGATTTGCTTACCTATATCCAGTTCTGTTTCCACCCCCAATACCACACCCCCAATAAAGCCCTCATCTTTATTCTCTTCCAGAGAAGAGAATGGGTCCCCACAATGGATCTAGTCTTTCAAAACAAAACCAAAAAAAAAAAAAAGGAATGAAGCTGTCCTCTGTCAACATCTGCTTTCCATTCAGCAACCCAAAGCCCTTGGGGCAAAGGAACACAATGGTTTGGCTACTTTTTTGGAATGGGAAAGGGAAAAATACCTCGTGCAGCGAAAACAAAGATTTTTTTTTTTTAATTACAGAGCAATAAAATAAAAATCCTGCCTCTAATATAAATGCACATATGCATATACAATATAAACACAGGGAAGCAGATACTTACATAATTATATTTATAATATACACAGTTGAATGAATGCCTGTGTGAAAAGATTTTCATTGTAAAAGCAGTAACTTTTATTACAATGACCTATCTTATCCTCCAGTCTTCTACTATTGCCTTTGAACCACATTCCAAACCCAGGGAAAAACATGTTTATAAAACTGCAAAGGTCAAGGCCAGTAATGGAAATTGATTTTACATGCTCAGTGGAGTGTTTTTAAAACCATGGAACAGTCTAAAGGAAAAGAAATCTATTTAATTACTTGACAGTCTTTTGTAGTCCATTAAAAAGGCTCCACAATTGTCTACCTCTCCTGAACTAACTTAACATAAATCCCTCCCATTAAAGAAGCACTTCTTAGAATTGCACAGAATGCACCCTTCTGAAAAGGTGAAAGACTCCAGAGCATGAACTCAAACTGAGAATAATGATTCCTACATGAAGACAAGTTGGTTCCTTTAAATGTTTTTAATGAGGCTGAAATTTTCACTCGAAGTTCCTGCCCAATACCTGAGTTGCTGGTCCCTTTGAACTTGTATTTTTCTCCTTTCACTGTCTGTTTGATAAGATGATGGGGAAGAAATCAATAGCTTCTGTTTCAGCAGCAATTATGGTACATTTTTGCTTTTATTCTTTTTGAATTTCAGTCTATCACGGTCAACACTGAAAGTCTTTTTCCCACATTTCAAAGCAAATTCATGGTAATTTGAAATATGATTTTACTGTAATTAACAACTAACTGCTCCTTAAATTCTTACCATTTTAGACCATTTTAGATAGGAAATAAAGAAGAAAATGGTATATAAATTAAATTCAAGGAGGTTTATATCTGACTGACTACTTGATTATACGAGCAAGTGTAAGTCAGTACTAAAACGAGTCTTCTGGGACAATTGTTCTCCAGCTAGGGGAGGTCAGACTGTAAGTTCTTCTTAAGATCATTATGTTCATTACATCATTAAGTGAATTAATTCCACTTAATTAAAATTCTTGAATAAGTACATAATCAAGCACTATCGTCTGGAATTTTAGTAGTCTTTCTAGACAAGCCATAATTAATTGATTATGCATTAACTATACCATATCTATTCTAGCATAGTAACTTGGAAACCATGGTAAATGGTTTGTACTACCACTGCTAGTTTGAAACAAATTTTATTTCAGATGCATTTATAGTGCTCTCTCCTCATACTAACATGACTTCACCATAATTGTTATGTCAAGGTAGGTTCTTATCTAAGGTTTCTTTCACCTTCTTGTCTTAACTGAAATTTAGCCTTCTCCAGATTCCTTCCCTTGCAGTCAATTCCAGTAAGGGCTGCTTCCTTCTACAAGTCCTAAACCTACAAGAGAATTGCTGTTTTCTTTTTCCAGACTGTGGTTTCCAGCTTAAACAACAACAACAACAACAACAACAACAACAACACAGCCTCAATACTACCCTATTCATTACTTTCATTCTCTAAGACTTTAGCACTTATATTGTTCCAAGAAGTCATACAGATAACCAGTAGAGGGGTGCCTGGGTGGCTCAGTCAGTTGAGCAACTGACCTTTGATTTTGGCTCAGGTCATGATCCCAGGGATGTCGGATTGAGCCCTGCATTTGTGTGGACCCTGCTTTAGATTCTCTATCCCTCTGCTCCTCTCCCTCACTTGTGCATGCTCTCTCTCTCAAAAAGAAAAGAAGAGAAAAGGAAAAAGAAAAGAAAAGGAAAGAAAAGAAAAAAAAGAAAAGAAAAGAAAAGAAAAGAAAAGAAAAGAAAAGAAAAATCAGTAAAGAAGTATTCATAAAAGCCCATGAATAGTCTCAAGAACAAGGGAGTAATCAATATCTTCAAACACTACCAAAAGTTTAAAGATTTTAAAGTGCCTGTTCGATTAGGCAATTAGGAAGTCTTTAGTAACAAAAAGAATAGTTTCAACATGGTGGTAGGGATGGTAGTCCATATCCAATGTCCAGTAAATTGAGCAATGAAGAAAAGGTCAGAAAGATGAAATCAATAAGGATAGATCAAACTTTCAAACATTGTGTTTACATATTAAAACAAATATATAAGACATTTATCTGTGGTAGAATATAGATCCAAAGCTAATTATTCTTAAGAGTGAGAATTGAGGGGGCGCCTGGGTGGCGCAGTCGGTTAAGCGTCCGACTTCAGCCAGGTCACGATCTCGCGGTCCGTGAGTTCGAGCCCCGCGTCGGGCTCTGGGCTGGTGGCTCGGAGTCTGGAGCCTGTTTCCGATTCTGTGTCTCCCTCTCTCTCTGCCCCTCCCCCGTTCATGCTCTGTCTCTCTCTGTCCCAAAAATAAATAAAAACGTTGAAAAAAAAAAAAGAGTGAGAATTGAGGATATTCATAAGAAAGCAACCAGTAGAGGGAAAGACTGAACACACAGAGGGAAGATACTTGATAAAATGAGGTCTCTGAAGAGGTGGGAAGGCTAAGAACAGGCTATGTTAAAAGATCAGGCATGAAAAGATATAAAGAATGGGATGGGAATGAAGCAAATAAAAATGGGGAAAGAGGTAACTAATTTTGTATTAGGATGTGGCAGATTACACTTTCTTTCCATATGTCCTTTAATAATGTAACCGTGTCACTCCCTCATCAAAAGATGGTCTTACCCTTGAATCTAGGCTGTGTTTAATGACTTGCTAGACCAGCAGAATGCAGTAGAACTGACATTCTGGGACTTCTAGCACTTCTAACCACATTTGGGAATACTTGATCTTGGGACATTCCCTTTCAGACCTAGACAACATGCTGTGAGCAGGCACACAGCGCCACTGGAGGCTAGTCCCATATAGGTGCTCTGCTCAATATCCCCAGCCCAGCTCTTAGCTTACAACCAACAACAGTTGCCAGCCTTGTGGGAGAGACATCTTGGGCATCCAGCCAAGTCTAATCTTCAACTGTCTATAGGCCAGGCTGACTATCTTTGGTCAAGCTGCAATCACATAAGACACCCAAAATGAGAACTACCCAGCAACCCACAGAACAACTGGAGAAAAAGAATTGTTTTAAGCCACTAAATCTTAAGCTTAGTCAAGGCTAATCAGAACATAGAAAAATGGGGAGTTAAGAGAGTTCAAGCTTTATTTCCTCTTAGTTGAGTAGAATGAAAAATGATTTGAAATAGCTAATATGCGCTAATATAAATGACACAGATAATTGATCAGAGTCATGTAGAAAAATTATTAAACACTGTCAAGGGCTCAATTCATGTCATAGACTAAATCTGTAATGACATCAATCCCCTTTATGATTTTTCTCTAGTATCATGCAAAAGATTCATATAGGTTTGAGGTTTAGCAGTGCAGATAATCAGAAAAGCAAGGGGCCAAGAGAGCAGAAGGTGGTGCTGAGAAAGTGGGTAAGCAGTAAATCAGTGCCTGGAAGCAAGAGCCTACTAATACTTTAGGCACACGGTCTAGGTCCACAAAAATGTTTTAATTTCTTTCAGAATCAGAAGAAAAAATAAACTTTTTAAGCCAAAGAAACTGTTATATTTACCTTTTATAAGTGCAATTGTAATTTTTCTTCCTTTTTTTAGTGGAGAAAGGGGCCCATCAAGGCAAAAATCCCTAGGTCTCATGAAAGTCATTATGTGGTCCTGCCTAGGAGGAGAGACAGACAATATGAGAAAAAAAAGGAGGCAGTAAGGGTCAGAGGTCTTGAGAAAACTATTATGAATATGTAGTCAAATTAGGACTGCAAGAAACATAAAAGGGTAAGGGACTGTGATGAGGGAGTGGAATGGGAGAGGTTTAAGTTTTCAGTAAAAGAGAAGGGTCTCACAGGGGATGAGAAGCTCCAGGATATGGTGGTAAGTGGTGGGAAGAGAGGTGGCTGTTGGAGAGAAGACAGCAAGGACAGTGGTGGTTGGGAGGTTGAAAAGGTTATTAGCACTGAAGTGATTCAAGATGGTGGCAGGAGTTAGAAGGACTAGGATTTTAGATGGATGAAAACTTTTTTTTTTTAACTTTTTTGTTTTGAGAGGCGGTGGTGGAGGGTAGAGAGAGAGGGGAGAGAGAATCCTAAGCAGGCTCCACTCTACAGTGCAGAGCCCAACGCAGGGCTGAATCTCTCATGAACCATGAGATCATGACCTGAGCTGATGTCAAAAGTAAGACACTTAACTGACTGAGCCACCCAGGTGCCCCAGACCAAAACTTTTCACATAAAAACTGAAGTACTGGAAGAAACAAAATTTTTTCTTAGTTGACACTTATTGACAAAATTCACATTAAGTGGAATATTGAGAAGCTCCTCAATTTTTATAATAATAAAATATATTTCAAGTATCTTTCTACCAAAACTATAGTGAATTTCTTTCCTTTTTTTAATTGAAGTAAAATTGACATAAAATATTATATTGGTTTCAGGTGTACCACATAATGATTTGGTATTTTTATATAATGCAAAATGATCACAATGTCTAGTCAATGTCCATCACCACATGTTTACAAAGTTCTGGTGTGCATGTGATGAGATCAAGATCTACTCTCAACAACTTTCAAATATACAATACAGTATTATTAACTATGGTCACCATGTTGCACAGGAATTTTTAAAATCAATTTCAAAATAGGAAAAGTATAAGCATGATATAAAATATAGATAGCAAAATGGAGAGATTGGTAAATAACATATGAATAAAATTGTTCTACACAACAAACACCAAAACCAAATGACCATTCAACAAACTAGGAAAAAATATATTTCAATTCATATATCAGTAGAGGTCTATTTTCCTTATAATGTAAAAATCTGCAACAAAACACTACAAAGATAGGTAAGGGTTCTGCCCCCAGTTCCAATGTGTGAGGTTTTTTTCCCACTCCACCAATCAAGCCTCTGACACCAACTAGGTGTCCTACAATTCAACTCAATTCTGATACCACCCAGAGATAACATCAGATTCCACAGGTTAAGGGCTCAGTCCCACAAGACTACCCTCCACTGCAGATACCAATCACAAGTTCAGGTTAACAGTGCTTCTGACTGGCCAGCTATAAATTCAAGTTCCCACAACTCCCTCCTTAGGTTTGATTAATTTGCTAGAGCAGCTCACACAACTCAGGAAACCCATTTACCCACAAGATTACAGTTTATTAC
Source organism: Herpailurus yagouaroundi (assembly GCF_014898765.1). Lineage (NCBI taxonomy): Eukaryota > Metazoa > Chordata > Mammalia > Carnivora > Felidae > Herpailurus > Herpailurus yagouaroundi. Next base: position 26,457,832 of record NW_024412403.1, read on the forward strand.
AAGAGATATTAAAGGATACAATCAACAAGCAGATGACGAGATATATAAGGTAAGGTCTCAAACAAAGGATCTTCTGTCCTAGTGGAGTTTGGGGCCCAGCATGGTGGCACATGGAAGAGTTCTGTTTCACCAACCTGTTAGCTCCCTGAACCAACTCCTTTCGGATTTTTATGGAGTCTTCATTACATAGGCATAATGGATGAAATCATTGGTCATTGGTGATTGATTCAACCTCTGTTCCCCTTCTCCTCTCCAGAGGTCAAGGAGATGGGACTGAAAGTGCCAACCCTCTAATCACATGGTTGGTTCTCCTGTATGTATGCATACATACATACACATATGTATACATATGTGTATGTATGTATGCATATGATTCTGTTTCCATAAAATATCTCTGGAAGGATATCCAAAAATTGATGATAGTTCCTTTCAGACAGAGGGCAGTGGGGGACTGGAAGACATAAGAGGAAGACAATTTTCATTTCACTTTCTTTTTGATGAGGAATCACTTGTTATAGCCCTCAGAAATGTGGAAGTGACCAGAATAATTGAGGTACGGTAGTGGGTGTTAGAGTGGGGTATCATACAACTCAAAGAAAGAGGGCTTTTGGGGCATGATAGGAGAATCAAGGTTTGGAAGTAACAATGAAAGTCTAAGTGAATATCACTTCTGGGCCCCGAGATACAAATGAAGAAAGAATGGCTAGCATCTTTAAAGAAAGCTGCCTGACAAGTTATGATGTCAAGGAAAAGCCAAGTTTACATTAGAACAAGAATACAGTGAGTTCTGTGAAGAGATCACGGATGTTGTAAAGAATAGAATATTTCCAGAAAGCAGTAGAAAGGGTTGTGAGAGAGGTCAGCAGTGGGAAGCAATGAAAAGATGACTCAGAGAGGAAAAGCACAGAGCAGGATGAAGAAAATAAGAAAGAAATGCCTGAAGAGCCTGCATTCTAGACTAAAGGGTGACAGCCAATGAAAGCATGAAAGGAATTAATAGCTGACAAAGTTCTGTGAGTTTATCAGTGTCAGTTGAGCTTAGCCCAAGGTGACCCAATGATGTTAGCCTGGTCTGTAAGTGCTGAGATTACCACAGGCTAGAACCCATGTGTTATCAACTGTTTGACTATGGCATTTATTCTATGGACTCCTTGCACAGTGGCCCTAACAGAAATTCAGTAAAAAAAAATTCTTTCTGTGCCACCACAAAATTCAACACTGAGTAATGTGGACCACTTGTGTGGAGGGCCTTTCTCCAAACTTCATCATCAACTTGAAATTTCACTTTCTGACCTAGTTTTCCCACATGCTCACTCACTCACTCACTATAACTGAGCTTGCTTTTGCCTTCACTGAAACCTCTAGTCAAGTAGAACAGAGAAGAAATATTAGAGATCATCTACCCTAGTGGTTCTAAACTCTGGCTGCTCAATAGAAATCACCTGGCATTGCAATAACATGTTTGGACATTGAGGGCATTATGCTAAATGAATAAGCCAAACAGATAAAGAAATATTATATAATCTCACCTATACGTGGAATATACAACAGCAACAACAACGAAAAAAAATATAAAAAACAAAAAGCCAAATGCATAGAAACAGAGAATAGATTGGTGGTTGACAGGGGTGGGAACTGGAGAGAATGGGTGAAGATGATCAAAGGGTACAAACTTCTAGTTCTAACATGAATGGGGAATCTAATGTACAGCATGATGACTGTAGTTAAAAGTGACTAAGAGTATAAATCTTAAAAGTTCTCACTACAGGGGTGCCTGGGTGGCTCAGTCAGTTAAGCGTCTGACTTTTGATTTTGGCTCAGGTCATGATCTCATGGTTTGTGAGACCAAGCCCCATGCTGGGCCCTGAGCTGACAGCACAGAGCCTGCTTGGGATGCTCTCTCTCCCACTCTCTCTGCCCCCACCTCAAAATAAATAAACTTAAAAAAAATTCTCACTACAAAACAAAAAAGGTAACTGAGATGATAAATGCATTAACAAACCATACTGCAGTGATTATTTCGTAGTATATACATATATCAAATCATCACCTTGTATACCTTAAATTTACACAATGTTATATGCCAATTATATCTCAAAAAAATGGGGTAGAAAGTAAATCAAATGGCATGCTTTAAAACAAAAAACAAAACAAAAAAAATCTGATTTAATTGTTCTAAGATAGGGACCAAAAATAATATATATATTTTTTAAGTTTACTTATTTATTTTGAGAGAGAGAGAGAGAGAGAGAGGCACAGACAGAGGGAAAGGGAGAGAGAGAGACAAAGAATCCCAAGCAAGCTCCACACTGTCAGTGAGGAGCCTGATGCGGGGCTCCAACTCATGAACTATAAGCTCATGACCCGACCAGAAGTCGGATGCTTAACCAACTGAGCCACTCAGGTGCCCCCCAAGAATAATATTTTTTTTCACTCCCAATATAATTTAATTGTTTGAAGACAGGGACCAAGAATAATATATTTTTTTTAATTTCCCCAGGTCATTCTACGTATAACCAAGTTTGAGACCTGATTTTCTTCAATGCTTTTGTTATAAAGACAAGAAATTAAGGGAGATGACCCAAGGTCAACCCTCTAGAAAGTGGAGGGAGGGTTGGAACTCAGGTCTCCTTGCTCTCAGTCTAGTATTCATACCCTCTATTCATATTGCTTTGACCCATGATTCTATCCTTTCTCTTGGCTTTACTTGGCTCTTTACCCAACCTTAAAGCAGCAATCAAAAATACCAAAATGTGACCAGCATGACCTTCACATGGATCCACATATCCAGCTCTCAGCAACTGTGCAAGCCCAAACATCAACTTCGGTTCCACTGTAGGCTGCCATGCAATGCTTGAGAAAGTCACTTTATAGTGCCACTTGCCATCACTATATAATTCGTGATTTCTAAACTCTGAATCCTCATTCTACACAGCCATCTTATTTCACCCTACTTTGTTCCTTGTCATGTTACCCAGAGAGGCTGCTCCAAATTTTTCCTATGTGCCTTCCAACATCTGCCCTAGCTATATACAGCCTCAGTAAAGTAAACCATCTGAAATTAATGCTATCTATTTCCCTGGCCTCTCCTCTGCCTGAAATCATCTCTGTATTTAAACCTATCCACTTACCAAGTCTAACTTTTGTCTGTAATTGGATTCAACCCCTCTTGTTTTTCTCTAGTACATGTTCCATCTGTCCCCCAACTCTTCTTTCTCCAATCAGTCATTTATTCTCTGCTGCCTCTTCTCTCTCAGCTTACAAATTTAGGAGCTTTTCCCATCCTAAGGGCAATCTTCCCTTATAATTACCACCCTATTAGTACCACCCTACTAATTACTATCCATCTTTCTTTCTTAATAAGACACTATTATCCAGCAAGACAAGTTTAAATGGGTTTTATATTTGTAAAGCTCTTAGAAGAATACTTGACTCATAACTTATAGTAAGTGATCTACCTACCCACCTACCTACCCACCAATCTTCTATGTTATCTATGATGTTTGCTATCGATCTACTACCATACTATCATCTATCTACTATCATCTATCTATCTATCTATCTATCTATCTATCTATCTATCTACTATCATCTATCTATCTGTCATATATCTACCCATTATCATCCAACAAAGTTTTATATATCACTCAAGGCCCTGTTCAAATGGCCTTACCTCTATGAAGCTGTTTCTTGATCAACTATGACAGGCCAAATCAATGCATGCTTTCTCTCTTTTACCAAATCACTTAGAACATGGTGAATCAGAGCATTGCTTCTGCAGTCCAAGTGCCTGGGTTTCAGGCCTAGTTTTGCCATTTACTTACTACCTACTGGTTGATGAAGTTTGGGACAGGTCCCCCCCAAATATGCCACTTTGGCATAAAGGTTATTTTGAGTTAAAAGTAATCAAGATCCAGCAGGTTTAGGAAAAGCTTTTTACCCCCCCTACAACTGCCTAAAAAGAAATTAGATAGAGGACCTGCTCCAGAAAGAGCTGTCACCATAGATAACTACATTATGATATGAAGTAGATATAATAGACAGGGAGGAACCTAGCAAGGTCTGTTTGATCAATGTCCTCTCTGTCCCATTGCTTCTAAGTGGCCCAGCAAACACTTGTTTACCAAACATTAACTCTTTTTCATTCTTCTTGAGCATTGCATTCCCTCCCTTTGAAGTCCCAGACCCTTGGCCCCTTCTCCTTAGTTCAAGACACCTTGCTGCTTTCTTTGCAATTTCCATGTCTGTGTGGATTTCCCGTATACACACTATTAAATTCGATTTTCTCCAGACAATGTGTCTCATGTCAATTTGATTCTTAGTCCAGCCAGAAGGACCTTGAAGGGGACAGGACATTCTTATTCCCCAACAAGGCCTTGCGCTTCAGTTACTATCAGTAATATGGCAATGACAATAGTACCTAGCTCATCAGAGTACAATGAAATGTCATGCACAGTAGTATACATAGATATACAGCAACGACCAAACTGATGAGGTTTCTACAGCTGTGAAGCTTCATTTCAGAGGGTAAAGTAAATAATAAATGAGTAAAAATAAATGTTGATATATAACATCTTAGCTGATCACCTATTTAGAAGCCTTCTAAGAAGGTAAAGAATGATCCGGGGTCCATTCAATGCACTGGAGAAAGAGAGCCCCTGGTGGAGCAAACAGCATGTACAAAGGACTAGAAGCATAAAAGAAGCTGAAATGTTTACACAACTGACATGTCCTTTAACAGAAGCACAGCCAGTGAGGGGGAAAATAAAATAAGATGAAATTAGAGACAGAAAGCAGGCTCACAAACCATGGTAAAAAGATTTTATTGTATTTAAGTTGTAATAGGAAGAACTGAAGCATTTTAAGAGAATAAACAACATGGTCCAGCTTTTGTTTTTAAAAAGAGTACTCTAGGGGCACCTGAATGGCTCAGTGGGTTAAGTGTCCAACTTTAGCTCAGGTCATGATATTACGGTTCATGGGTTTGAGCCCCACGTCGGGCTCTGTGCTGACAGCTCAGAGCCTGAAGCCTGCTTCACGTTCTGTCTCCCTCTCTCTCTTCTCCTCTCTTCTTCCCCTGCTCACACTCTATCTCTGTCTCTCAAAAATAAAAAAAAATAAGTAAAAAATAAGTAAAAATGTTAAAAAATTTAAAAAACACTAGAAAAAATAGAAAGGAGGGAAAGAAGAAAAAAGGAAGGAAGGAAGGAAGGAAGGAAGGAAGGAAGGAAGGAAGGAAAAAGAATGCTTTGGTTGATGTTTGTAGAAATGAAATATTCATGTTCAGACATTAGCCTAGTAGCAGGTAAGCACTTACTGGCAGATTATATCTTCCACAGGTAGCACCAATATATAGCACCAAGATGTATCCCATCTCGCATGTTCTTACAATATAAGATGCCAAGTCCCCTTCTTTGGATTGACATAGGTCTATGGCTCCAGCAGTAATAGTGAAACCATATGACTTCCAGGCTAAGTCATAAGAGGCAACAGAACTTTGCCTTTTTTATTAGAACTCAGCCACCATATCGTGAGGAAGCCAAGCAGCTACACAGAAGAGCCACCACATGAAGGTGTTCCAGTCACTGTCCAGTGGAGGTACCAGGTAATAGCCATAATTCTCCAGATACGTGATTCAATGAGTAAGGCTTCATATCTAGCCTTCAGCCTTGAGCCAGTCCAACTAATGCAGAATAGGGCAGAGAGAACCTGTCCCTGCTGAACCCTGCCAAAATGCAAATTTGTGAGCAAATTAAATGTCATCATTGTTTTAAGTCACTAGATTTGGGGGTGGTTGATTGCATAATATTGGATAAACAGAGAAGTGGGTTTTAGTATTAATATTATGTATGCTAATTGCCTATCCAATAGTCTTTCCCTCCTTCCTTCTGAAAAGCAGGACCTCAATTTTCTTTGGAGTAGAAAAATAACCAGTTATAAAAACCTATTTCCCTAAATGTCTTCCAGCTAGTGGGTGACATATGATTCACCTCTGGCTAATGAAATATAAGTGGACATTTACTATTTAAAGGCTCCCAGGAAAGCTATTGTACTCCTAACAAAAAGGGACAGATTCAGTTAGCAGGTATTTTATGCCTCCACCTTTCCTATCTTATTGTCCATAATTTAAATATGCTATCTAGAGCCATCTTGGTTTAAGTGCTTGGCCACTGAAGTCAGACCACCTGAGTTTGAATCTGTGTGACATCTCTGAACCTCAGTTCCTCATTTGGAAAACTGGAATAACAGTCCCTATGCTATAGGGTTGTTTTGAGGGAAATAAATGAAGATATTTAAGGGGTTTCATACATATTGTGTGCTGAACAAATATTAGCACACTGAACTGTTATTGATTCTGGGCAGTCATAATCTATTCCTCTAATTTTGGTAACCATATCCTTATTTCTCTTCAGGGTAGGACATCAGCCACTCTCAGGCTGTGTGTGTTTTTTGGCTCAGGCCTAACCCCAATTCCAGGTGGTACACTGGACACAGGCCTGAGCCATTTGACTCCTCATACTTCCCAGGCCAGGCTAATTCGTTGAAGAATGGATAAGTGACCCAATCTAAGGCAAAAATGCAACAAGACTTTTGCTGAGACTTCCAAGACAGAGGCAGACATTCTCCACGGGTGGTCTTAAGGTTGAAAAGATGTAAGGTCTGGAACTGCTGGAGCCATTTTGGCCACCACAGAAAGAAAGGATGTCTTAGTATAGTGACAAATAGGAGAGCAGAGATGCTGGGAGAGAGAAATGGGCCGAATGGCATCACAGGTCAGTGTGAATGACTTTCAGTTACACAATCAAACCCTCCTTTTTACTTCAGTCAATGTGGTTTTTTTCTGCCCAAAGAAAGAATTTTAACTGACTCAGCTATTATTATTGAAGAAGATTTTGTTGAAAAGATGACATACATAAAAATTGAGAAACATAACTGAGATGTAATATTTTAATTACTCAAAATTATGCCAAGCTGACAATTACTTTTTCAGTTTGTATGTTACCTCAGTAAAACAGGAATAGAAGGAAACTTCCTCGTCCTGATAAGAGACATATATCAAAGTCCTATAGCTAGTATTAACATTAATGGTGAAAGACGAAACACATCCCTACTAAAATAGGAAGGGAAGGATGTCCACTCCACCACTTCTATTCAACATTGTACATAAGTTCTAACACCATAATAAGGTGAAGAAAAAAATAAAAGCAAACAGATTAGGAAGGAAAACACAAATCTGTTTATTCATAAATGATATGCTCGTTTATGTAAAAATCCTAAAGAAATTGCAAATAAGCTACAAGAACTAAAACTGAGTTTAGTAAGATAGCAAAATCAATACACAAAAACCAATTATATTTCTAGAAATTAGTATGAGCAGTTAGAAACTGAAATTGAAAATTTACCATTTACAATAGCATCAAAATTACGAAATGCTTATGAATAAATTTGATGAAAGAGGTTTATGACTTATACACTAAAAACCATAAACATTGCTGAGAAAAATTAAAGAAGACCTAAGTAAATGGACAGATATACCATGTTCACAGATTAGAAGACTCAATATTGTTAAGATATCATTTAAGTGGCAAGCTGATTTTAAAACTTATATAAAAATGCAAAAGATCCAGAATAGCCAAACACTTTGGGAAAAAAGAACAAAGAGAACATTTTAAGTTTTTTAAAGTATTTTTCTAGGGAGTCATTTCTAGAAGTATAGTTCTAGATAAAAGGCTGGAAATATCCATAAGAAAAACAAATTTAATATTAAAGTAAATTTTGCAGCTTAAAACCGTTTTAGTTTGAAATATTTTTAAAGTATATTAGTAGTTGTCATGAGCTTAAGAAATGCCTGAATGAGTGTATAAAAGACATGAACAGAAACTTTTCGAAAGAAGACATCCAGATGACCAACAGACACATGAAAACATGCTCAACACCACTCATTATCAGGGAAATGCAAATCAAAACCACAATGAGATACATCCTGACACCTGTCAGAATGGCTAAAATTAACCACTCAGGAAACAACAGGTGTTGGCAAGGATGCAGAGAAAGGGGAACACTTTTGCACTGGTGGTGGGAATGGAAACTGGTGCAGCCACTCTGGAAAACAGTATGGAGGTGCCTCAAAAAATTAAAAATAGAGGTACCCTGTGACCCAGAAATTGCACTACTAAGTATTTAACCAAGGATACAAAAAATGCTAATGTGAAGGGGCAAATGCACCCCAATGTTTATAGCAGCACTATTGACAATAGCCAAAGTATGGAAAGAGCCAAGTGTCCACCAACTGACGAATGGATGAAGAAGATGTGGTATATACATACAATGGAATATTACTCAGCAATCAAAAAGAATGAAATCTTGCCATTTGTGACGATGTGAATGGAACTAGAACGTATCACACTAAGTGAAATAAGTCAGAGAAAGATATCATATGATTTTCACTCATATGTGGAATTTAATAAACAAAACAGATGAACATGGGGAAAGGAAGTAAAAATAAGATAAAAACAGGGAGGGAGGCAAACCATAAGAGACTTAAATACAGAGAACAAACTGAGGGTTGCTGGTGTGGTGCTGAGTGGGGGATGGGATAAATGGGTGATGGGAATTAAGGAGGGCACTTGTTGGGATGAGCACTGGATGTTATATGCAAGTGATGAATCACTAAATTCTACTCCTGAAACCATTATTACACTATATGTTAATTAACTTGGATTCAAACAAAATTTTAAAAAAGAAAGAAAGAAAGAAAGAAAGAAAGAAAGAAAGAAAGAAAGAAAGACAGAAAGAAAGAAATGCCTGAATAACTCCATCCTTCAGACACCAGGTGAGAGTGAAATGGGATGGTTCATGAGGGTGCATGGGACTACCTGCTAGTGAAATATATGGTGCACTGGAAGAAAAGTAATCTAATTTGCTAAATAAATTAAAAGTTATAAAATTACTAATAAATAAAAAGAAAGATATCCTATTATAGAGAAGATATTTTACAAATATTTGATGCTTATAATTATTATGCCTTAGCAGAGCAAAGAATAGTAACATCAATTTTAGAAACTGTACCGAACTGGGAATCTCTATTAGTACTGGCTCTGTCACTAACCAGCCTTTGGACAAGTTAGTTTACTTCTCTAGGTCTTAGTCATTTTTGAAAGAAGGTTATTAAGGGATATAATTTCTTTTTTTTTTAATTTTTTAAAAATCTTTATTTTTGAGAGACAGAGAGAGACAGAGCGCGAGTTGGGGAGGAGCAAAGAGAGATGGAGACACAGAATCTGAAGCAGGCTCAAGGTTCTGAGCTGTCAGCACAGAGCCCAATGCGGGGCTTAAACTCATGAACCACGAGATCATGACCTGAGCTGAAGTCGGACACTTAACCAACTGAGTCATCCAGGTGCCCCTAGGGACATAATTTCTAAGAGCTCCTCCAAGATCCATACTAAAAATTTTTATTTAGGCTTTTCTGTGTGTGTGTGTGTGTGTGTGTGTGTGTGTGTGTGTGTGTGTGTGTTTCAGCATTACTTCATTTTGAGATAACTTTTATTCATTTCTTCTCTATAGAATCCACTTCCTTGTAATCTACATCTTTTTTAGAGAACAGTACTGTGGGATTGTGGTTGTTTTGAAGGAATCAGGGGCTATAAAATGGTATCCTCTTTCATCCAGGACCAGTAAAGGTGGCCTTTAGCACATCTCTACCAATGATTGTGGATACTTCTATTTTTAATTCTCTCTACAGTCCTCCAAAATGCAGTCTTTGACACATCACATGCATGAGATACCACCATTATTTTTCTCTATTGATTTCCAGAGCAAGCTAGAGTATTGAAGGATAGATAAGTAAACTAAGAGGTTCAACGTACTAAATGGAAATAGCTAGTTCAAGTTCACCAACTAATCTTTCTCTAGGTACATCTGAAAAGCTCCCTTTGATATTTTTGTAAATCTGATTCCTAACTTAGTAGAGAGCTATTTTGCTAAAAGGATTGTAGTCCAAAAAGAGCCCTGTTTAGGCTATCTCTTTTTAGTGCATAAAGACAGAATTCAAAAAGATAAGCAACATGAATGAAATTTTGCAGCCTTAAAAAGTATTTTGTCTTTTAGCTGTGATAGAATGAGGTACCACTATCTTATTCTGCCCCAGGCAGGTCCCAGTTGGCAGATCTTCCCATATAGGGCATTACTATTATGTAAAGTTTGAGATGAAATCTCTTTTCTAAAGATCATACTCCTGGGTTTATGACCTTTTGAGATTTTCTTTCTTCTTCTGTTCAACTTTATTTTAGAAGACCAAAAGACCGGCTAATCTTTACTAGTGTATGTGAGGCCATTCTGAGATATAAGTTTCACATATATAAAAAACATTCCAGGTGTGGTTTCATGTTATACAATTACCTTAGCATAGGTTTAAAAAATTAGACGTGGGTGCCTGGGTGGCTCCGTTGGTTAAGCATCCAACTTCGGCTCAGGTCATGATCTCACGTCCGTTGGTTAGAGCCCCACGTGAGGCTTCGTACTGACAGCTCAGAGCCTGGAGCCTGCTTCGGATTTTGTCTCCCTCTTTCTGCCCGTACCCCCGGCTGGCACGTGTTCTCTCTCTCTCTCTCATGAAAATAAATAAACATTTATAAAAATAAAATAAAATAAAGAATTAGACTTAAACTTTGGAACCATGTTGATTCTTGACTCTAGCCAGAATCTAAGCTCCCTCCTTCAAACCTTTCATACCTATCAACACAGGCTTTGACTCAAGTCTAACCCCTTTAGTTTTAATTATAAGTTATACCACTAATGACTACCTGAGTTACCAACCTGGCTTGTGGCTACTAAATGTTGCCGTTTGGAAATTTTTACCAGTTTGCCCTAATTTTCTTTTAACTGAGACTCCATATTAATATGCAACTCGTTATCTGTTCTTTTTATACTTCTTCCCATCCTTGATCTTTCCTAAGGCTGTTAACTCACATTGTATTCTCTTAAGTTTCCCTCTGAACCCTTAAACTTTATATCTCACAGACTTTTTAAACTCAGATCCCAATTTTAACCTAAAGACTGTAAAACCCTTCACTCCTGAAAAACATGTGAGTTTTGTTGACTCCAAACTGTCCACTCTGAATCTTTTACTATATGGTGCTAAAACTGGAAATATGTAAGTTATGTATACCTCAATTCTCAATCATGTTTGCTTCCTGTTGAAATTTCCCAAATTCAGACACTTTTTTAAATAGTAAGAAATAAATCCAATCTTCCTTCATTGTCACCATAATCAAGTGCTGTCTAGCCTACTGTGCCTTGGCAACACAAATGTGCCTTTGGCTTACAGTCTGCCTTAGATGGCATTAACATGGAGAAATGTATAAAATGACAATCTATAGAGAAATGTATAAAATGAAAAGGATATCAAGAGTGAATTTTTTTAAAAAAGGTAAAATTGCTAATACTACTGTATTGATCTCACCAGGTCTCTATGGGAATGAGAACTTGATTATTTAAGTTGTTGCTGGAATCTAAATTGATTACTGTACACTACATTTTCAAAGGTAATTCTGGCAATGTTTTAGTGTATCTGGAATTCATAAAAATTATTTCATTAAAAAAGAATCCAAGTTGACATCTGTAGGTGCTATCTCACAATTGAGTAAAAACAAAGTCAGCTGTTGCCTAACTGGAACAGTACTTTTATTTGACACTTCCAAATGCTTGGCGTAAAATGAAGCAGTGTGCTGGCCAACAAAAAGCAAAAGAGTGTGGAAAGCAATGGGGAGATGAAATTGGGTAAAAGCAAGACATTTTCAGTTCAACTGTTTTATTTTATAGTCTAAGACTATAAAAGCAACAAACTGTAAAACTTTACTAAACCGTTTACCACTGAATTCTACATAATTCTACAGTAAATGTCATAATCTATCCTTCCCTCAAGAAAAAACTGTCAGTTCTATATTTAAGCTAAAGAGTCTACAATGCCAACATAACAAAAATCTATTTTGAGGATTAAATACATTTCACTATTCAGATTTCCATCATTTTCTTAATATAATACTGGTCTTTCTACAATTACCTTAAAGTCTACACTTAACGTCTCCATTTTTCTCAAATTTGGTTCACTTCCTTCAGCAGGTATGAGGGAGATGGGAGAGGCCTGTTTCTCTACATTAACTTTCTCTTTTCCATCTCTGCTTCCTTTATCTTCTTGATCTATGCCATCAATGTCAACTTCTGCACTTGCATTCTTTTTTCCACAATCCACCACTCTCTTGGAAAACATTTCCCCATTTCTTTTGCTCTCGTAATAACCTATGACTCAAGCTGAATGGGGAGCTGAATTTACTAAAAGTATATAGCACAAGGTAGAGAATTATATTGCAGAACAATGCAAAAAATAACTTAGAAATGAATATTAGAACAAACGAAAAAAGGAAGGAGGTCTTCTCTAGATTAAAAGACTTGTGAGTTAAAACATTCAAATGTAATGTGTGAACTTTACACACATTATGAATTATGACTCAGGCAACCACACTGTATGAAGAAATTTTTGAGACAATCAGAAACATTTTAATATGGACTAAAGGTATTTGACAATATCAAAATGATATCAAGATGTGATTATGAATTTTGTTTGGTGTAAAAGTGGATTAAATTTTGTTTTTTTTAAAGTTCACTTTCTTTTTTAGAGATGCATCGTGAAGTATGCAGAAGTGAAATAGTAGGATTTCTGAGATTTCTTTCCAAATAGTCAGCAAAGAGAGAAAAGAGATTAAGCAAGTTAGGCATAATCTTGATAACTGTTAAATCTTGATGGATATGGATTGTGCTATTCTTTTTTTGCAGGTGTTTAAATTTTTTCATTTAATACTATTTTCAAATTCAAAAATAAAAAAATAATATATTCCTTTTTTTAAGAGTCCTTATTAATCCTGAATCTTAGAAATTTTCATCTGAGTGTCTTCTCCATTCAAGAATTGTCCAATATATTTTTTAGTTGTTTTGATTTCTTCTTAGATTCTAGCTCTTAATCTCCTGGCTGTATCTAACCCTCAAATGCACATTATTTCCCACTCAGAATGCCTTAGAGATCTCCTGGGTTATTCTCACTGTACTCAGAGAGCCTGATACCCATAAACAAAACAACTCACCCAGGTGTTTTTCTAAACAAAAGCTATTTTTCCTGTAAGTTCATTGACATCCCCTCTCTCCACAGACAGAACTTATCATTCTCCCCTTTGTGTTTTCATAGCACTTTAAAAATAACCCATATTGAAACATTAAAATTATGTATTATTGTTTTACTTGTCTGTCTTCCCTAGTAAATTGTAAGTTCCTTGAGAACAGCAACTGTGATGGCTAATTTTATGTGTCAACTTGACCGGGCCAAGTGGTGAGCAAATATTTGGTCAAACATTATTCTGAGTTTCTGTGAGGGTGTTTCTGAATGGGATTAACATTTAAGTCAGCAAACTGAGTAAAGCAGATTGCCTTCCATTATGTGGGTGGGCTTCATCTATTCACTTGAAGTCCTGAGTAGAACAAAATAGCTGACCCTTCCCCAAGTAAGAGAAAATTCCTCCTGC
>NW_024412403.1:26472783-26659037 GCF_014898765.1 Herpailurus yagouaroundi
AAAGAAAGAAAGAAAGAAAGAAAGAAAGAAAGAAAGAAAGAAAGAAAGAAAAAAAACTGCCTAATTAAAAAAAAAGAAAGAAAGAAAAGAAGTAGTGGAAAGGGGTGCCTGGGTGGCTCAGTAGGTTAAGCGTCCAACTCTTGGTATTGGCTCAGGTCATGATCTCATGGTTGGTGGGATCGAGCCCCACATCGGGGCTGTCAGCACAGCCTGCTTGGGATTCTCTCTCCTTCTCTCCCCACCCCTCCCCACTTGTGTGCGTGCACTCTCTCTCTAAATAAATAGATTTTTTAAAAAAAAAGATTTTTTTTAAAAAATGTATGGTTTCTTCATCTTCCAGCACGGCTCTGTCATTAATAAACAGTTCTTAAGTATCTCTTATGACAAATACACACCTGTTCTGTGAAACCAGAATCCCCCTCACCGCACCCCCAATAGCTGGACTTGCTGAGTCAAGTGTACTTTATTTTCTATGCCATTCATTTGCCACGTATTATTTTTAGGCTTTATCATCTTAAATATACTACTGTCTCCTTACTAGCAGGGATTTATGCTTCTGCATATCCTTGACAGATAAAGTTCTCAAACTTTAAAGAATATACCTGAGAAACTTATTTCAAATGCTGATTCCCGGGGCGCTGTGTGGTTCAGTCGGTTAAGCATCCGACTTCAGCTCAAGTCATGATCTCACGGTCCGTGAGTTCTAGCCCCATGTCAGGCTCTGTGCTCACAGCTCAGAGCCTGGAGCCCGTTTCAGATTCTGTGTCTCCCCCTCTCTCTGCCCCTCCCCTGTTCATGCTCTGTCTCTCTCTGTCTCAAAAATAAATAAACGTTAAAAAAAATTTTTTAAATGCTGATTCCCACACCTCTCATCCACCTCCTTCCAATTCTGATTCAGTAATTGGTAATCTACATTGTCATAAGTATTCCCTTGCTGTCTTGTGATTCTGATTCAGGTGATCCAGGGACCACACTTTGAGAAAAAACTGATCCACTATATATATAATATATTTTGTTGCCTGCAGTTAGCATGGGTTCAAAACTTTATTTTTAAAACATCTGTTTTAGAGGGGCCTAGGTGGCTCAGTCAGTTAAGCATCTCACTCTTGATTTTGGTTTGGGTCATGATCTCACAGTTTGTGAGATCAAGCCCTGAGTCGGGCACTGTGCTGGCAGGACAGAGCCTGCTTAGGATTCTCTATCTGTCTTTCTCTCTCTCTGCCCCTCCCCTGCTCATGCTCTCTCCCTCTCTCTCAAAATAAATAAATAAACATTAAAAATGTTTTTTTAATTTTTTTTCCTTTATTTTGAGAGAGAAAGAAACAGAGCACATGAGCGGAGAAAGAGGGAGAGAGAGAGGATCCCAAGCAAGCCTTGCATGCCATCAGAGCAGAGCCCAATGTGGTGCTCAAACCCACAAATCGTGAGATCATAACTTGAGCCTAAGTCAAGAGTCGGATGCTTAACTGACTGAGCCACCCAGGTGCCCCATAAATAAACATTTTTTTTAAATCTGTTTTAATTTAGAAGGATAGGTATGCTTGCATTGAGAAAATTCTTAAATGGAAAATGGCTTAGGAGTGCTGGGTAACTCTAAAATATTCTGCCCACATTATCAAAGACATTACCCAGGAGAAAAGAAAAGAGAAAAATATATAGGAGACTAAAGAGACTGCACAAGGTGCTGCTTGATGGATCAGCTACAGATAAAAAAGTCATGGGCTGAAACCTTAAAAATGGTGAAGGCTAAATGTCAGGATGAGCTGATACTTCCACAAGGGGCTGTTTGGCTAAGGTCAGAGGAAGTGTTCAGATCTCTGCACAGTGTAGATGGAGCTAGAAAGCAAAACCTTCAAAATCTCATTTTGTGTTTATTCTTTGCTCCAAGCAAAGCAATTTTATTTTTTTTTAATGTTTATTTATTTAGTTTTGAGAGACAGAGAGAGAGAGCGGGGGAGGAACAGAGAGAGAAAGGGAGACAGAGAATACCAAGCAGGTTCCACATCGTCAATACAGAGCCTCATTGCAGGGCTCCAACTCATAAGTTGTGAGATCTTGATCTCAGCAGAAACCAAGAATGGGACGTTTAACCATTTAACCGACTAGGCCACGCAGGCACCCCAAGCAATGCAATTCTAAATAAGAAAAAACAAAACAAACATCATAGAGAGGGGAAGTGAAGAAGAAGGAGTGGTAATTTTGAGGGGATTAATATCTCTGATTCTAGAGTCATTTACAGATTTAGGGCTCACTGTCAATAATCTTTGAGGAAATATTTTAAATAAGAGAAATACCAAGAATTTGCAAATGAGATATATCTTTATTTTGAAAGATGCAAAAAATGAATTCTTAACTGCAGACTTGAGCTCTTTCAAGTTTCAGAACAGATTATTAAAAAGCTTGTCATCACTTAGAGATGGAGGAAATGGAACCTTTGAGCTAGTTTACGTATGCCAAGGATAGAAATGCCAAACTCTGTATTCTTTTATGATAGATCAGGGGATGCTATAGAAGTTGCAACTAATGACTTCAGCAAGGGATTTGACAAACTAGTAACATTCTTATGAATAAGAGTTTTCTTTAAGTTGTTCTATTATGTGAATTCAGAGTTAGCTGACTCATTTTTCTGAGACATGATTAATGGAGTGGGGGCTCTGGGGCTTTTTTGGTGATTTGCATTCATTCAGTAAATATTTATTAAACATTTACCATGTGCCAGGAACTGCTGTAGGTAGTGGGAATACAATGGTGAATAAATCAAAGTTCCTGTTCACAAAGGATTTCATAGAAGAAGACAGACAGTAAACAAGGAAACAAATATATTCAATGTCAGGCAATGGTCAGAAAAAGGAATAAAAGAAAAGGTTAAAGGGGAAAAAAAAGGAGCAATGGCAAGTGGATATTTCTTTTAAAGGCTGGTCAAAGAAGCTGATAGAATCTGGAGATAATGGAGCAGAAACCTGAAAGAAGTGATGATTATCCAGGTGAAGAATATTCCATGTAGCAAGACAGTAAACATACAAGCCTAAGATGGAAGCATGCTTGGCCAAGAGGCCCAGTGGTAGGCAGAATAACAGTCCCCCAAAGCTGACCATGTCCCAATTCCCAGAACTTATGAAACTACTATATTTCAGGCAAAATAACTTTGTAGATGGAATTAAAGTTCCAGACCTTAAAATAAAGAAATTATCTTGGATTACCGAGGTAAGTCTCACCTAATCTCACGAACCTTAAAGGCAGAGAACTTTCTCTGGCTGTAGCAAGAGAGATTTGGCAGAAGAGTAAACCAGAAAGATGCCAAGTATGAAAAGAATACTGAACACTGTTGCTGTCTCTCAGATGTAAGGTCCCCAGAGCAAGGACCAGAAAGAGGCCTCTGGAAGCTAAGGGCAGGCCCTAGATGACAAACTGCAAGGAAACAAGGACCTCAGTCCTACAAACATAAGGCACAAAATTCTGCCCATAACCAGAGAGAAGAGCTAAACCAACCCAACTTCTGACCTGCAGAACTGTGAGATAAATTTGTATTGTTTTAAACTGCTAAATTTGTGGAAATTTGTGGTCATTTGCTTTGACAGCAATAGAAAACTATTATAGACTACACTGGATTGAAAGATAGGGAGTATAATAGGAGATGAAACAAAAGAGGTAGAAAGAATGGATTGCAGGAAGAAGATGAACAAGAGGGTAGCTACTGTGTGGCCTTCTAGACTATCGTAAGGCCTTTGTTTTTAACCACAGATGAAATGGGAGCCAATGGGGGATGGGGGCAGGCATAACAAAATCAAATTTACATTATAAAAGGATCACTGTGAACTACCTTGTTCAGAATCCAGCTGAATGAATATTGCAATAGTTCATGCAACAATGTAAACTAGGAAAATCATAAGGGAAATAAGAATAGTCAGATTCTGGATGTATGAAGTTGAAGCATATAAACTTGCCATTTGAGTGACTCAAAAACAGTTAAAAATCAAAGGATGAGTCTAGAGGATTTGCTCATAGATGGCCTAAGGGGTGTTGGAGAAAGAAAGGAGTCATTGTTGACTCCAAAATCATTGGCCTGAGCCAAGGGTATAAGAGTTCTACTGAGGGGCGCCTGGGTGGCTCAGTCGGTTAAGCGTCCGACTTCGGCTCAGGTCATGATCTCACGGTCTGTGAGTTCGAGCCCCGCGTCGGGCTCTGTGCTGACAGCTCAGAGCCTGGAGCCTGCTTCAGATTCTGTGTCTCCCTCTCTCTCTGCCCCTCCCCCGTTCATGCTCTGTCTCTCTCTGTCTCAAAAATAAATAAACATTAAAAAAAAAAATTAAAAAAAAAAGAGTTCTACTGAAATAAACAACGCAGGAGGGGAGAGATTATGGGGGTAAAGGAGCAAGGGCAAGCATGGATTCCTCTTGGGACATGTTACATATGAACCACCTATCAGACATCCAAGTAAGGATGTTCATTAACTGTCAGATATACAAGACTGAAATTCAGAGGATCATCTGAGCTAGAACTATTAATTAGGGAGTCCTCTCACAACAACGGTTTTCAAAACCATGAGATGAAGAGTTCAAACACGCAGGAAATGAGTGTAAAGAAAGAACAGTGGTGCTTCCTGGTTTACTTCTTTTTGAAAGTCTTTCCTAGATCATTTTTTTCTGACTTGTAAATACAAATACATGAATAATCCCACAATCTGAAATACTTTTTAAATATTTAGTTATATATTTAATGAATTGCCTGCTGAAGGGCCCCAGGCTCCAATGTGCAACAATAGCATATTGATAATTTTGAATCAAAGTTACTTAACAAATAGCCAGTGCAAGAACAAACACTCTGACCCCTCTTTGTCTCCTGAAAGCAGGAAATAAATCTCCCAAGTGAAAGGTATCTTCCCTGTACCAGGAGGTAAAAAGACATCCTTATCACCAAAGATAGGGATTTCAGGGCTGAATAGATAAACAAACCTTGTTACTTTTACTAATTTACTACCTAGTCCAAACTTTGTTTAGAATTCCTTACTAATTGAAACTCCTGAACATAAATTTATTTTGTCCTGTCAATTCCTCACTGATTTATGTTTCTTTGTCCAAAAAGTATATGCCTTGGTCATTTCTTTAGGTTTCAATTTTATTATTTGGCCTCTGTGCACAGGTTATTATTAAACTTTGTGTTTTCTCCTGTTAATCCGTGTCATGTAAATTTAATTCTTAGACCAGCTGGACAAACTTTGAAGGGTAAAGTAAATTTTTCCCTTTCCAACACTGCATTAAAAATAATAAAATTGAATAATATCCGTACTATCACAGAAAATTCAAAATAAAATAGTCATAAGGTCTTCCAAATTAAACACAAATCATATAGTTGAAATACCCTAGTGAAGTTAGCATAAGCTACACATGCATATCAAAAGACAGGTGAATTATATTTCCTCAATAGCTGTTGCTCTGAGACATTTTCATATCCTATTATTGTTTACATTTTTATATAACATTTATGCTGAGTATCTGGTGAGGAGTATTATTTTTTCAGTTCATTTTGGTTCCTCGATACTGTGTGAATTCAGTATTTACATGTGTGCAATTAAAAGCAAAAGCGAAACAAAACAAAATTACCAACTTAACAACTTTGTTCTATTTGCTTTGCCCCCATTGTGTTTCAGTTGTTGCTCGTGATATATACAAGTCATAGCTAGTTTATTATTCTCACACTTTCCTTCTGAAAAAAAAAAAGTATTTGTGAGCACTTTAGGCTAGTATAAAAGCACTAAGATATTATATATGTACAATATATTATATATCATATATTAAGCATAAAGAAAATTTGTAATCTTTACATATATATGTATACATCTTTGTTATAAACCTGTCATGAATCTCTCTCATTCTCTTTCTCACTCCCTCTTTCAAAAAGAGAGATAAAGTTTTTATTTGTATATCTGAAATTATAAATATTTATATACATGTATCTCATACATACAAGTTTTTATATCACAGAGTTACTGAAACATTCCTACAAGGTAGAGAAAAACCTGACCTGCTGCAATTAACTCCCTAAAGCACTCCTGTGAGCACAATTACAAAATATTTTTGCCAACCACATCACAAACAATTATTAATGTACTAACTTTAGTTTCATGTTTTGAGCTTCTCCTGGGCCAGGTGTGGAGTGGGAACATGCTCTTTATGAAAACATCCCATTGGATGTGCTGACAAAGCACATTTTTAAAGCATACTCATAACACTCTAATTAGGCCATCAAATGTCAGGACTTGCTATGTGAATTTGGTGAATTCTACCCAACTCTGTGGTGCATCTGAGAAGTAACCCTACCTTGGAAACAATTTCCTCATACTATGGCTTCTCCTCCTCTACCTGCCTGTATTGAAAAGTGGTAAGGAGGGTTTGCAATGCTGCCCTTTCACAAGTCTGTGAAACTTCCTTTCAGGTGGGAGCCCAATCACATCCAAACCCTTTTATATGCCCACAACACTATTGTCTTTATATGTCTTTGAGGGAATGAATTTACAATATAACTAATATGAAATATGGAATATGGAAGATCGATTGTTCACATCTCTATCTTCCACTAGATTGTGAGTTACTTACTTGTCCATATTTTGATCCTTTCTAATGACGGACACACTGTTCTCAAAGCTGTAGCACAAATATTTGACACGGTTATGCAGAAGAAGTCACATGAAAACATCCAATCTTCCCTCCCTCATTCTCCCCCATTTCTACCACCACACAACTGATTGAAAAGAGCAAAGAAAAATAAAACAAGAGGATATATTTTCTTAATGAAAACATTCCTTATATTGTTCACTAAGGAATTTATATTTTTAAACTTAATTACCATTGTGCCTTTGAGAAAATACTATTGAATGGAGGTCATTGTGATGGGTAATCTTAGGTTTCAACTTGGCTAGACTGTGGTGCCAATTTTGGTCGAACACTAGATGTTGGTCAAACACTAGATGTTGCTGTGATGGGTATTTTGTAGATGTATTAACATTTACAATTAGTGGACTTTAAGTAAAGGAGATTACCCTGATTAATGTGGGCGGGTCTCAAACAGTTGAAGGCCATATGAACAAAAATTGAGGTTTCCGGGAGTAGAACAAATACTACTTCCTCAAAATCATAACAAAAATCCTGCCAATGGATTTGAGCTCTTCGACTCTTGCCTGTATTTTTAGCCTGCCAACCTGCCCAACAGATTTCAGACTTACAGTGCCCACTACCGCATGTACCAATTCCTTAAAAAAATCTTTCTCTCCACATATGCATCCTATTGGTTCTGTTTCTCTAGAGAATCCTAACACTTGCATTTCAAAGCATTCTTTCCAATACCTCTGAAACTTTTGCTAATTGAATTATACTGTATTCTTAATTTTGTTTCAAGGAGTGTTTCTATTACTTACTAATAGAAGTCAGTTTCTCTGTTGGTACAGAGAACAAGAGAGTTGTCAAAGGAACTCAACAATGGCGCATGTCCTGTCAAGCAGGAAAATTTTACATCAGAGGTTTCAAATATGAGCTCTATTTGAGCCCACAGTGTGCAGGTACCTAAATATTATACCCTACCTCCTAAGCTAGGAACATTTTCCTAAGCTAGTTTGTACCAATTAACAAATCTTAAGCAATTACCAATAAAGAAT
The DNA here is from genome assembly GCF_014898765.1 of Herpailurus yagouaroundi. Taxonomy (NCBI): domain Eukaryota; kingdom Metazoa; phylum Chordata; class Mammalia; order Carnivora; family Felidae; genus Herpailurus; species Herpailurus yagouaroundi. The sequence goes on from NW_024412403.1 coordinate 26,480,432, forward strand.
GAGTAGTTTGACCAAAACATTTTCTTCCAAAAAAGATGTGCCATGTTTGGGGCATGGTTGGGGCAGGGAGGAGGGCTTCAACAATTAATGCAACTCAAAATAGGAGGTTGGTGTGCCCAGTTTCCATTGCCTCATTCATCAAGAGAGTCTGTGTTGTGACTCTTGGAAGTCAGTTTTATTGCATGATGTAATGGAGAAAATAATGAACATTACAAATTTTCTTTATACTTATGTTTTTTTAACCACTGCCAGTTTACAGATATTTAAGAAGTTGAAGCAAAGAGACTAGATTTAGTTTCTTTTAATTTAGCCAAATGGTTAGGTCCTGGAAATTTTTGAAGAAATGTATTAAAGTGTTTTTAGAATTAAAAAGTCTTAGATCCTACTTGGTAGACCTCCAATGGCCCTCAGAGCCTGCACACTTTTCCCTGATGCTATATAACAGAACTTTCTCTGTCCACTATAAAGGTGATGGTTTTGTACTCAAATTTAAACTTGACATGTACACTGAGAAGATGGTGAAATTGCTATTCTGTTTACAATGCTGAACTTCTCTAAGCTCAATGGAATAACAGATTTTAAGGAGTTACACAGTTATTTAGTGGAAAATAAGTCCTGGTTATGAAAGCAATTCATAGATCTTGGTGATTGAGTGTGAGTCATATTCTCTATGACTTTGGGATGCCACAAGATATGTGTGATTATAAAGCCCCTCACCAATGAGGGTGGCTCATTTTCAAACAAAACAAAACAACAGCCTTAAAATTTGTCCAGGAGCCCATGGGTGGCTCAGTCAGTTAAGCATCCAACTCTTGATGTCAGCTCAGATTTTAATCTCAGGGTCATGAGTTCAAGCCCCACTTTGGGCTCCAAGCTGGGCATGAAGCCTACTTAACAGAAAAAATAACAGCGACATGCAGAAGAATGAGCCTGGACCCCTTTCTTACACCATACACAAAAATAAACTCAAAATGGATGAAAAACCTAAACGTAAGACAGGACACCATCAAAATCCTAGAGAAGAAAACAGGAAACAACCTCTTTGACCTGGTCTGCAGCAAACTTCTTACTTGACATGTCTCCAGAGGCAAGGGAAACAAAAGCAAAAATGAACTACTGGCACCTCATCAAAATAAAAAGCTTCTGCACAGTGAAGAAAACAATCAGCAAAACTAAAAGGTAACCGACGGAATGGGAGAAGATTTTTGCAAATGATGTATCAGATAAAGGGTTAGTATCCAAAATCTATAAAGAACTTATCAAATTCAACACCCAAAAAACAAATAATCCAGTGAAGAAATGGGCAAAAGACATGAATAGACACGTTTCCAAAGAAGACATCCAGATGGCTAACAGACACATGAAAACATGCTCAACATTGCTCATCATCAGGGAAATACAAATCAAAACCGCAATGAGATACCATCTCACACCTATCAGAAAGGCTAAAATGAACTCAGGCAACGGCAGATGTTGGCAAGGATGCAGAGAAAGAGGAACCCTTTTGCACACTGCTGGTGGGAATGCAAACTGGTACAGTCACTCTGGGAAACAACATGGAGGTTCCTCAAAAAATTAAAAATAGAACTACCCTATGACCCCGCAATTGCACTACTAGATATTTATCCAAAGGATACAGGAGTGCTGATTCAAAGGGGCACATGCACCCCAATATTTATAGCAGCACTATTGACAATAGCTGAAGTATGGAAAGGGCCCAAAGGTCCACTGACGAATGCATAAAGAAGATATGATATATTTACACAATGGAATATTACTTGACGATCAAAAAGACTGAAATCTTGCCATTTGCAACAACGTGGATGGAACTAAAGTGTATTATGCTAAGCGAAATAAGTCAGAGAAAGATAAATACCATATGATTTCACTCATATGTGGAATTTAAGAAATAAAACAGATGAACATAAGGGAAGGGAAAAAAATTAAGATAAAAACAGAGAGGGAGACAAACCATAAGAGACTCTTAAATATAGAGAACAAACTGAGGGTTGCTGGCAGGGTGTTGGGTGAGGGAATGGGCTAAATGGGTGAGGGGCATTAAGGAAGACACTTGATGGGATGAGCACTGGGTGTTATATGTAAGTGATGAATCACTAAATTCTATTCCTGAAATGATTATTATACTATATGTTAACTAACTTAGATTTAAACTAAAAAACAAAAACAGAAAATACTTGTACTAAAACTATTATACCTATTAACACACAGTATTACTGAGCATTAGAGTTAACTACGGAAAGGAATCAACTGTGAAAGAAAAAGTACGTATTAATGGATAATTGTATTAGCTCTGCTTCCCTCTTCCAGACTCCTAAAGAGGGTCCTCCCATGTAACATGACCAATTCTTTTGGGCTTTTGTCATTCAGAATCAGGAAGAAAGAGAGCTGGGGGAAAAGATCTAAAGCACACACCCAGGGCTGGAGAACAACAGTAGGGCACATTTTGAAATACAATACAAGCAGCTAGCTATCTTGTGTGAGAACACAAGATGAGAGAAAAATAGATATGTTTAAGATATGTTGTTTGTTATTTATCTGCTTCACAGTGTTCGGGCTATGAGAATTTTTAAAGAATTTTTTCAAAATTATACCTCAGATATTTGCCTGTGTATTTTGAATATGGTCCTGATCTAAGACTGGACCATGTGGGTCACAGATTTATAAACATCACACAAAATACTAATCTCAAACTATAGAAATTTCTGGATAAATTCTGAGTATTTGTAGCTATTTTATGAAATTGCAGAGATAAAAGCCTTAATCAGTAAAATAGCCTCAATCAGATTGTTAAGAGTTTAGAATGATGGAAACACTCTCCTATCTGCTAGAACAGTCCAGGGTGTAAATATCAGTATCCTCTTTAAATCGACCAATAAGGAACCATAGATAGAACAGTATAATTTTTTTAACAAATAAAAGCTTATTGTATTGGCTTTAGAATTGCCTAATAATAAAAAAAAAAAAAAGTGCTTTGAATCTTGAATCACCAGTATCAGTAATAAAAAATAAAATATTCATAGAATAGGGCTGAAAACATGCTCTCAGGCCTAGAAGGCAGTGAAGAATCTGGTCCATCTACAACTTGAACAATCAGGGCTTGAGCAATTTACATGTTTTAGCTGGAAACAGTGAAAACTGGCTCTCTTTCAGTAATAATTTTTAAAAGAAGTACCTTGTATTTTTCTAGTCTGATGTATTAAAGTACTTTCGCAAACCTAATAACATGGTGCCAATTCAATGTAAAAGATTGGAGAGATGCTCCTCCTTTTCTTCAGAACGTTAAAATGTACCTTTTCCACATTTGTATTTGCTGAGATTAAGCTCTGTGTTTGGGAAGCCCTTGAGTAGAAGTGTCTCAGAAATAGAAAGCTCGGGCTCCCAAGGTTTCATTCATTTGGCTGACATCCCTGGAGCCCGTTCCTTGTGCAAAAGACACTGTACTCAGTGTCAGGCAGGTACACCGGTCTACAGGACGTAGTCCCTGTTCTTAAGGAGCCACTGGCCTGGCCAGGGAAGGGCCCAACTAGGGGTTCTAAACAAACAACCTAAAATATCACAGAGCGGCTGCACAGTTGACGTGCCTGAAATTACCCCAAAGACGAGGATCAGTCCACAAATGCAAAGTCTTCCTTCCATCTGATACGGGTCGCCACCCCACCTCTCAAGAAGAGCTGAAGCAGAGCTGCTGGGTCTAGAACTCATAGCCCCAGATTGTTAGGGGGCAGGTTGGCAAGGAAACACAAGAGGGGGAAGCGGAGGCTCAGGCGCGACCCCCGATGGCGACGCAACAGGCAGGGCGGGCGGGGGTCGGTTCGGCCCTCACCGTGATCTCAACGCAGGATGGAAGCATGAGGTGCTGTGGGCCTCGCCGTCGGACCAGAGGGTCTGTCAGCGCGTCGCGCGGCTCGGGTCTCAGGGTCGGGCTCTAGGCGAAGCCCCGCCCCCCCCACCCCCACCGGCTCCTCCGCCCCCGCCCCCTAAGGCGCGCGAGCCGGTCCCGCGCGGCACCAACCCTTTCCCGGGTCATCGCCCCTCCTCTCTTCCGGGCCGCGAGCCCCCCGCGCGTCGCCTCAAGGCTGCGCTCGCTCGCGCGCGCGCGCTCTCCGGTCCGCCCGCCCTCTCAGCGCGCGCTCGGCCGCCCGACGACGCGGGAGCCACACGCTCCGGACTAGGGTAGCTGCGCTCGCTACCGCCGAGAGCCGGCCCGCTGAGGCGGCGCCCTCGGTACCCCGACCGTCTCCGGGCGGGGTCGCCAAATCTGCGGCCCCAGGGCGGCGGCGGTAAGGAGACCGGGACGGGGGAGGCGGACATGGTGGAGCCGAGGGCGCCGGGAGGAGGGTGGTCCCGGCGACCAGAGGCCACGTCGAAGGCTCGCGGCGGGCGGCGCGCCAGGGAAGGGGGAGGAGTGTGGGATCGAACCGGATTGCATCGGCCCTGCTCGGCAAGAAGGAAGGACTGTGGACCGAGGGGGGCGGCCCGAGAGGGTTTCCGCACGACCCTCGGCGGGATGGGGACGGAGGAGACGCCGCCTCGAGGCTCCTGCCACGTTTCCACCGCGCGTTACCCTCCGCTCGGGGTGGGCGACAGCCTTGCTCCTTCCCACCACCCTTCCGCGTCCGTGCGTTTTCCCAAGCCGGGGACCCGGCTTGCTCTCCGGGGGGTCGCGCCTGAGGGGAGCGCCGTCCTGGAACCCAGGGCCCCCCGGAGGCTGGAACCTGGCCGGCGGCCGCGGACCGCCGGGCGAACGGGAAGACGCACCCCGCGAGGCTGTTTGCGGGGGAGGAGGGGAATGGGGCTCCAGGGCCCTTCCCCCGCTTAACTCGGGGAAAACCGCGATTGCAGAAGTTGGACGCGCTCGCAGGCCGTTTTTTCCAGAGTGGGTGGAGATGTTTGATGCCTACTCACCTAGCACTCTTAAAACCCAAGCGTGAGTGCTTAGCAGCAGGTTTTTGATGGCTTAAAAAGTCCGAGTCCCGGCCCCGTGGGAAATCCTGTCTCTCCTCCTCGCCCGGAGCCCGCTTTGTAACGCCGCGGAGGCTGGTCAAGGGCTCCTCACCCCCACGGCCGGGATCCCCGCTTCCTCAACCTTGGGAATGTCTATCAGGAATATTTGTTTCTGGAAACGGTTGCGATTAGCCTTTCGTTACAACACAGGGAAAAGTGCAAAGTTATAAACTCCTGGAAGGCTGAGCTTGGTTTTCCTTTGGATTTTGTGCACGCCGCTGTGAGCGGAGGAGCCTGTGGAACAAAGTAGAACTTGAGCCGCCGCCGCGGTGACTACGTCCCAGGATGACGTCACCGTGCGATATTTAAAATGGGAGCTTTTCGCTCGCGGTGTGGGTGGAGGAATTGCGGCTACTTAAGACGCCTTTGGTCTTACTGGACCTGCTTGCTTCCAGTTTCTCTTTCTCTGACTTTATAACTACCTCGTTTACCTTTTGGTACTCCCAGAATTCTAACTGGTGGGAGTGGGTTAATTTTTCTGCTATTCCAGGCATCATTCCTTCAAACCGAAAAAAAAAAAAAAAGTAATTCCATATGACTCATCCTGTGTTACAACCAATAGCAACCACTAAGTGGTTCTTTCCTTCCTTTTTTTTTTTTTTTTAATTTTTGATAGGAAACAGAACAAAACAAAAATGAGAACAAAACCCTGAACTCAGATATGTAGAACATAGTAGACAAATTTAATGAATGAGAAGAATGGTCTAGTTAAGGATTCAGTACTTTAGTGTGGTTCCTTGTTTTCTTTGATGAGATGGAAGCCAACGTAGTTCCATCGACAAGCAACTTTCATCTCAAACCGTATATTAAATTGCAGTGGGCTATCTTTTCCATCATAACGCAGTGGAATATAAATACAGCCTTATGAAGTGGAAATGGCTCAACATTTTTTTAGGAGTACGCCTCACAGCAGTTGCAGAAGGCAGAGATTGTGTGTACCTGCACGCTCTTATATGCAACCTAGTACTTGTTGTCTGGTAGCTGGCATTCTGTGGTTCCAGGAGAAAGGTTTGGGTGTCTTCCCATCCAGGATCAGAGTGGGTATGGCTGCCAGCACACTTCTCAGATAACTAGAATTTCTTTCACAGTGAGATCCCTTGTTTGAATTTGCACAAGGAGTAAAGGAATTATATTATGAAGAGGGATTTTAAGAGGTGTGAGAAAACAAACGTGTGAGAACACAAAAACTATCAGTTGGTTAGTTGGTTTTTATACTAAATATAGCAGACGCTGTATGTCTTTAATAATTGGCTCTGGAAAGGGTGATACTGCTTGGTAAATGCAGCATGTGAATAACTCCAAGTTACTTCCAGCAGCCAAATGAATGAGCTCATCGTGTAAAGCCAGAATATACATCGAAACAATCCCAGGACAAGGTTTTTGCCTTTATGGATTAATCAATGATAAATCAGATCTGCCATTTAAAGAGTCTTGAGGCAGTTCCAGAATGCAGCTAAATCTCTGATTATTTCTTTTAGTTTGATTTTTCTGTAGATGACCCTGAATTTCTGCTCTCTTAAATATGTTTTGATAGAGCCACTATTTTTGGTCATATCTTTTAGGCAAATAGATTTCTGTTCCTGAAAGAATGCTTATAATAGAAACTCATTGCTGAATTTTTTCTTTATGTGTAACAGCTTTGTTCAAATAGGATTCACCTAGCATACAACATACACATTTAAAATCTACAGTTCATTAGTTTTAGTATATTCACAAAGTTGTGCAGCCATCACCACAATCAATTTAGGACATTTTCTTCACCCTACAAGGAAACCCTGTACTCACTGACATCTCTCCTCCTTTCCCCTATCACTCCTGCCCCTAGACCACCAACCTACTTTTTGTCTATGTAGATTTGCATATTCTGGAAAACTCCTATAAATGAAGTCATACAATGTTTGGTCTCTTGTAACTGCCTTCTTTCCCTTAACACAGTGTTTGAGCTTCACCTGTGTTGTAGCATGTATCAGTATATCATGCCATTCTTCTTTTTGTTGCTGAATAATATTCCATTGCATGTATATACCACATTTATTTGTCCATCAGTTGACAAATGTCCATCAGTTGAACATTTGAGTGCTTCCACTTTTGGCTGTTATGAATAATGCTAATATTGACACTTGTGTACACGTTTTTGTGTAGAAGTAGGTTTTCATTTCTTTTGGGTATATATAGCTATGAGTGTAGAATTGATTGGTCTTATGATAATTCTGTCTAATGTTTTTAGGAATTGCCACTGTTTTCTATAGTAGCTATACAATGCTGGCTTTCAAAGTGGACTTGTGTTTTAAAGTTCAAATTATTTCACAAAATTTTAAACTTAAATTATTGTAGCTAAATGTTGACAAATTTAGTAAAAAGTATATACTATCTCTGATTTATTTTAGCCAAAAGGAGCAATTTGGTGTGCTCTCTTTATTGAACTTCACAAAGCTAAGTGATACGGTTTTTAGATAGTATTATTATAAGGTCTTTATGGTATAAATTAGTGGTTCTTTCCCCTCTTCCAGATCTGAGCCAATGAAACAGAAGATAAAAGAAGGGAAGCTGTGGAGGAGGGGTATTTTGCAGAGCTTTATCTTCCAGTTTTTATGTTCCGTTTTTTGAGAAAAACTGTTTTATCTTTGCAGGGAAAGATGAAGAACGAAATTGCTGCTGTTGTCTTTTTTTTCACAAGGCTAGTTCGAAAACATGATAAGTTGAAAAAAGAGGCAGTTGAGAGGTTTGCTGAGAAATTGACTCTTATACTTCAAGAAAAATATAAAAATCACTGGTATCCAGAAAAACCATCAAAAGGACAGGCCTACAGGTAAAGGATTAAATTGGACAGTTGGATTGGACTAAGTGGAGAGGCTGATAGCACCTGAAATGAGGCCAGAAGACTGAGGGGGTATCCAGTCCATTTCTTTCACAGTTAGTCTGCAAAATACAGAACTCTGGGGTGACTTTGGTATTTTTTTCCTTACACATTTTAAAATACAAGTATTTGTTGTTGGTGTCCCACTGTCTGGACTTGGGAGGCCAATACTGTTGGCTTATGGGAGTTAGTCTTGTGATTGTAGTTTGGTTTCTGCTTGAGTGGATTTCTTTATGTATCACAGGTACTTGAGGGTTTTCACAATTCTAGAAGATCCCTAAAACCTATCCATAAATGGGCACGGTAAGAGTTGAGAGAAATGAGTTTCTTTGTTTCTGCAAGTGAATTACGTGTTACACGTTTTTGGAAAAAAATCAAAGTTTTATGGCAAAAGAGAGCTGAGTATTAGACACCTAATGCATTTTGATACAAGAATAATTGCATTTATACTATGCATAATTCTTTATGGTAGAAACCACTATAACTGTTTTATTGATGAAGATAATTTGTTATGATCTACAACTGGTAAATATTAGCTCTGCGTTTTAAAGTCAGGTCTCACTGACCCTAAATTCTTAAGTGCTTCTGCATACCACAGTTTAACCGCTGCCTTGTCTCTGAGAGGGAAAATAACTCTCACTTGCAGCTGTCTGTTGTACTCTGGTTTATAAGTTACATTTTTAGGGGCGCCTAGGTGACTCAGTTGGTTAAGCATCTGACTTCGGCTCAGTTCATGATCTCACAGTTCATGAGTTCAAGCCCTACTTTAGACTCTGTGCTGACAGCTCAGAGCCTGGAGCCTGCTTCAGATTTTGTGTTTCCTTTTCTCTCTGCCCCTCCCCTGCTAGAACTTTCTCTCTCAGAAATAAGTAAACCTTAAAAAAAAAAGTTACATTTTTAGCTTAAAGAGCAGGCTCCTGCAAAGCATGTCCTGGCATGCTAATTCCCTGGTATTTATGTGACCACTGTATTGAGAACCTGGGTTCTACTAAATGAACTCAGCTGTCAAACCGTGCCCCATTTGTGGAGGTGGCCACAAAAAAATAAAACAGTGTGACTACAGAAATTCTTTTATTTATGCATATTGCTGCCCCCATCAGCACTTCTGTGCTTTGATGTAAAAAGGACTTCATTTCATTTGCTGAGCTGTAGCAAGTGCAAGACTATTCAGGGAATCTACAAGGGAAGTGAAAATATGATTTGTTTAGTTCTCATTTCCTAGAAGCCACAGGTGAGCATGTATTCTATTGAAAAGAAAAGAATCAAATTTATTGATGTATTTTCCTCTTCATTTTTATCCATGGAGGTTTCCTAGTAAATTGGAAAATGTGGCGAATTAAAGTAGAAATGTGGATGTTCTATATAAAGCAGACTCAGTATATTTTTTATCTTCTCGCTTGATTCTCTTAATTTTTTTCTGCACATCTTCATATCTGATAGAGTGAACAGCTTTTTTAAGTTAGAGCTGTTGAGGCTTTTACACTGATGTAATTGACATTGGACAAAGACTTTTTTGGAAGTGCCAAGACAACTTTTACTATTACTGAAAAAGGAGACACTGTCAAGTAAATGCTTAAAGGTCAGACAGTGTACAGTTTCATTTCCATTAATTCTAAAAACTTGAGGAAAAAAATTAGCTAAACAGGATTAAATTGGCATATGATCAGAAGTATCATTATTGAGTCATTTTGAAGCGGTCTTTGAAGTAGAAAACTATTAGACTTAATGGTGGGTTGTTACTATTATAAAAATGAATAGAATATAGGATTAACCAGTAAGAGTCTTGAATCCATAGAGTAGGTTGTAAGTGTTCATTTTCTTCTAAAGTGTTTATAAATTAAAAGTTTCTCCACGATATATACAAATAAGAGGCGTTTATAGGGCAATTTGGCAATATTATCAAGATCTGTAAAAATACTCCTACTCTTTGAACAGTAAGTCTCCTAAAAATCTCTTCCAGAAGTATAATCAGAAGTGCAGATAAATATGTATGAATATGGATGTTTCTTTATAATTGCAAAAAATTGGAAATAACTGTCAACATTAAGTAAATGATAGACTATTTTTATGCAACTTTTAAAATCTTGTTTTTGAAGACTGGCTAATGGATGAGTAGTCACAGTATAAAGAGTTTAAAAAAACAGCACAAAAATATGTAAGGTATGCAAATTTTGTTGAAGCAGAGTCTCTAAGCATCTTTATTTACATATATATTTTTTAAGCTTAGAGTCTACATCATCCTTACTGTAGATAACAAAAACACATACATCTAACATCTATCTTACCTATAACTGCTTTTGATTCTAGGGCACATGAGGCTTTTGAATCAACTTACACAGCACTACAATTTGTAAACATAGGGCCATCTTAAATAAAGGAACAAATAGCATCTTACGTGCATAAAATAATTTTTTCACTCTGAATTGCTTACTTGTTAATGGTGATGTTAAGATTAGTACAGACAGAATAGGGTATTTAATAAAAGAGATTTTAGAGTCTTGTCCAGATTTGACCCTTGAATTCACCACTTTCTAGTTGTGATGTTGGGCAAAATACTCAGACTCTGCCTCCTTTTTTTCTTACAGTGGGGAAGTGGTATCTAACTTACAGGATAATATGAAAATTAGAAGAATTAATACATGCGAAGCATCTAGTAAACTGTCCATTTTATAGTAAACTTTGAGAAAGAATTATTTAGAAATCTATATTCACTGTTAAGGAGAATTTTTTCACTGTTTTAAATGAAAATTGAAATCAACTAATAAAATAATTTTTAAAACTTTAAATAGCATGTTTTTCTATTCGTATTGTTTTATTTAATGGTATAATTACTATTTTTCAGCAAACTTGTATGTTCCATATTTTAGAACTTTGGATCTGAGGAAGAAGTGAAATGACTTAATCTGAATTCACCCAATAAATAAGTGCTGGGACTGGTACTAAAACCGGGTTCTCATGATTGATTTCTTAGTTGTAGGCATTAAATACTTTTTTTTTTTTTTTCTTTTTAAATTTTTTTTTTAACGTTTATTTATTTTTTTGGGACAGAGAGAGACAGAGCATGAACGGGGGAGGGGCAGAGAGAGAGGGAGACACAGAATCAGAAACAGGCTCCAGGCTCCGAGCCATCAGCCCAGAGCCCGACGCGGGGCTCGAACTCACGGACCGCGAGATCGTGACCTGGCTGAAGTCGGACGCTTAACCGACTGCGCCACCCAGGCGCCCCTTAAATACTTTTATTGTACCCACCATTTCTGTTACATAATCAAAATGCTTAAATAAGTATGTATTTTTGCGTTCATCCTGGGAGTCATCTTTGAGCATTCCATTAGGTAGAGGTGGTATTTCTTAGGTTTAAAAAATGGAACAGAGGCTACATTGGTTTAAAATTTTTTTTCAAAAAAATTTTTTTTCAGTTATTTTGACAACTTTTTTTTTTTTTTTTTTTTTTTTTATGAAAACCCTTTGGTAACAAATAAATGAGATAAGCCAATAATACTTTGGACTGTATTTTAATCTTAACTATGTGATATGAATAGTTCTGTGTCTTAGACTGATTCTGTATTTTAGAACAATGATAGGTATTTCTTAACACTTATTATCTGGGATGTATGAGCAAGGAAATGATCAAATCACAAGAATTTAAAAATATTTTAAACATTGGTTAAGGTCTTTTGTTAGTTGTGGAGATTTTGTTATATAGTAACTTGGCCTATTAATACTACCTTTAGAACTCTAAGTAATTTCATGCAACTTTAATACTCCTTGCTCATTTCATGGACCTGTGAGATTGAGTAGTTTCTGGCTAAAATGAGGTAGAGTCAGTTCTTCAGATTTCTCTGGGCTCGCACAGAAGCCCTCCTCTTTCCACCAGGCTGAGTAGTCTTGCTGATGCTTCCTCTTTGCCTTTAGTTCGCATTTATTATCTACTTAGGATACATATGCTCCAGCATTCTCTGCCAGGGTTTGTTTGTTTTAAATTCACATTGGCAAATACTAGTAATATAATGAGGTTTATGATTAAGATTCAATTAAAGCTATTAACATTATTATACTTTGTTGTAGATGCATTCGTGTCAATAAGTTTCAGAGAGTTGATCCTGATGTCCTGAAAGCCTGTGAGAACAGCTGCATCTTGTACAGTGATCTAGGCTTGCCAAAGGAACTCACTCTGTGGGTGGATCCATGTGAGGTGTGCTGTCGGTAAGTTCTTGAGTGTGCCAGCTGAGAGGATTACCATGCTGGAACTGATTTTATGAAATTCTCTCAGGTATTGCCTGCCTGTGTATCTTTATGGCCAGGTTTTTGCTTTCTCAGTTGTGAATTTTGTAAAGTAATCTGAAGGTGAAGGGCTGGTTACATTCCTGTTTTACAGCTAAAGAAACTTACAGCTTAAACTTACTTACAGCTAAAAACTTGGGGCACCTGGGTGGCTCAGTTGGTTAGGCATCCGACTTTTGCTCAGGTCATGATCTTGCAGTCTGTGAGTTCAATCCCCGTGTTGGGCTCTGTACTGACAGCTCAGAGCCTGGAGCCTGTTTCGGATTCTGTATCTCCCTCTCTCTGCACCTCCCCTGCTCACGCTGTGTCTGTCTCTCAAAAAAGTAGATAAAGATTAAAAAAAAAAAAATTTAAGAAACTTAAAAACTGATTGGGCAGCGTTTTTATGGTTCTACCAAGAAGTTTATTATACACCAAAAAGCAGAATTTAGATAGCTAGACTCCTGTAGGTCAATTATTTTCTTTCATTGGTGGTATACATGTCTTTCCCATCTTCAAATAAGAAAATAAGTTAATTCCAGATAGTACTGGATAATAACTTTTGGTTGGGGCGCCTGGGTTGCTCAGTTGGTTAAGCTTGGTTTTGGCTCAGGTCATGATCTCACGGTTCGGGAGTTCGAACCCTGCATCCGGCTCTGTGCTGGCAGCACGGTGTCTGCTTGGGATTCTTTCTAACTCTCTCTCTCTCTCTCTCTCTCTCTCTCTCTCTCTGCCCTCCCCTCCCTCTCTCTCCAAATAAATAAATAAACATTTAAAAAGTAATAATAATAACTGGGGCGGGGGGGTTCTGTCTGTTTCTCCTCTTGCCTCCCTCTCTCTTTTTGGTTTTTAAGTGACCAAGTAATATTTTCATGGTTTTGTTTTTATAATGGAGATTATTTCTACTCTTCTAATGAGCAGAATTATACATAGGTGAGTGTTAGGTATGATATTTAATTGAACTCCATTCATTCTAAGAGCATTTATTGTGGACCAGGCATTCTTAGTTTTGGGGTTTTAAAAAAAAGAAAGTAGCATTCTGCTATCAGGTGTTCAAAGTGTAATAAGGGAGAAGAAAGAACAAGCAGATTACAACAGGGTGATTTATACTATAATAGATATATGTACAAAATTCAGTAGTTGGTGGCAAAGAGAACGTTACTGCCTCTGCTGAGCAGTACACTGCTGAGTGATATGTGAGCTGGGTGGAGAAGGATGCAGTTGACTAGGTGACAAAGTGGGAAGGACATTTCCATGCAGGAAGAAAATAGGATGAGTAAATTCTTGGAATCCCTGTGAGTGATTTCCTACAGCTGTTCCTTTAAGGTGTTTCTCTTTGGTTTTAAGTGCACTTCACCTGTTGACTATAGTAGAGATACTTTTTGATGCAACCATAATATATTCCAAAGGTGGACTATGGAATTTGATCTGATCTTCAACAATAAAAGTAAAGATGATGACATGTCATGCCAAAAATACCTGGTAATTCTTCCACCAAATTATTCTGGACCACAATGGAGTTATTTGGTAAAAGCTGCTGTTGTCAGCTTATTCTGTGGGAAACTTAGGTACTAGATTCTTCAACACTTCTTCTCAGAAAAAAGAAGAGCAAGACATCTCAAGTTTTGGTCCAAGAAGGTCAAACATTTTTAGATTCTGGGACTAATTAAGGACTCCTTAAGCCAAGGTGAGACTTTATAGACTTTGGCCACTGAGCCCCTGCTGAGGACCTTAGTATACAAGAAATAGTTATCACAAAGTTACTATATTGAATTGCTTACTTTTTTATTAGGCCTGCACTTAGATCCTGACTCTTATTTAACACACAGTTCTTTTAGTTGGTTACATAGGTTTTCAGCCATAAAAATTATAAGCAGTGTTTGAAAGGGGCTTTTTCATGTAGTTATAAAACTACCAAAAAAAAAAATACCATGTAGTCTTAATGTGGAGACAGGAGCAAAAAAGCTAAAGAGTTGGCACAAATGTATTATCACCCAATCAAATAATGAGTATTATTTAATATAATGATCCTGAGTCATTAGGGAAATGTTTCTATGTCCAAAGATGTGTTTAAGAATTTGGATAATTGTAGGGACTCCTGGCTGGCTCAGTCAGTTGAGCATCTGACTTCAGCTCAGGTCATGATCTTGAGGTTTATGAGTTCGAGCCCCACATCAGGCTCTCTATTGACAGCTCAGAGCTTGGAGCTTGCTTCAGATTCTGTGTCTCCCTCTCCCTGCCCCTCCCCTGCTTGTGCTCTCCCTGCCCCCCAAATAAGTATTTTTAAAAATTTTAAAAAAAGGTTGGATAATTGTATAAACATTTTGGACATATTTATTTGAAACGACTTAACTAAATCTTGACACCTGAAGATGAAAACTCTAAATAGATATTCTACTTAGGTGGATACTTCATTGCTTAATAATGCCAGACAATGAAAAATTATTGTTCATCTTATTAATATAAGAAAATCTTTGCATTCAGTAGCTTTATAATAATTTTACATACAAGTAAAATTTTGCCAACAATTGACTGTGATGTGATATTTTTTCACAGCTAATAGAAGTCACCCTCAAGGGCGCCTGGGTGGCTTGGTAGGTTAAGCGTCCAACTCTTGGTTTCGGCTCAGGTCATGATCTCACAGTTTTGTGGGTTCGAGCCCCATGATGTGCTCTGCGCTAGCTAACAACAACAACAAAAAGAAATCATCTTCATTATGTGATAACAGAACTCCAAAAAGAAAGATGTGCTAGTGATTGAGTAGAGGTGATTGCTCTAAGTTAATAGAGAAGATTGCAATATTGATTAGTACTTTGGGACCAAAACTATAGAGATAAACATTCTGAAAATTAAAGCTGATCTAGCAGTTATATAATAGAACAAATATCTGAGTCATTAATAATAACTCATTGGTACACTAGAGACTAAAGTTATGAAAAAATTGAAATGCACTCAAAAAGAACATTCTTCATAGTATGACTGAGTTATTCCATCAGTATAAAATATTGGAAGTGTGCAAGGATTGTTGGTGTAGTTAAAAGGTTATTGTTTAATGAACTATGTGAGGAGATACAAAATAGATAATGGATCCTTCCTACAAAGAGAATGCCTGCGAATGGGTGGCAGCTTTATTATCCACTCAACATTCTATACCTTTTTTTTTTTAGAATTTCTATTATCCTTTTCCTGATCTAGAGCATTAGACACTATTAATGTATTTCAAATTAACTAAATGGACTTAATGTTTAGCAGCATGTGGTTGAAAAATGGAAAGTTTAAAAGTTGTCCGTTACTAATTGTAAGGCATTAACTGCACACTCTAATGTTAAAATAATCAACAGCTTCACTTAATATGAGAACCCTCATACCCAAAATACTACAGAGGGAAAGATGCAGAACCTAATTGAACTAGCTGATCCTTCATTAGATGTCTGCCCTTGATTTAGGTTTCAGTTTCTACAGAGGCAGGGATTTTTCTCAAATTGCCTGCCTTTCTGTTTTACTTGAATTTTGACTCCATTAGTGGGCAAAAACTGAAGGTTGGCCTAAGCCCCTTGTTAAGCTTTGTATTGAAATGTGTGGAGTCTTTAATATATGGGCAGGATGGAGAGGTAAATTTCCATTGCTAAAACTATATTATAGTTTTAAACTTGAAATTATAGTACAGGAATTCTGTGTTGTGAACAATTTGCCCAGCTTCTCAGGCATCTTATAGCAGAGAATCACTAGCTGAAAACCAGCCAGTACCCAGTCATCTCTCAGCTTTCTTGCCTAACAGACAGAAAACCAAGGCCTAGACACGTTAAATGACTTTCCCCTTGTTACAGAGCTAGTTAGTGGGAGAGCCAGAACCAGAAACACGTTCAGTGCTCTTTCCACCATCTAGCAACTCTTTTTATGAAGTAAACTGGAAAAGAATAGAAAAGGGAGTTATGTCCCATATTAGGTAGCATTTATGGCCCCCTTTCAGCCTGTGTGAGAATGGAAGACAGCACAGCTATCTAAAGAAATAGAACTCACCTGTGAGACTGCATGATTTCTGTAAAACTTTCAAAGGCTTTATTGCAGTTTGGCCTTTTACTTATTGTACATATCCTGATTCAGAAATAATTTGAGATAAGGATTATCTCAAAATGAAATTAATTTACATAGTTAAAATAAACCCTGTTTTTCTGTCAAGGTTGTTTTTGTTTTTTTAAGCTTAAAATCACTTTGTCTTTCTAACTTTAATCATATGTTGTATAAGAACTGCTTAACAATCCCATTTCCTTTGTTCTTAACACTTCCTAGAAATAGTTTCATAGTGTATATGCTGTGTAGTCTATGTAAATAAATTTGTGGGTTTCTCCTATGCTCCACATAAAAACTACTGGTTTGACTATTCTTTATGTTATTTTCCCTCATTGCAGAATTTATTTTCCTTTTCTTGTTTCTTTTTTTTTTTTAACATTTATTTATTTTTGAGAGACACAGAGCAAGACAGAGCACAAGCAGGGGAGACACAGAGAGAGGGAGACACAGAATCCAAAGCAGGCTCCAGGCTCCGAGCTACCAGTACAGAACCCCATGCAGGGCTCAAACCCACAAACTGTGAGATCATGACCTGAGCCAAAGTTGGACGCTTTCACTGACTGAACTGCCCATGCGCCCCCCTCCCGCCTTTTTTTTTAGTAATCAACAGCCAAAGTTACATATACCAATTATTTTTCTTAGCTCAAGGCTTTAAAAATATTTTGGCAGAATTAAAAGGCTCATTTTACTTTTTTCAAAAAATTAAGATGAGAAGTTTTCCTGGTAAGCAATATAATTCAAGCAAAACCCCTTTATTTTCCTCAACAGTAGTGTTTGTTTTCCAGTTGTCTTAGTTCTCATTTTTGTCAGTGTGGATATAGGCAACTCAGACCCTCTTTTAATTTAATAATGGTAAAGTAAATCTCAAAGGAAATGTCCAGTTGATTTGTGACTTGAATCACTAGTATCTATATTATAGTAGTCAGCTAAAAATACATTAGAAAATCTTACTATATAAGCCAGGTTAATGGTACATACAAAAATGTAATCAAACAGTGAATTTCTCATAGATATTTTAAACAACTATTTTTGCTAGGAGGCAGTGGGAAAGAAAATTGAAGAGAATAGAATCACTTATTATTTGCACGTAAGTAGGCCAGAAGTAGAAAATCATGGTCGACCTGTTGGCCTGTAGGTGGGTTATGTAGGGTTAAGTTCTGGGAGTGTTCCTTCTTTGCTTTGGACCAATGGCATGTCCAAGCCTGTTTAATTGTTTTTATGGACAGTTTCTTGCTTTTGTTGATAGTGCTTCAAGGTGTGTGAATTTGTTTTTTTAATTTTTAGGTATGGAGAGAAAAACAATGCATTCATTGTTGCCAGCTTTGAAAATGAGGATGAGAACAAGGATGAAATCTCCAAGAAAGTTACTAGGGCCCTTGATAAAGTTACCTCTGATTATCATTCAGGATCCTCTTCTTCAGATGAAGAAACAAGTAAGGAAGTAGAAGTGAAACCCAATTCGGTGACTACAACCCCAAGTCCTGTGTACCAGGTAACCATGGATCAGCTGTCTATTAAAGGTCATGAGCAGGGCTTGCCATGTCATTCCAGGTAGTCCTGCTCATGTTGTTTGGGGTTTCTGATTTGAGATTTTGAATCCCGGTTCTTGCTTTTGTACACTAAAGGAAGCTGCTCCTCTGAGATGTAAATAGACATCCTGAGTCACTTTATCAAGGGTCTGCTTTACTACTACTCAATAAGTAGGATAAAAACATTCTATTTATTTATTTTTTAGGATGAATATATATTTTTAATTTTAACAATATATTCAGAACAATTTATGTACTTTTAAATTTTAATTTGATTTTTTAAATTTAATATATGTATTTAATTTTTGACTTGAGAGAGCAAGCGAACGGGGGAGAGGGGCAGAAGGAGAGACTGAGAATCTTAAGCAAGCTCCTCATCCAGTGCAAAGCCCAACTCAGGGCTGGATCTCACAACTTTGAAATCATGACCTGAGCCAAAATCGAGAGTTGAACGCTCAACCAGCTGAGCCACCCAGGAGCTCCTAGAATAAGTATATTTTAAAAGGTGTGTCAAAGAGAGGCCCCTGGGTGGTTCAGTTGATTAAGTTTCTGACTCTCTGTTTCAGCTCAGGTCATGAATTCATAGTCTGTGAGTTTGAGTCCCACATCGGGCTCTACACTGACAGCTCAGAGTCTGTTTCAGGTTCTCTGTCTTTCTCTCTCTTTGCCCCTCCCCTGCTCTTGCTTGCACTCTCGCTCACTCTCTCAAAAATAAACAAACATTTTAAAAAATGTGGCAAAGAATAGAAAAAAACCGTGGTGATAAAACATTCCTGATTTTTTAAAAATCCTTATTGTATTAAAAAATAGGTATTCATTTTTTGTAACCTTCAGCACTTCTGATTAATACCATTGGGTTTAACTTTATTCTCCCCATGATTAAAGAGAAACTTCACTGAATAATACGGGAGTTAATTTTTCACTCAAGTCAAAACAATATCTCCTTTACTTACAACAGTGGAAGAGTTACATAGCTACCAGGCACGCACTTACAAATTTGTTCACTTATTTATTATTTATACCCCACACACCAAAGAACGTTTAACATACTTTAAAAAATTCTTGGAGTGCCTGGGTGGCTCAGTAGGTCCAACTATTGATTTTGGCTGAGGTCATGGCCCCATATCAGGCTCTGCACTGGGCATGGAGCCTGCTTAGGATTCTCTCTGTCCCTCTGCTGCTCACAGGCACTCCCTCTCTGAATGAATGAATGAATGAATGAATGAATGAATGAATGAAATGTATATAGTACATATATATAAATATATATAAGCAGTTCAGTAGGGAAAGTCTTCAAGAACTGGTACTAAAACAACTGGATGGTCTATATGGAAAAAAATGAAACTGACTGCTATTTAATATACTTAATATACTCTTAATATACACACATCTATATATATATATATCTATATCTATATATATCTATGTATATATATATAGATATAGATATATATATACACACACACTTTTAATACAATAATAGTCTTCAACAGAGAAGATAAGTCAAAAAATGTTAGGAAATCTATTCAGTTGAGCCTTATTTGTACTTTTTTCCTATTTTGAGGGTTGTTTTTTTAAGTTTTTTAATTTATTTTGAGAGACAGAATGATCTGGGGAGGGACAGAGAGAGTGGGGACAAAGGATCCGAAGCAGGCTCTGTGGTGACAGCAGAGAGCCCGATGAAGGGCTCAAATTCATTAGACGTGATGAAACATATCCAACATATGGAGCGTAGGATTTGGGCTACAATGAGAATTTCAGCCTAATGAGTAAGAAATTAGTGTTTTAAGTATGAGAAACTAAATCTTTACATTCATCATACATTTAGATAATGAACATACTTTCAGTATACCTTAGTTTTTTATTTCTCTGGGGTTTTGTTTTGTTTTGTTTTGCTTTGTTTTTTCAGTTGTTGAATTATCCTTCCTAGGCTTGTGAGGGAAATTAGGTCTGATGATTATCATATTTTTAGGGATATATCTATATATGTAAGATAACATGCACTTTTAAAGAACAACTTAAAGCAGTGTAAAAGAGTATGTATGATATATTCTCCAAATTACTGTTGTTATATTGCCTGGAATTCATTCACACATGGCAATTTTCATACTCAGAATTTTATTGTTACTCAACAAAGCAAGAAACTAAGTCTTAAATTGAACTGATTGCTGCTGATTTTTTACAAGTAAATTGACCTTTAATTTTTAGATTTTCCTTTTAAATTAAATTGTATTTATTTCTCCCCATGTTAAGAAACTTTTAGGGTAAAATTAAACAAAGGCATGGAAATTGAAGTGTCTTTTGTGTGCTTTTAAAATAAAATATTTTTCCTTGACAATTTTTCATAACAGAGAAGCTTGACTGTTATAATCTATTGTGTAGAAAGCTGGTGCAAGTGACCCACTTTAATCTTTTCTTCCTATTCACTTTTTCATTTTGAACCTGGTACTGCTAAAAGGTTTTAAAAGGGGAGTTTTCAAAGTAAAGATAAAAATTCCTAGGTTAGGATCTTTTTTCTCTCAGAAGTCCATTTTTTGAAAGATACCCCAGGAAATTACTAATTAAGAAGTCAAGATTATATGGGGTGCCTGGGTGGTTTTAGGTGGTTGAGTGTCCAACTTTGGCTTAGGTCATGATCTCACAGTCTGTGAGTTCGAGGCCCACGTCAGGCTCTGTGCTATCAGCTCAGCTTCGAGCCTGCCTCAGATTCTGTATCTCCTCTCTCTGCCCCCTCCCCTGCTCATGCTGGGTCTCTGTCTCAAAAACAAATAAACATTAAAAAAAATTTTTTGTGTGAAGAAGTGAAAATACTGTCATTTCTCCCCAAATTGATCTATAGATTCAAGGTCAGTATCAATCAAAATCCCAACAAGCCTTTTTCTAGAAAGTGACAAATTGATTCTAAAATTTATTAAAAGGAGAGTAAAGTTAGAGGCCTTACACTAATATAAAGCCATTGGTGCCTGAGTGGCTTAGTCAGTTAAGCATCCGACTCTTGGTTTCAGCTCAGGTCATGATCTGGTCCATGGGACTGAGCCCTGCATAAGGTTCTGTGCTGACGGTGAGACTGCTTATGGTTCTCTCCCTTCCCTGTCTCTCAAGGTAAATAAATAAACTTAAAAAAAAAAAAAGTGTAGATTTAAAGATACACAAATATATTAATGGAACAAAATAGAGAGTCCAGAAATAGACTTACATATGTTCAGTCTTTTTTTTTTTATTACTAAAGTATCAAAGCCGTTCAATAGGGGAAAGTCTTCAAGAACATGTACTAAACCAATTGGTTAGTCTATTTACGGAAGGAAATGAACCTAACTACTATCTGACATGATACACACAAAAAAATTAATTTGAGATAGATCATAGACCCAAACATAAAAGCTAACTAACTCTGACACTTTTAGAAGAAAATACAAAAAGGTATCTTTATTATTTGGGATAAGCAAAGATTTCTCCCAAGGGATATGAAAAACAAGAAAAGAACTTGATAAATTTGACTTCACCAAAATTAAAAATCTTTACTCATCAAGACAAGCCATTAAGAAAATTAATAGGCAAAGCATAGACTGGGACAAAATATTCTCAGTACATACATCAAAGGACTTGTTTCCAGAATATACTTTGTAAATCATTCCTATAAATCAATATTAAGAGACAAATGACCCAATTAAAAATAATGGACAGAAGATGAGAGTAAACACTGTACAAAAGAAGTTATATAAATGTCCAGTAAACACATGAAAAGGTGCTTAACCTTATTTATCATCTGGGAAATGCAAATTAAAACCACAATGAAACACTGCTTCCAGAATGGCTGAAATTAAAGTCTAACGCCACCAACTGTTGGCAAAGATGTGAAGTAGCTAGTCATAAACTGTTGGTGAGAGTATAATGTGGTACAACCACTTTGGAAACTCTGGAACTTGTTAAATATGCATCTACCCTATTACCCAACAATTATACTCTTATACTCTTATACTTCATTTAGAGAAATGAAAATATTTACAAAGCCATGTATTACAATGTTTATAGCAGCTTTTTTCATAATAGTAAAATGGAAAACAACCCAAATGTCCATTAACAAGTGAATAGAAGAAAAATTGTGAGGTATTCACAAAATAGAATAATAGTCAACAAAAAACAGGAAGAGCTAATAATACTAGACATAATATGGAAGGACCCCAAAAACATTTGGTTAAGCAAAGGAATTTTGCCATACACAAAGAATACATGCTGGCTGATTTTTATTAAAGTTCACAGATGGAAAACTCTGGTGATGTAAATCAGAACAGTGGTTGCCTGTGGTGTATTAGGATTAACTAGAAAGGGTAATGTAAGCTCCAGAATTTTGTCGTCTTTCTGACAGTTTTGAAACCTTACCAGCACCCCAGTGTAAAAAGAAATGAAAACATTGCATTTTTCTGTTTGTTTTATAGGCCAATTATTTGAACTCTAAATTCTGCCTTATTTCCCCATTATTATATATAATCAAGAATTGACTGTATTGGGGTGCCTGTGTGACTCAGTTAAGCATCCAACTTTGGCTCAGGTCATGATTTTGCGGTTCACAAGTTCAAGCCCTGTGTCGGGCTCTATGCTAACAGTTCAGAGCCTGAAGCCTGCTTTTCTGATTCTGTCTCCCTCTCTCTGCCCCTCCCCTGTTAGTACTCTGTCTCTCTTTCTCAAAAATAAATAAAAACATTAAAAAATTTTTATTAAAAAAGGAATTAACTGTACTAAGGTTATTCATTGAAGCATTGTTTTATTTGTTGTGCATTGTTTTTTTAATAGTAAAACATTGAAAACAGCCTAAATGTTCTATCAGTAGGACACCAGTTAATTTAGTTATGGCATAGTCATTGCATTACATCTAGCTGTAAAATAATGAAAAAGGACGTTATGTATTGATATGAAAGTCTTTTAAAATGTGTGTATAGATGGGGCGCCTGGGTGGCGCATTCGGTTAAGCGTCCAGCTTCAGCCAGGTCACGATCTCACGGTGCGTGAGTTCAAGCCCCACGTCAGGCTCTGGACTGATGGCTCGGAGCCTGGAGCCTGTTTCCGATTCTGTGTCTCCCTCTCTCTCTGCCCCTCCCCCGTTCATGCTCTGTCTCTCTCTGTCCCAAAAATAAATAAAAACATTGAAAAAAAAATTAAAAAAAAAAATGTGTGTATAGATGTATGCCTAACTATTATATGCATGGATTGATTCTAAGGGTATACACAAAAAAATAGTGTAAGTTGCCTCTAAAGGGTAATTGGGTAGCCAGTAATCAGATAAAGAGGGACTTTCCATGTATATGCTTTTATACCTTTTGTATTTTCTATCTTATGAATGTAATTGTATACATACTATAAGTTTTAAAATACCTGTACTAAGAGGAACAGATTAGAAATCAGACAATTCAGGGGCACCTGGGTGGCTCAGTTGGTTAAGCATCCCACTCCTGATTTCGGCTCAGTCATGATCCCATGATTTGTGGATTCAAGCCCCTCATCTGATCAGTGCAGAGCCTTCTGGGGATTCTCTCTTCCCCGTGTGCTCTCTTTCTCTCCCTCTCACTTTCTTTCTCTCTTCTTTCTCTCTCCCTCAAAAAGAATAAACATTTTAAAAAGAAAACTCAGAAACACATAGTCACAAGGTACAGCATTCTTAGCAGGGGTGTACAAAATTGCTGATAACTTTTTGAGTAATGTGGACTTGATGTCCCATTTGACTTAGGGGATAATCTAAGACTGTAGTTACAAAACACAAACTGGCTGCTTCAGAATCACCTGAAGTGCGGTCAGAGTACCTGGCCTCGATTCCTAAAAGATTGTTATTGTTCAGTTAGACCAGGGCTAGGGCATAAATGTATTTTGTGTTTAAAAGCGTTTTTAGGTGACTTCTTATTAAACAGCCAGCTGTGGAAACCACTGGTCTAAAATATGATGTGTCCTTTCAGGCTTCCATTCATTCTGTTTTGATCTTTCCTACTTGTTTTAGAGTGCTGTGTTTTTTATTCATTTTCATTCATTAAGAAAACTAATCAGGGGCACCTGGGTGGCTCAGTCGGTTGGGCGGCCAACTTCAGCTCAGGTCATGATCTCACAGTTAGTGAGTACAAGCCCTGCATCGGGCTCTGTGCTGACAGCTCAGAGCCTGGAGCCTGCTTCTGATTCTGTGTCTCCCTCTCTTTCTCCACCCCTTCCCTGCTTGCTCTCTGTCTCTCTCTCTCTCAAAAATAATAAACATTAAAAAAAAATTAAGAAAAGAAAACTAATCAATCACCTACAATATATGAAATTTCTAACATATTTAGATCTGACCATAGGAATGTTATTTAGACCTACACTTAAGGGTAGGGTATGGGTGAGTGGTTTTGTTTTTCTTTAGTGAGTAATCTGGAAGTTCACCTAAGTTTATTACATATTGTGACTGATTTTTCCTCTGAATTAACTTACTGTTTTCTCTTTCATGCAGATTTCAGAATTGATATTCCCACCACTTCCAATGTGGCACCCTTTGCCCAGAAAAAAGCCAGGAATGTACCGAGGGAATGGCCATCAGAATCACTACCCTCCTCCTATTCCATTTGGTTATCCAAATCAGGGAAGAAAGAATAAACCGTATCGCCCAATTCCAGTAACATGGGTACCTCCTCCTGGAATGCATTGTGACCGGAATCACTGGATTAATTCTCACATGTTAGCACCTCACTAGCTGCTTTTGATTCTGTTGGTGTCAGTGTTGAGAGAAGGTAGAATAAGCTTGACCACATATTAAAAGTTCATATTCATATAGTAGTAAAGTTAGATGGGCCAAACCGTCAAACTTATTTTTATAGAAAAGTTATTGATAATAATCTTTCTTAAAAAAATATATATGCACTTTAGATATATTGATATAGTTTGAGAAACTTTATTAAAGTTAGTCAAGTGCCTGAGTTTTTAATATTGGACTTGAGTATTTATATATTGTGCATCAACTCTGTTGGATATGAGAACACTGTAGCAGCAGACGATCTGTTCTAGCACCTTTGAGCATTTATGGAGAATATGTAAGTTATTTATACACAAGGAAATCTATTTTATGTCATTGTTTAGAAGAATTGCGTCAAATCATGTAGTTGCAAATAAAAAGTAGTTTGAGGCATGATGATGTGTGCTTCTTTTCTATGCATAAAAAAGGCAGAAATAGCAAAGGGGATATTTCACTTTAAGGTGTTTAAATATTTAGCAGAGAAAAAACATAAAATTTAAAGTTTTCTTAAAAAAATCAACTTTTTATTAACCATAATTTTCCCCAAGGCAACAGTATCAAAATGTGCATATAAAAGTCTAAAGTTTATTAGTAGTACTAGTGGAAAATATATATACAATAAAACCTCTTTAAACCATCAAAGTTGTGATACATAGGATTTTCCTAATCAAGAATCAAAGCCTGTATTAATTTTGACATGGCATCTGACTTATATGCCTAATGCCACTGCATAAAGCAGAAATGTTCTCACATCTCTGTTCCTTGTGCTTTTTTTCAACACATGAAAGTCTTTAATAGATGTCTGAATTAAAGCCAAATAGTACAGTACTTCAGATTCTTCAGTAGTCCCTTCATATTTATACCACTGTGATGCCATCAGTCTTGTAAGCGTACTTGAACTACAAAAAGAGAGAAAGACATATAAGAAATTGGATTTTTTCCCAAAATTAAATTTTTTTAAAAAGATACTTTTTTCCTGTTAACCCACATCTCTAAATGTCTAGTCATAAATTATTTGACTTAGAAAAATCAGAACTTGCTAATAAATCATTAGAAGACCTTGGCTATTCCACATATTCCTGTTGTCATTTTTTTCTGAAAAATTCTATTTAAGTATAGAATGCCAGAAAAGTACCCAAATTCTAAGGATACATATCCCAAAGGTTTGAAAGTATGTGGAATTTAAATTACACAATGTCAACAAGAAACTTGTTTTTAAACCTTAGAGACATCTAGTTTTAGTATTAACTTAAACTATATACACCTTTTAACGTATTTCTAAGCCATGAACGTTTTTTTCCTGAAATATATAATGAATGCCTATTCAGAGTTGAGTGTATTTTTCTAAGAGTAACTGGCATCACATGAACATTAGTTTTATTTAAGTTTGAAAATGTTTTTAACTGTTCCATTCTGGGTCCTAGGAAGTTTTGTGTAATAACTGCAAATAGTGTGCAATTATAAAGATGGCGGGTTTCAAGTATTTTTATCATGGAATTAGCAGAGAGCATTTGTTCTTTTAGTTTGCTCATGTTGTAGTTATGAGCTTATTGGGAAAATTTTAAGCAATAAATAGCCATACAAGAAAGGAAGTATTTTTGGGACACATCTAGTAACCAGGGCTTTCCACCGTGGATTACTGTAAAACCTAAATTTCTTACTCATTAGTGCTGACAGCTAAATGGCTGAGTGCCTTGGGGAAAATGCTAGTTTTACATATTCCTAATATATTACCTGTAGAAGACTTTGCCCTTTGATTGACTATCAACCTCCCACCTTATTTGAAAAGTTATTTAAAGCAAAAGGAAATTCATCAATATAGATTTTCCAATCCATTCCTAATGAAATAAGCCATCTTTCTCTAAGCAGTTGGGTCTTAAATTCAGTGTAGTAAGCACAGGGTACAAAAATTTGTCAAACTTTTTGAATGGTATTTAGGACTCTAGGAATCGTAACATCTCTGTGTCTCAGACAATTTGGACTGTTCTAATGAAGACAATATGGCCGCATAATTTCAGTTTGAAAGCCTTTTTTGGGCTGTTTCAAACAGTGGTTTGTGACAAACACATCTTTTTGGTAAGTTCTATTACATCAGTACTAAAGTACTTATTTCTGTTTTTTTAATGTGGTATTTATGTCAAAGCATTTATGTTGACTTCTCAACTATCACTGTCAAAGTGATTTCTTATTTGCTGAGTGGAAAGAAGCAAAACCCAGAAGACATTCTATCCATTTTACAGATAGCAGTATGTTCAAAAAAAATTTTATGTATCTATGTGCCAGTAGTTTATTTAATCCTCATAATAACCCCATGAGGTAGGTACCATTATTACCAATTTAGATAAGGACTCTCAGAGAAGTTAAAAAATGCCCAAGATAACAGCTAAGAAATGAAGCCCTGACTTTAACCAGTCTGGGTTTTGCAAAGCCCATGTGGTTCATGGTGCCTTGGTTCAGTTCATTATAATTCTGTGAGAAGTTTCGGTATCAAGCCAACATGTGAAAAAAGGGACAGATGTAAAGATCAGATTAAGCAAATGAGGATAGAAGACATTTAAATTATCTGTTGATTAATAAAACCTTGACAGAGTTCCTTTTTACAAACCACTAACTTGATAGACATTTTATTTTACTTGCTTGAACTGTAAATCAGATTGCAATAGGAGGAGATACAGCCCACTTGACAGGATTGAGATGACAAAGCTAAGTGTATCAATGATTGGTCCCGGGGAAAGATCACACACAGAGAATTAGCGGTATTAGAAAGGCACAAGTTCATCATAGGCCTTAATTTCTGTTAGTTATCAAGTGTATTTGATGGTTTAACATGGTGTTCAATGTTCTCATATTCTCTGAAGTTTGTTTTCCAGTTGTGAGGCAGTAATACTGTGAGGTTCGAAGGGAAACAACATCCATACGTTACAGATGGAGCATAGGCTTATACTGGGAGTTGTGCAAGCACTAGTTCCAGAGAAGGTTCATGTAATTTCTGTTTAAAATGTGCACACTTTATCCACCACAGAAAGCATCCCTTTGTCTCCCAATTTATCGCATTAGACACTTTGTAGGTTCCTTTGTTCTTTTACATAATTCGAAGGATAACCTAAGGAGTGAAATGGAAACCCATCTAACCCTTGTCAGACGCAAATTCACCATTAGTACTTGTAGCATATACACCACTGCAATTAGGTTGGTTTGATGTTTATTCTTTAAAGCACATGATCAGCACAAATAAAAGTGTTAAACTTTTATTGTTTGTACCCTCAAAAAAGGAATAACTTGCTACAGAAGCGACTCCTGTAAGTTTTAGATAATTAGACCCTTGCTTAAATTTCATAGGACTTGAAAAATACCAAGTATTATGTAGACATCCATAACTTGGCTTTAAAACACCATTTTTGAAGGGTAGTTAAAAATATAAATGTGCAGATCTTCTGGCTAAGAAACGAATTCTGGGAATTTGTCTTTAGAAATAAAGGGTCCAGCCATTATCTATGTTCATTGCAAAATCCAAGTAGCCAACAACAGGTGAACAGTTAAATAAAATCTGAACATCTATTCAAGAAAATACTATGGAAAAGTCCATGTAGCTACCAAAAAAAAAAAAAAAATTGAAATGACATGGCATAAAATGTTGCAGATTGGGGAAATACCACAAGTGGGGGATGAAAAATATTATTTCTATGATGGTGCCAAAAATTGCCTGGAAAAATAAGTACCAAATTAACAGTAGCCAGTGTTCTCAGAGGCAGGGGAAGGGGTCAGATACAGAGAACTTTATTTTTCTAGATTGTACACTTCAGTCTTTAGACTTTTATACTGAGCATTATTACTTTGTAACTAGTGGATTTATTTTTAGCAAATACAAATACTCTATCACTGATAACCAAACTGCATGTATGTTTCATGGGCAGTCTTACGTTTCTGAATAAAAGGATTGCAATGTGGGTAAAAATTTTGTTGATCATACTGCATCTAGAAGGAAATATTCCAAAATAATAAATGCTTCTAATAGAGTGGTAGTATCATATACTTTTCCTTCACTGTTCCCAACTATATGTAAATAATATTAATTTCATAAGAAAAATTTAGAATATGCTTTGTGGAAGAGAACCCCTATTAGAAAGATTACTAAATACCTGGAAATAAACTAAAAACAGAAAGGAGTGAGTCAAATAGAAGAGAAAAATTTATAAAAATTTACAAAAAGAAAAAACTGACTAGAAGAATATGCCATATTTCTAAATTGAGTCAACATTACAGAAACTCCACTTTTTAAGTTAATATGTAAAAATATAAATCATAATTAAAATTCTGATAAAATTTTAATGGAAAACGAAACTGATTTTATGTTTACATGGAAGAATAATTCTCCAAAATAACCAATAATTTTTTTTTTAAAGAACAATGGATAGGGAGTATTCTTCCTTTTACATGATTTGTCAGTATATACTCAAAAGTTAACATAGACCTGAACAGATGAACAGTGAACAATGAAACAATTTACAAGTGCACAACCAGAAACAGAAATTTAATGTATGGTGAAAGTGACTTTTCAAATTGAAAATGATCCACTAATAAATTAATAGTGAACTATTTTGACTATGTATTTTTTTCATTTTTTTAAAGTTAATTTTTAAACATAATCTCTACATTTGGGGGCTCAAACCCATGACCCCAAGATCAAGAATCATATGCTCCTCCAACTGAACTAGCCAGGCACCCTGGATGCATTTTTTTTTTAAGTTAAATTCTAACTCTAAGCCATAAAAATACGTTCCAAATAGATTAAAGATAAAATGTTAATTATGAAACTGTAAAAGTACTGAGAGGAAATATGAAGGAAGATATTTACTAACTTCAGCTTGGGAAACTTTTCCCAATTTTAACAGGAATGTTAGTGGTTTGGAATTAAAAAGTAAACTGCACATCAAAAGACATCATAAATTTAAAAGAGAAACTCCAAAGAAAATTTGCGCATGTTTAAAAGAAAATGGATTAGTATTCTATCAAAAGCTTGTATATATAGTTATTTAGCAGAGCTAAATACATATAAAGAGATGTAAAAACTAAAAACGAAAGGTGTGCTAATGGAACACTAATGGCAAGGAAAATAGAAGAAGCTATGAAATACCATTTTTCACCTAACAAATTGACAAATATTGAAAAGATTGTTGTTTGATTCTTTGTGGAAGACAATTTGACAATGTCAGTGTTTTTTTTTTTAATGCGCATATTCTTTTATCCAGTAATTCAAATTCTATATACCTGGAAGATAACCTATGGAAATACTTTTGCAAATGTATAAAAATGTATAATTGCAGCATCATTTGCCATAATAAAAGACTATAATTCATTCATACTATGTAAGAACATGAGGCCAATAAAAGAATGATCTGTGTCTACTGATGTGGGAAGATAATCACCATATTGTGTGACAGATACTGCCAGTAAGTCCCTTCCTTCCATTCTAAGTTAAACCTATGTATGTTCTACTATTCTCATCTTACATTTGAGGACACTGTGTCTCAAGTATTCAAGTTGCCTAGGTGACCTAAATTAAATTAACAAGAGCTTCAAACCCTAGCAGGATAAATCCAGGACACATGTTGGGAAGATTGGCTAAACTGTTAAGAAAAATATGTGAGCATTTTTGTCATTTAGAAAGCAATAGCATCGATGTTTTGGTGTTATTCTCTTGATGCAGACTGATTTAAATGAAAAGGAATAAATTACCTTATTAAAATTATTTGGCCACAAGAGGGCATCAGATACTCTTTTCCAACTTCAAAGCAGAAGGCTGCATTTGAAATCTCCCTTTTCCATGAAAAGCATTAGTGGTTATACTGTTGTTTTTTTTTTTTAAGTGGCTGTTGTTTAAATCACTGCTTTTCCTATGGATCTATATGTAGAATTGTCATTAGTAATGGGGAATTCTAACTCAGAATGTACACAAAATTTCTTTATTAGAATTATTTTTCTGTTAACAAAAGTAATGTTCATTTTGGAAAAAAAGTAACAGCACAGAAAGATCATTAATCACCTATAATCACCCCAGCAGACATAACCACAGTTAATATTTTAGTAGATGGGGATGTTTAAAAGAGGGAACTTTTACTTTACATACTCCTATACTGTTGTATTAAGAAATATGTTCGTTTTATGGTTACACAATGTGATATCTTGAAATACTTTTTTATGTCGATTTTCTAAACAATTTTTTATTTTCTCTCTAAATATATGTTTTAATTTATTGTTTAAATTTTTATTTTAAATTCTAGTTAATTAACATATTCTACAACATTATTTTTAGTAGTTTCATATTATGGACAGGTTAATCATGTACCAGAACTGCTAACTGAATTCACACAGAAATGTATAGATGATAAGTTTTTGAGTTAAATTAATAAGCCAGTGTGATTAACCATTTCACTAAATTCAATAGGAAAAAAACTGGGTTTGCATCTTATAAATCATCCACCAAACACTTCTTCTAAAGAAGTGAAATAGGGGCATCTGGGTGGCTCAATGGGTTAAGAATCTGACTTCAGCCCAGGTCACGATCTTGCAGTTTTTGAGTTTGAGCCCCACGTTTGGTTCTGTGCTGACAGCTCAGAGCCTTGAGCCTGCTCTGAATTCTGTCTCCCTCTCTCTTTCTGTCTCTCCCCTGCTCTTGCTCTCTCTCTCTCAAAAATAAACATTAAAAATTTTAAAAGAAGTGAAACAAAATTTACTGATTAAAAATGAAATTTTTGAAACTCTAAGATTAGTGGAACATGAAAAATGTGAAATTGTTTTGTCATCTGAGTTATTACTAAGTGAAATCTATTTCATGTGTCCCAGTGATAAGACAGACTATATTTAAAATCTGATATGGATAGCTAATAAGTTCCTTTGGAAAATAATTTTGAAGATACCATTTGTGATGCTTGATACTGTGAAATCTGGGAAGGAAGACACAAAAAGTTAAAATACAGGACCTGACAGGCATTTGGCATGCAGGTTTACAGTAAAATCCCTCTCCCCAGACACAATTAGGAGTGCCAATAAAAAAAAGTTTTAGGGGCGCCTGGGTGGCGCAGTCGGTTAAGCGTCCGGCTTCAGCCAGGTCACGATCTCGCGGACCATGAGTTCGAGCCCCGCGTCAGGCTCTGGGCTGATGGCTCGGAGCCTGGAGCCTGTTTCCGATTCTGTGTCTCCCTCTCTCTCTGCCCCTCCCCCGTTCATGCTCTGTCTCTCTCTGTCCCAAAAATAAATAAAAACGTTGAAAAAAAAAAAAAGTTTTAAGTGGAAAACCATTAAAAGTGATATATCTCTTTAAAAATTTTAAATGCTTAAAATGTACCAATATACTTTATGTCACCAAATCATGTAGTTAAGAATTTTTCTTAGAATATGGGTCTACTGCTAAGAATTATGTTTTCTTTTTCCCATAACCTACATCCATATTGATCCTAATTAAAGCCTAGGTTTTTTATAGTCAAATGAAACCGACATATTTTGAAGCAGAATCATTTCCTTACATATGTTGTCTTTGCCACATCTAGTATAGCTGCTATGTACAATTTACTTAAATTTTGTAATCAGCAACATAACAAGCATACATGGGCATGGTACCAAACAACGTGCACGCCAGTCATAACCCCCATGGGACCATCACTCCATCTGGGAGAAGAGTGCAGCTGTCAATGCTCAGCGTGCCCTGGGCATCAGTGACCACGTTTATGCACAGAAAGCACTGGTTAGGCCAGAGTCTGCTCTTTTCCACTGGCCTTCCTGGCTGATGTTGGTGGGAACAGTGAGAGATGAGACAGCCACACATTGCAAATTCCCATTTTCTTTCTTTCAAATGGTTCTCAAGGGGCCCAGACTGCCAAGAACTGGAGGTTCTTAGAAAAATACTAGATCGGGAGTCAGGTGACCTGGAGTTTGTTCCTAATTATGTAGCCTGGGGAGATCAAAACCTTTCTGGATCTTTATTTTTTTCCTGAAATGATATTGAACTAGATAATGTAGCCCATGGGTATTTTAGGTTTTTTGTCTTTTTACAAAACTTAAACTGCCATGTCAATTTTCTTAACTATATCACAAATTTGTTGCCCATATTACAAAAAGGTTTAAATCAACTTATAAACATGCTCATAAAAGCCCTGTTGGCTACTATACAATGTATCTTTTCTCTGTCCTGGGTGTAGAACAAAGTATTTTTTAGTTGGCAGAGCAGAGATGATAATACATGTGATTATTTAATTTTACTTTGTGCTGTTGTTCCTGTGAACACATAATAAGTCCCCTTCTTGTTAGTAGATGAAAATACTACTGGAGGCTGAATGTCAAAGGGCTGTGATTTTCCAACAGGTTGCAAACCAGTCATCGGTATCTTCTATATCCCACTCTCCTTAGAATTGCAAGGTCATTCATTCTACTGTTCCCTACGAAGGTTCTCGCTGTTGACAGTTCTGGGACTATGTGAGAGGGAAAGAGTCCTACTTAGCAACATTAAAAGAGCACAGTGAGGGTAGCCAACATTCAATTTGGGAGAGTGTGTGATAACTGACCTAACACGTGACATACACATCTCTTCTTTTCAAGTGCAAGAGAACTCATTTTCTTCATTACTTTAGTTTGTGCTGATTCCATTAAAATGCTGTGAGCCAAAACACCAGCAACTAGAAACCAAAGATAAATTAAGAAAAAACACACTGTGATGGGAGTACATGAAGCAATGGCTTGATGTGAACACAGAGCTCCTGCAATTTGATCATCAACCAAGGTTACTGAATCTGTGTGTTGAACATCTGGGTAAAGATGTCCCATCTTTGAAAGGTCTGACATCTGCTTAAGTTTCCATGCGAACATGGAAAGACACGGGACCTTCAGCTTCCTCTGAGGGTACAATTTCAAGAAGGGAGAAGGCAGATTGCACCAGGAGGATGGTTTGGGAAGGGTTTGGATTACACGATCAGGAAATGGTTAAAACCATAATCAGAGTGAAAGAGAAAGGGTAGCCTAGCCAAAAAAAAAAAAAAAAAAAAAAAAAAAGTTCATTTCACACCACAAAGGACTAATTTTTATTAATATTTAAGAGCTTCTCCAAATTAGCAAAATCAGTACAAAAGAAAACTGAGCAAAGCATATGAGCACTGTTCTCAAAAGTACAAAGGGCTTTTAATTTTTTTTTTTCAACGTTTATTTATTTTTGGGACAGAGAGAGAGCATGAACGGGCAAGGGGCAGAGAGAGAGGGAGACACAGAATCGGAAACAGGCTCCAGGCTCTGAGCCATCAGCCCAGAGCCCGACGCGGGGCTCGAACTCACGGACCGCGAGATCGTGACCTGGCTGAAGTCAGACGCTTAACCGACTGCGCCACCCAGGCGCCCCTACAAAGGGCTTTTAAACACGGGAAAAGATATTCAAGTGAATAAACAGAAATACAATTTTAAAGAGAGAATTGTCTTCTCAGAAATTGGGAAAGATCAAAAAGTTGGGTAAGAGTATGGGTGAGGATTTGGGGGAAGCTAAGCACTCCCATCCACTGCAAGACAAAGTGCTGTAAGAAGGTATGTTAATAATAGCTATCAGAATATTCTTGACTCAGCACCTCTTCTGGACATTTACCTTAAGGATTTAGTTATACATATGCAAAATAATGTATATACAAATATACTGCTTGTACTTTTACTCATTATATTAGAAAGATGGGACCAATTTAAAAGGCCCTCAATTGGAGACTGGTTAAATAAAGTTATGGTCTATCACTATGACACAATATATAGTTTTAAGACAAATACGGTTGTTTTAGGTGGGTAGATACATAAAAGATAAAAATGTATAGAATAATATGAAAAGATTTGCTAAACTGGAAACTGTATAAAACTTTATTTAAAAAAAAAACAACAAAACATGTATATGCAAGTGTAAGCATAGAATAAGTGTGGTAGTTGGAGGGCCTGATGTGAAAGTCTAAAATCAGGCCAGAGTATAAACTTCAAGTTAGAGGTTGTCCTGGAAAGCTTTTGAGCAAAAGAAATGAACCTAAGTGCTTTAAGACAATTACCCTAGAAGCAGAGTTTTAATCAACTTTTGTCTAGATCATAGAGGTGATTGTAGAGCAATGGCCATCTATTTGCTTCCATAATCAGGTGGATTCTTTTTTTCTTTCTACAGTGGTCCATCACCTCTTCATATATTCCATATATTCCTGAGGTTAAAAACTATTTCTCCAGAAAAAGTTTCATCTTGTCAGCAAGATTCGTAAGGAAAGACAAATCATAACCATTCCATCAACTACTTTTCCAGTTGACAAGCAGATATGAGGTTAACAGCATATATAGTCACTCCAGTTTTGAAATCAAGATCACACATACTCTCTTGGTTTAGGAATGAGGGAGACAGACAACCATGAAATAGCTGTTGGCATAGTTATTTAGGTGCTGATATTTTTTTTAACATTTTATTCATTTGTGAGAAACATAAGACAGAGTATGAGCAGGGTGGAGGCAGAGAGAGAGGTAGACACAGAATCAGAAGCAGGCTCCAGGCTCTGAGCTGTCAGCACAGAGCCCAACACGGGTCTCGAACCCATGAACCGTGAGATCATGAACCGAGCCGAAGTCCTATGCTTAACCAACTGAGCCACCCAGGTGCCCTGTGTGCTGATATTTTTATTACACTGCTAAAAAGTAAGCAAAGAAGCTCTCTGGGCATGTGTTCCACACCAACTTTCATTATTTTATCAGTTCTTCATCATAATTTCCAGTCATCATTACTGACATGGGTTGAACTGTGTGCCTCAAAACTCCTAGGTAGTAGTCCTAATCCCCAGTACCTCAGAATGTGACCCTATTTGGAAATAGGGTCCTTGAAGTTAGTTTGTTAAAATTAGGTCATCAGTGTGGGTCTTAATTCAGCGTGACTGGTATCCTTATATAAAAAAAGGAAAGTTATGACACAGAAACAGATAGAGGAACAGCCACCTACAGATCAAGGAGAGTGGCCTGGGCAGATCCTCCCCTGACAGCAATCTGAAGGGACCGATCTTGCCAACACCTAAATCTCATACTTCTAGCCTCCAGGATGGGAGACAATAAATTTGCCTAACCCACCCAGTTTGTGGCACTTTGTTATGGCAGCCCTAACAAACTAATACAATTATATATAGAAATTAATTATAAGTGACTAGTCATTTCAGAAAACTAATCATTTAAAAAGACTTGAAAACAATTGACATTCTATGTTTGTTTGAAATTAAAATCTTCTAAGAAATGGTGTTCCAGCCATCTAAGTAGATTGCCCTGGATTCTGAAACCAAGATAAATTAGTATATCACAATTAGGCAATGATATTTAAGTATGTAAGTTTCTTGGCCTCTCTGAAGGTGTACTCAAATATTTCTGGAAGTTTGTGAAGCCCGAGAAAAAACATACTACCATTAATGACTTGCCTGGAAACCAGTCATCTGCAAGGAATTTCATTTATTACCAAAATAACCCTGGAGAGAAAACAGTCACTAACTTGACTCCAGACTATTCAGAATCTGAGGAAGGTTTTACAGGTTTACTTCTAAAATGCTTCTCCACTTCTCCAGGTTTTTATAATAATTAGGTTTGTTTTAGTGTTTGCTCCTATTCAATCAGGTCACGCCATTCTGTATTTGTCCAAGTTAACTTTTTAAGCAATGTCACACTTTTTCCTCTCACCACACATACTCACACTTTTTCTCCGGATACAGTCTTTTTGGAAGAGATCAGGGTAGTTGTCTTGCAGAACATAGGACATATACCAAGTCAATGCAAACTTGCCCCTAGTGTTTATGTAGTTTCCTTTCTAAAAATTCACTCAGCATTTACTGAGTAATATGCAAGTCAGAGTTAGGCACTGAGTATGATGAGGTGAGCAAATCAGCTTCAAACTTGTAAAAGGGCATATTAAGCATGTTCAACAAATGGAATGGAAAAGACTTTGTGCCCTCAAAGACCTGTGCTGGCAGTGTTGAGAGTTCAGATGCACCCCCAATTTATAAATAAGGAACAGGGGTACATATCAGGAAAAATGACTCAACTGACACTAGCAGGACAGGTAAACGAGGGGCTGTTCTCTGGCTGAAGAAATCGCATACCCACAAAGATCCAAAACCAAGGCCCCTCAGCTACTGAGCATGTCTACTGCGTGAAGGTGCATCTGCAGCTATGGAGGTAACAAACCGTAGGGAAATGGAATGGACCTTGCAAGATCTTCTACATTAGGTTAAGATGACCTGGTTTTTAATTGGTCCATATTTACATTTGAAGACAACCAATCCAGTAAGATTTAGTTAGTGGATTAAGGGACAAGGTCTTAGGAGAAGATAGTCAAGATCATGATGGCTTCTGGTACTTTGCTGGGGACTGACATTGGTTTTTACCTCTAATTTCCTACATCTTCTCCCACCTTTCTCATTCCCCCATTAGAGTTAGAATTTTCACAGCTCAGCAGTGAAATGAGAAGCAAACTAACCATGGATTTGTCCTGAAATTTATTTCTTGGTCCTTCGATTAACTCTAGAAATTTTTTTTTCCTGCAGTTACACTTCAGGGCAACAGCGCTTCCCCCTCCACCCCCTTCCCCACCATGGTTATCAAATCTAGAAAAATCATTTAAGTAACAACACATTCACATTTGATTTTGATTTCAGAAATGGCAAGAAAAACTGAGCTTCAGTTCCTAGGACTGGCTTTTTCATCTTTTGTTACCTTTACTGCATTTAGAAAATTACATTTGATTATGCCTTAGACTTAAAAGTAGACCGTTTTTACTTAAAAACAAGTTACTTTAGGGGCGTGGGTGGCTCAGTCAGTAAAGTGTCCAACTCTTAATCCTGGCTCAGGTCATAATCTCACGGTTCATGAGTCCAGAGTTGGGCTCTGTGCCGTGAGTGAAACCCTACTTGGAATTCTCTCTTCACCTGCTCTGCCTTTTCTCTGCTTGTGCACAACACACACTCTCTCTCTCTCTCAAAATAAATAAATAAACTTAAAAAAATTATATTCAATTTTATCTCAAATTTCAAGAATTTCATCAGTTTTGCCATTTGGTACTTAATTAGCCAGAAATGTGATCTGGCTAATTAAGATTAAAATATGAGGGGTGCCTGGGTGGCTCAGTCGGTTGAGCATCCAACTTTGGCTCAGGTCATGATCTCACAGTTCATGAGTTCAAGCCCTGTATCGGGCTCTGTGCTGACAGCTCAGAGAGACACTGGAGTCTGCTTCAGATTCTGTTATTCCCTCTCTCTCTGCCCCTCCCCCACTTGTTCTGGGTCTCTTTCTCTCAAAAATAAATAAAAACATTAAAAAATTTTTAAAAAGATTAAAGCATGGACTAAATTAAAGGCATTAAATTATACTCAGTAGTTTCACTTAGTATATTTTATTGAAATCTTGATTCTTTGAAAATCTGTGAATCCCTATCAGCATCCCAGCTATGAGGGACAAATGCAAAAAATTTTCATTATTCTATCAGTTCTCTCTTTAGAACCACCCAACATCCCCTGTGACGGATTTGTATCCCCATTTTAAACAGCGGGAAACTGAAGCTAAGTAAAGCATATAGTAATGAGCAGAAGTTTATGTCTGACTACAAGGCCTATTTTATAATCTTTTTATCTTTATCTTTTAATCTTTTAATCTAGGAGCAGACAATTTCACATTAATATAAACCAGTGGTTCTCAACTAAACCAATTTTGCCCCCCATCCCAGTGGATCAAAGTTTGGAGACATTTTTGACTGTCACATCTCGGGAAAGAAGAAAGAATGCAACTGGCATCTAGTGGGTAGAGGCCAGGGATGCTGCTCGACATACTACAGCGCACAGACTGTTCCTCCCAACAAAGGATCATCCAGTCCAAATGCTACAAGTGGGAAGATCGAAAAACTCTGCACTAAACAAAACATTCCTAAGTGTCTTCTTACAGAGGTATTACTACCTCATTCTGTTTCCTGTAGTCACTGTTTAGAATCAATGAACCATAACTAGCTGTGTATGTACTTAATGCTACTCTTGGAGTATTCAAATTTGAGTTCATGCTCCAAACTGTGAACTGATCACAAACTCTGTGGAGGCTTCAACCCCAAATATTACATTATGCTATATGCTGTCATGTAAATGCACAGAGTGGGGAAAGAGAAGTATGTTTGACATGTTTTCATGAAGTGTGATAGTCTGATCTTTATTCTGTTCAATAAAGGATGCAAGGAGGGGAAGAGAAAAGGAAACCCTGAGGAATAGCATTGTTGAGGTTTTATAAAGTAGACATTTCTCAAGAGGCACAATGAAGCCACACGAGGCAGTAAACTGCTTTCTTCATTTTATTTCAAAAGTACACAAGGTCACAAAACTAGAGCAAGTTTTTGTTTTTTTAAAAACAAATTTTGTTCTTACAAATTTCAAAATCTGCACCATTGGATACTTAAGCCAGAAACTTTAAATACAAAATCACTTTTGAAACTGACACTTATCAATTCTCTACTTGCATATGTGAAGTGTCAAAATATTTTTTATCAGTAGTACAGGTGTATTTATCACAAAAGTTCACAGTTAGGAATGAGAGTAAGTGAATAAATTGTGGTTCTCTTAACACTTCCCATTGAATAAATTAGCAGAAAACAGAGTTCTCTGATTGGAGCTTTTGGTGTTCGTGACCAAAGCCAAATCCAACGGACATCATCACACTTTTAAAATTACAAAATAAGGTATTTTTTAAACTTGATTTTAAATAATTTTAAATAATAATGTTAGTAACTTTAATATGAGATCAGATGAAGCAAAATATTTGCTGATATCTATAAGATAAACAGAACCACAATTCACAAATTTATTATTTTTCCCTACTTCTGTAACACTGTAGAATTTGTGCTCAGTTATAGACCTTTTTTAGTGTCAAAATAGGCAAATGAATAAAAAATCCAACTGCAGAATGTGTTGCCTCTATTCCAAGTCCAAAGGCATTTGAAATATTAAAACTTGCCCAGAACATTTATACTACTAAACACATGGCTATTATAAAGATATATGTACATATATATATATATAATGTCACAAGCCACTAAAAAGTTAAAATTGTGCCAACATTTTCTACAACTACTCCTTACATCAAAGCATTAACCACATAAATTTTTTTTTTCTGTTCACACTGGAATAAGGCATCTGACAGCCCTAAACACTGTGGAAATTGAAGAGATTAGAAAAAAAAACTTTAAACATTCATAGAACTTCAAATTTACATGCCACACGCACACAAAAAGACAAAACAGTTATTTTAAGAAGTCATACATTATAGAATTTGATATCCAACTTCATGCAGCAAGTTCTTTTTATATTTAATCACGTTTACTTGCCCCTTCACTTGCTCCAAACTTCCAGAACTCAATCTTAAAAATTATTTTTAACAAAAGTCAACTATTTCTTCATATCCATAATCTAACTGCATTTCTTCATTTAACCCCCCCAGACATACTCAGGCTCTGTTTCCATTGTAACAACTCCATGGTAGATAGCCCAAATTTAAAGGAACTTATTCGCCTGGAATAACTGGTCAGTGTCTTCAGTAAGAAACTGTGGGGGTTCTCTAACGGGAATACTGCTAAGATTGCCAAAAAGAAAAAGAAAACCAGTAAACTACATATTTAAAGCACAGAACTCACACTCTACACTTTCGTTTCTTTTCAAATGATTCAAATGAAACTGAAAAAGATTGTGCCCAGTCTTTCAAGGGTACAGTAGAATCAACCTGTTTGTCTTCACAGATGCAGTGCCCATCTTGATGGACACTGGCTTTCTGATGGAAACGCACGAATTACAGTTTTTGGCTGAACTGCTTGGTGATTACCAATAGTAAAGAACAAATACCCGATCTCTAGTTCAACTGAATTATCACTGAGAATTATCTGGGAAGTTATCAGTGCCATCCGACTTTTGGATTAGACTGAAATTTACAATGAGAGCAGCTGGAGAACTAAGTCTCAAACTGAATTCTGTCTTTGAAATTTAATCACACCCGGCAAGTCTTTTCATTTTCAGGTCACGCAACTGATGTTTTTACAAGCTCCATTCTCAGGTTGTAGGTGGTATGGACTTTACTTATAGCCAAATCCTACACTAGAAAGTCTTACATGTCCACCTATTATGGTAATTCCTACTTAGACTGACTGACACTGTATGAAAACTGGTAACAGGAAGGACCAGATTTTTTTTTTTTTTTATTAATTGAACTTTGTGATCTGTTATTTATTCTTATACTATCTTATAAGTTTTATCATATAAAACAGGCCAGACATCTGGCATTCAAAAATAGCTACTGTTATAAAACCATAAACACAAAGAGTGTTGGGGGTGTTGAAGTTTTAAAATCTTTATGAATAACACAGTTAAGCTGCACCCAAAAAGAACAGAGAAGAGGAGGCAAGATTCAAAGTATGAAAAGAGAAACGTGTCACAGTGATGTGTTTTTTAGGAACAGTACCTTCACCTCTAAGCACCTTTCAGGTGATAGCTAG
Organism: Herpailurus yagouaroundi; assembly: GCF_014898765.1. Taxonomy (NCBI): domain Eukaryota; kingdom Metazoa; phylum Chordata; class Mammalia; order Carnivora; family Felidae; genus Herpailurus; species Herpailurus yagouaroundi. Next base: position 26,521,450 of record NW_024412403.1, read on the forward strand.
CTCATAGGCACCAGAAATTCATAATAAAAATTAAATTACCCAAAGGCACAGATGAAAATGTTAACACAAGTATAAAAGCAATATTATGTAGGGTTAAAAACCTACCTAAAAAAAATGCTTCCAAATATATAAAACTATACACTAATCCATTACACAGACATTCAGCTTAAGTTCACCATTAATTATAAAGTATACACCGTATTCTGCCTAATCTCAAATTCATACCAACATTAATTTATAATGTAGCATTTACCACCACAGCACCCAAAGAGATCTACAGAAACCAACTCCCTACCAAAATCTAGGGAAAAGGTTTTAGAGCTAGTGAAATATTTATTGCAAACCTTATTTACTATAAAAGAAAACTGTTGGCTCATTTGACTATATCCACACTCCCTCACAATCTTAAGGGAAATACAAGAAATTCACTTTCTTCTACTACCACAGTATTTAACACATTTGGCAGTTAAGAGTATACCTTTTACTCCTTTTCCTTTCATTTCTTGCTTTTTATTTTCTTAAGAATAAATCACTTTCACAAAACTAAGGCTCATTCTTTTCAAAGCTCACCTTCATTTTCTGCAACTACACAGACATGTTGGCCATACAAGAGCAGCTATGCACCCTCCCAAGTCTGAAATACAGAATTGATGGAGGACACTTACTAGCTTAAAATTATTTCATCTTCTGAGTCTAGAAAGAAAATATCCTCCGGGGACTAAATTCAAGTGGGTAAATTTAGGATTACATGTTTCTAGAACACATAATATGCAATACCAACCACAAAGCTCACCCCCCCACACCCCCGCCAAAAACAACCACACTGAACCAACCAGGTAAAAAATGCTTTTAAATTTGGAACCCATAATTAGGGAATTTCAAACTGTTAATACATGAGCCATAATTTTTGTTAGAAAAATATCTTGTCCAGGGCTAGTATTTAGTTGGAACTGCAAAATATTCCATCCTGTTTCTGGCTGGTCATTGTTCTGAAGACCATCATAGGCCTCAAGGCCTTCGGATTACTCCTCAACAAAACCCATAGTCACTATTGCACCCCTAACTAGTGTCATTGCTGTATGTAGCTGACAGCAAATTTTCTAAACAAATCAGAGAGATGCTCCATTATTTTAGCATATAAAAGAGCTTACTGCATCCCTGTTGCCTATAGCAGTCTATCAACTAAATAGTTAAGAAATCATTTCATAGACAAGGTTTATGAATGATTCTGAAGTAAAAGTAGCAATTTCTAGAATACTGTACTGTTTTCTATGTTATTAGAAGGATTTCAAACTCATATTTAAATGACTTTTCTAAGAAGCTATAAAAAGAACAAACATAAATGTATCATAAATATTTCTGCCATGAATGTTTCTTTATCAACTTGGAGGGAACTATCTGATCACAAATTGAGAAAAGCAATCTAAAAATAATGGTAGAAAAAAGTAAGTACCACTTTCAGATGATTCAAGTATCAACTCAGAGTGCATGTAAGTTCACCCATTTCTTCACCTATGATTTCATATTCAAAGTGCTATATTTTAAGTATTAATATTTAGAAATCTTATCAAATCAATCTCCTAAAGGAAATTTTTTTCAGATGGTGAATGTCTTTAGTGACTTCAATGCCTTTACTATTTCAATAACCAAACATAACTTTTATTTTTTTTTTCCCCCAAACAAAACTTTTTAAAGTATAACTCTCAGTTTCCAGTTAACTTCTTTTTGATCTATTTTGAGGCTGGTAGCAGAATTTAAAACGGAACTGGCTTCCTTATCTGAAGAGAAGGAAAGAGAGATGGAAAGCCTGGATGAAAGCACAGAGGCTCTATACTATAGACCCATCCTTGCTCTGTGCTGGAATCATCACAGGCACCGCTCCCATCCTACTTAGATTAGGGGCCGCTACCTTGGCAGGTGGGAGAGTCGGACTCTGAGGAGTGCGTTCAAAGTCTTCACTTGGTACTTGGTTATACTGAGTCTTGGAATATCCTTCCATGTTGGAAGGAGACATGGATCCCAGGGACGAGTGATTGCTGCCGATGTAGCTCCTGGCAGTGGATGTGCGGCTCTTTGGAGGAGGCACGTCTTCCCTAGAAAGCAAAGATCCCAACACAAGGTCAAAGAACAAGTTTCTAAAAACCTACAGTTATATAAGCTGTGAAAAATGGACAGGAGTGAGAAAAGATCCTCTAAGTATCAGGTATATAAAACTGTGTGTGACACAAATAAAGCAAGCACAGTAAGGTACAATGTCATGAACTGTGTATTTGTCCAAAATCTATCATTTACAGAGTGTATATCTCCACACAAAAATGTAATTTTTACAAAAATGTATGCTTCTATAATGTTGTCTTATAAGGAACAAACCTCAAATATCTTCATACTCTACTATCACTGATTAAGATAGTCTAGTTAGAATCAGGCAACACATTGTAGTTGATAAAGCACTAAACACTCACAGATGTATTTCCACCGGAAAAAAAAGGAAAGAAGGAAAGAAAGAAAAAAAAAACCTTTTTGTTATGAAAGTTACTTATCTAAGACCTTAGCTGAAAATTTAGCAGATTTAAATTTGCAAAAGCTGAGCATTTAAGCATAAGAATTTTCACACCAAACACTGACAAAGAACATATATGAGTACCTCTGGTGCAGTTTAAAAATACAAGTGCCCAAGGGCACCCGGGTGGCTCAGTTGGTTAAGCATCAGACTCTTGATTTCAGCTCAGGTCATGATCTCATGGTTGTGGGATCAAGCTGGGTGTGGATGCAGAGACAGAAAGAAAGACAGAAAGGAAGGAAGTCAGGGAGGGAGGGGGGAAAGGAAGAAAAAGAAAAAAAGAAAAAGAAGAATTCAAGTGCCCAGACCCCATGCTAGACCTATCAAAATGTCAATTTATTTCCTGGATGTTATTTAGGTCATGTTATCATTTTTTAAAAAAGTTCTATAACACAATATGCACTTCTAGTTAAGATCTACTGGCTTAGAATGTTAAAAAATAAAATAATATCACATTATCAACAGTACTATAAACTACCTATGTCACTTGATACTATCAGGTCTTTCTTTTCAAACCTTACTATCTGCTTTTTTTTTTTTTTTTTTAATTTATTTTTGAGAGACAGAGAGAGATAGAGGGCAAGCAGAGAGAGGGAGACACAGAATCTGACGCACGTTCCAGGCTCTGAGCTGTCAGTACAGAGCCCAACGTGGGACTCAAACTCACGGACCGCGAGATCATGACCTGAGCCGAAGTCGGACGCTTAACCGACTGAGCCACCCAGGCGCCCCTCATTATTTTTTTTTTTTTTTTTTTTTTTTTTTTTTAATTTCATGCCTGCACTTACTGGGAGAAGGTTGGCAGTCTAGAGATAAGTATTTTGCAGAGGCCCTTACGATAGGATTCAATATTGGGGCAGAAGGCAGGGCACAATGGAGGTTGGTGGATTCTGCACCCTCAAAATTGAAAGTAAAAGCCTTCAAATGCATTGAGGGGAAGAGCTACAGCTTTTACCCAGTTCTTAAAGTGGTAAATGCTTCAGACGGTTAAGAGAACTCATGCTTTGGAAACCAAATCAATTTAGTTTATATCACTGAAGTCTTATGTCACTTAATTACCTGATATCATGATGAACTTCCTTTTCATATTTTTCTTCTCTGCGCTTTTTACGACAGCAAAAGACGATAAAGCCAATGAGCACGAGAGCAAGCAAAATCCCTACAACAGCTCCTGCAATTGTCCCAGCTCTGTTTGAAGCTGGAACAAGATGTTAATAAGAAAATAATTAATAGTAACAAAAACCTATATCTAATCATGTTGAAGGTAAGGATACACACTGACAGAGTTCATAGCATATATTAACTTTAAGAGACAAATTAGTTAGTTTTTGGTCCAGTGGGAAAATCCACTGAAAGAACTTTTTTCTGAAATGTACAATCTATTTCAAGCATAAAAATTATAAAACTAAAAGATTTTAATATTCACAGCTATCTTGGCAGGCATATAAGAATATTCTAAATAGCTTGTGTTTATAATGGCGAAACTGTCATTACAGTAATGAAGATCTTATTAATATTGTATTTTTTTTCCTTTCCATGACTTAGAATAGCTAATCACTGAGCCACAGGGTGCTTTGCTAAAAGTTGGCATCCCCTTGCAGTTAATACACACTTGCTGACTGAACCAAAGGAAGCTGTATAAAGCCCATGGAAACAAACATCACCACAACAGACAGAAAGAAGGTACTTACGAGGAACGACATCCAGGCGCAGCAGGCACTGATCAGAGCCTACTCTGTTTGTGACCGTACAGCTGTATGTCCCAGAGTACTCAGTGGTGGCATTTTTTACAGATATAACAGGTGAAGTCATTTCTAGGAGGAAAAAAAGGGTGTGTGTGTGTGGCAAAACCCACTTTTACAATACTGTATTGCTAAATTTTTAGTAAAGGCAAGCCCTTATGAAGCTTGACAACCCAGGTAAAAGTGAGACAAGCTGAGGGGCGCCTGGGTGGCTCAGTTGGTTAAGCATCCGACTTCGGCTCAGGTCATGATCTCGCAGTCCATGAGTTTGAGCCCCACGTCGGACTCTGTGCTCACAGCTCAGAGCTTGGAACCTGTTTCAGATTCTGTGTCTCCCTCTCTCTCTGACCCTCCCCGGTTCATGCTCTCTGTCTCAAAAATAAACAAACATTAAAAAAAATTTTTTTCTTAAATAAAAATTAAAAAAAAGTGAGACAAGCTAAACCTGGAAACAGAATAAATTGCCAGGGAGACATCTGCAGGTCTCCAGAATGCAAACACAGTTGACTCTTGGACAAGGGGGTGGGAGTTAAGCATTCTGATCCACTGCACAGTTGAAGAACAGGGTATAACTTTGACTCCTCCAAAATGTAACTATAATTAGCCTACTCTTGACTCTGGAAGCCTTACAGTAACAAACAATTAACACATGTTTTCTAGGTTATGTGTATTATATACCATATTCTTACAAAAGCTAAAAAGAATATGTTACTAAGAAAATCATAAGGAAAATACATTTACAGTATTCTACTGTAAAAAATCCACATACAAATGGACCCGCACAGTTCAAACCTGTGTTGTTCAAGGACCAACTGTAATTGTCCCTCCAGTTCATTTGTATCACCAGTGACAGTAACCACAACTGCCTTAGCCAGGTAAGGTCTCAGCTGAGGCAGAGCCACAACAATTATAAAAAATATTGGGGCATCTGCTGGACTCAATTGGCAGAGCATGCAACTCTTGATCTCAGGGTGCTGAGTTCAAGTTGGTTAAGCATCCAACTCTTGATTTTGGTTCAGGTCGTGATCTCACAGTTCATGGGATCGAGCCCCATGTAGGGCTCTGCACTGACAGTGTGGATCCTGCTTGGGATTCTCTCCCTCTCTCCCACTGTCTCCCTCTCTGCCCTTTCCCTGGCTCGTTTTCTCTCTCTCTCTCTCTCTCTCTCTCTCTCTCTCTCTCTCAAAATAAATAAATATATGTGTGTGTGTGTGTATGAAACAAAATATTATAATATCCTAAGCAGTGAAATCACTATAAAAATATTTTCATTAACATTATATGACACTAAGTTGTCATTATAAAACACTGAATAATTCTCATGGAATCCAGAAAAGGGAAGGTATTTGGGAATTTGAAAATATGTATACATACACACACACCCCTAACCAGACTTAAGTACAAATCAAAGGCACATAGTACAACTGCAAAATCATCAGTACCTGCTAACAATGAGGCGGGCAGTTTCTGTGAGTTGGACAATTTTTGCCATTGGTATTGTAATGGAAGTGAACCTTCTTTTGGTTCACATTTTAGTTTAAAGTCACTTCCAATTTCTTCTGATCCATCAACATAACATCTTGTACCTGAAGGCTTAACTGAGAAAAGAAATGTAACTTCATGTAAGAGAACAGAATTTATGTTTACAAGGATTAAACACACAGCATGTCGCATAACCACAGACTCATAATCATGTGGTCCTGAGTCCAGAGTTGATGGGACTGAAAGACTGTAATAGGTTATCAACACCAGTTTACTCAGCTTTATCCAAAACAAAGTAGGCAAGAATGAGCTCAGGCATCCCGGGTGGTAGCTCTGTGCACCCCCCTTTCCAAAGGGCACATCTGAAAAAAGAAAGGACGGTGGTACGAACAGTACCCACTTCAGACTCAAGGAAGCTTCTGCCTCCCTCCACTCCTTACCTATTCTTCTGAACTGTGTGACAGGTAGTTAGCCCTCTGGCAGAATCCACCACATCATATCTCTCAGTGCTGCTACCTCACCAATCGACGGATTTATAATGAACAATGCTGATAATAGGGATACGTATGTTTACCAAAGCCAGGACCAATTAACACTGCATTTACATTAACCCCAAACTATCCAGAGTGCAGTGTTATTAAAAGGTAAACCTGACGTTATATTCCAAGTCTCTCTAGGTAACCGTTTAAGCAGCTGCTAAACCCATTACTTTCAACTCACTCCAAACACTGGATTAACACCTTGGATTTCATACTCTTCTGTTGAACTTTTATTATGGCACAATGTACATAAAATAAAATCAACACAATTGAATCTTGTGGGATGATCAGGTTTAATGAATGTATAAGCACCACCATTAAGAACGGGTCCAATCCTTTTCCAAGCAAGTTCCCTCATGTTGAGATCTCATGCCACACCCCAAGCAGCCACTGATCAGATTTCTATCATACTAGAGATTCATTCCACTTCTTATAGAGTCATATAAATGGAATAATACACATTTACCTTTTGTCTTGTTCCTTTTATTCACCGTAAGGCTTTTGAGACTGACCCATGCAGTTGCATATATCAGTAGTTCATTCTTTTTCAATGCTGAGCTTTATCTTTTGATGGACTATAACATAAATTTGCTTATCCATTCACCTTCTAATGAACACTGTTTCCAGTTTTAGGGCCAGTGCTAAAACTCAATCAGCTAAACGGAACAGGAGAGGTGTGCAGTCTGCCACCATCAGGGTGAGTGACCCATAAGGAAGGCACTATAAGGAGCCATAGCAGGTCACTGGGCAAGAGAGGAGAGATTATGAAAGATTCTGAGGACGGTCTGAGAGAAGCGTGTACCTGTTCTAAATCAGATGATGTTTCTGAGCGAGGATTAGGAGAAGCAGGGATTAAACTGGAGATGAGGGCCATTTAGCAATGGAGTGCCCCAGGAAAAGAGGAGAAGTGCAAAGTGGGGGCATCACGGGGGAGGCCACAGTGGTCTCCAGTTTACTCCTGCCCCACAACCTTGGAAACTGTGTTCCCTATGAATTCTGCAGCTGGCTTTTATCGGCATCCATCTTCCCAGCCTGATAAGTAGCACGACTGCTTTTTTCTTTTTTAGCCTGAGCTCATTTTTATTCTTTCAGTCCTGAATGGGCATTTATTCTTTCACTACTATCAAAATGTAAATGGATTTTACAGTTTTGTGCTATTACAAATGCTGCTTGAATAGTACATAAATATTGATACATGTTTTCTTTTTTCTTGGTAATTTCTGTGTCATACATGGTAAATCCATGTTTAACTCAATAAAAAGTGGGCAAATGGTTTTCCAAAGTTGGCCAACAGAATTGTTGGAGGGCATCTTTAAGGTTGTCAATCATGATCTCACTTCATATATTTCTTGATAATCCTTAAATTTGATTTTATTTCTCCACGCCATCTCTTACTGACTGTACTTTTTAATAAGGATCAACACATGCATTTATTTAAATGCACTGATGATTTTCCTAAGAAAATTTGTTTCTTTTTCAGATTGGTCAGTCGCTCTGGGGACTACATCAATTAGACTTTTAATTCAGTCTAATGCAAATCATTTCATCCTGTGAATCTCCACTGAAATGAGCTTTATTCTCCATTTCTTCAAACTACCAAATAAACCTTTTATTACACAAACTAGCAGTAAGTGAGATATTAAAGCAATCCTTTCTACATCAAATATCTATTGGTACCAAGTATTCTAACCCTAATCTTCATCTTTTCTCCTGAAAATATCTCTTTCCCATAAACCAACATATCCAATAACGGGCAGTTACTTAAAGTGGCTGCCACAGAGCTTGAGATCCAAACTCTATATCAGAATAAGACTTCACCAACACTGGCTTCTGGGTGTCACTCTGGAGTGGTCCACCTGCTTTCCATTGGGAAGAGAAAGTGCCAAGTCTTTTACATGCTAACCCCAACCATCATACCACAGGGAAGAAAACTCTTAATCCATGGCACTTGGCTATCCTGAAAGAAAGATAAAGAAACCACAAAGGAACACAGAAAAGTCTTGTCTTCTAATGTTTCTTTGGCCTGGAGTTCCAGGACACCTGGCCAATGTCCCCAGAACATTTGCCTCCATGATTATTAGCATAGCCAACAGTCCTTCTCAAGTAAAGGTGCATGTCTATCACCTTGCACTTGGGCAGTGTCTCAAGGTCTACTAGTGCTGTACTCCATATGTCCTGCATCATCACCCCTCCATGCTAGTGGCCTACATCAGTCTATAGGAAGAACACTCGAAATTCCTATATGGGACAGGGTATAATTTATCATCACATCATTCATCCAGGAAAGCTATTTTTGCTTGGTTCAAAATACCAGGCTTCCTGGGCTTAGATCTAGTTTGCAGGAACATGGCTAAACACAAGAAGGTCGGAACTATTGGTAAATATGAGAAATAAGCCAGCACACTAAGTACACTGTGGCAAAATCAAGATGAAAGGAAGAGCTGTGAGGACCAGGTACTGTGGCTCCCACATGGAAATGGTAGCCAGTGATTACTGGACCTACACCACCACTTCTGCCATCACAGTAAAGCTTGCCATCACAAGACTAAAGGACTTCAAAGACTAGGAGACCAGGGGTGCCTGGGTGGCTCAGTCAGTTGAGTGTCCGAGTCTTGATTTTGGTTTAGGTCATAATCTCATGGTTCATGAGTTCAAGCCCCATGTCAGGGTCTGCACTGACAGCATGAAGCCTGCTTGGGATTCTCTTTCCCTCCCTCTCTGCACCTCCCCTGCTCACTTGCTCTCTCAAAAATAAACACTATAGAAAAGAAAGATAAAAAGACCAGTAGATCAGTTTCACCATTTGAAACACCGCTAGCCTATAACAAATGGATTGCTTTATGTAACAACAACAAAAATACCGAGTCCAGGTGAAGTCACTACATAGAAATCAATGGGCAAAAATCTGAGGGAGAAACAAGATATTTGCATAGTCTCAAAAATGGTCCCATGATACATACACATACATACATACATATATGTATGTATGTGTATATATATATATTTTTAATTACAGATTTTTTAAATTTAATCCATTTTCTATTGGAGAAACTTTTCTATAAAACTAAAATCATTTCAAAGCAAAAAACGGAAAACAAATGCCACACTCCTTACCAATGGATTGCAAATTCCTCAGGCCCCTCAAGGCCAGTGAGCTACTCCACATGCTGGTGCACTATACACATACAGGGAATGACTGGTACTCTACTCTTCAAGACAACCCAGTCTGTTTATACCAAAGGGTCTCAATAATATGCCCTATCAGAGGTCCTATCAGAAGGTGGTAGTGATATCTGACCACCATACTAACCCTCCATCAATTCTCTTTGTTACTGAGCTACATCCACAGGAATTTTGGCATATCTGAAAGAGCTGGGCAGGCTCTGACAATGGGGCAAGCTATAGTAACACATCACCCCTCACACCTAGGCAACTAACAGTCATCCCTGTCCATGTCCACACAGCACATAGGGCTCAAGAGATTAAACTCTCGTTATTCTGTGAACACCATGATGGCATCACCTCCAGATTCCCACAAGAAAATCAAGGTATTATATAGTCAAGCCTTCAAGTGAACTGAGCTCCACTGGACTAACACTCAATCTGGTCCCTAGAGGCCTCTTTGTTTTATCTTTCTTCCAGACTATACAAACAGATTTTTCAGGAAAAGCTAACAGATAAGCTTCCATCCAACTCTTTTTTTTTTTTTAAGTTTATTTATTTAATCTCTACACCCAACATGGGGCTCGAACTCATCAGCCCAAGGATCAAGAGCCACATGCTCTTCTGACTGAGTCAGCCAGGCATCACCCGCCCCCCCACTTTCAAAATTCTGATAGTTTCTCCCAGCAGCAGCCATGACTCATCTGAAAAGATGGAAGTTACAAGAAATTCTCCTCCAGCTCTGACACAGCCTCTCAAGTCACAGTCATCCCCATTGCCCTTCAGCAATCACTTCCCTTTCTTCTCTTCTCTTCCACTTAACCCGTCTCTCCCTCTCTGGTTTGGATTCACAGCTTGCCTGGCCAAGGTGATCCCCTCCAGAGCTAACAAAGAGAGTTACTGTGTCAATGCTTCTCACTTACCCATCTTGAGGTGTGAGATGCTGGCTTGTGAGGTTCCTGCATGGCAGTCATGGCTGCTGTCACCAATGTGCTTAGCCACATCATGTGCCAACCATTATTACTGACCCAGGTTCCTTCTAGGACATGAGCTGCCTTTTGCTGTAATGATTCCTTAGTCAGGAACTGCAAATTCAATCCAGAACTTGGTCCGATGGGAACATACACACACTCACACACACTGTGCTTATTCACACTGCTTCTGGAAATGTGTGCCAACAAATTCTTCCCAGTGTACCTGCCCACCTCAGGGTCCACGACAAATAATTCCAATAACAAGTACAGTCTGACTGGTACATCATGGACCAGTTAAAATTCCATATATGTCTTAACACAATGCTTTCTGGAGAGCATTGTTAAAAGAAGATACACAATCAGAGTTATAATCCTAAATATACCTGCATCTGGGATAGAAGTTCAGACAAATTATTAAACTTTTACCTGCTTTCACATTTATGAAAAAGAAAGGTAACTCCATGTTTACTAAATGTAGACACAGAAAGCTAGAATTTCCAACATTACCATAGGAAACATTTTGAACTAGTGCCATTTAGGATGAAGTGCCTTTTACCAGGGCCTTGGTGTGCTACTCAAGTGGAAGACTGCCATACCAACCAAAACACCCCTGAATTTGCCACTGGAGTGCACAAAAACCCACATTCTTGTTCCTAGTCTCTACTTGCTGATACTCATTCTTTAGAAAAGAGGGATGTTCTAAATGAGTATGGAATCCAATACATCAATTTTCCATCCTCCCCATATTGATCATTTCTCTAAAACAAAAGGAATGAGGATGTGGGAGAGAACTGGCTTGATCAGTTATTTCTAGGGGTGTGCTAGGCAGTTCTAACAATCCAAAATTCCTACACAAAGTGGGTCTCCAAATGTAACCCAAACCAGGAGACCTTAGGTCACAAAGAAAGGGAATTTCCTGTCATAAAACAGAGCTAGACAGTTGTGGTTTTCTATGTAGTAGCTGTTATACTTTTGTGTAAAGTCTACTGCAGTATTTTAGAAGTGTATTTACAAACAATAACCTTTCAGTTTCTCGATTGGAAGGAATTAGGAGTATTTGTGCACAACCACAGAATCTGGAGAAGAATAAACATTGCAGTCTCTGAAAGTTTACTTATCTCCTTAACTGTCATGGAGACAACAAGACATCTAGTGATCACCTATCTAATCCCTTTACTTTAAGGATGAAAATCAGTGATCCTCAGGGAGGTTAAGTGATTATCTGATGTGTAAGGACCTTATCCCAACCTTCTACTATATTTCACTTCTCTGTTCTAAATACTCCAACCATTCATCGTAGAAATCTCACTTACTGAGTTATGTAGTTTGAAAAAAGCTTAAAGTGTCCATAACAAACACTTCTGAACTGAATGGAAAAGGATAGAGATTTAAGGATAATTAAATCCTTTTGTTTCAAAAAGGTAGGCTGAGGCCCAGGAAATGAAGAGATTCCATTTCAGTCTCAAGGCAAATCTGAGAATACAAAACAAAACAAAACAAAACAACAACAAAAAAAATCCCTCATCTCCTAATGCCTGGCTTAGGGTTCTTTTTTCATATCACAAAACTCCTTCATTTACCTTTAAACTCTTTCATGAATTTCACAAAGAAGCTAGTCACTCTTATTTTTTTTAATCCAAAAAAGTATGTTAGCTTTATGTTCTATGTTATCTGAGGACATTCAAATTCCTTCAAATGCTCCTACAGAACCATGTTGTACTACCCTCTTAACAAGTACCATTTAAAACAAATAACTTACCAAGAACTGTCAGCTGAATCTTCTTATTTCCAACACCAGGAGCTTTTTTCACTTTGCACTGATATGTGCCAATATCTGACAACTGTAAATTTGTTACATTTATTGATGCATCACCAGATTTGAGATCATTACTTGTAAAATGCACTCGTCCTTTCAGATCTTGATAGTAGTCATCATAAATTTTGTCTCCAGAATATAAAATAATCTGAAAGAAAATAAGACAGGAGGAAAAATAAACAAGCAAACCAACCCTCTGTCTCATTACAGGAGTTCTGGATATGCCATGGTACTTTCTGCAGATCCAAAAAAATAAACATAAAAACACAGTATTATCAGGAAACCTACAATTACTCAAATCACAGATTTAAAAAACAGATCATGGGTGCCTGGCTGGCTCAGTCAGTGGAGCATGTGACTTTTGATCTCCGGGTTGGAAGTTCGAGCCCCATGGTGGGTGTAGAGATCACTTAGAACAGTTAAACGTCCAACTTTGACTCAGGTCATGATCTCACCGTCTGTGAGTTCGAGCCCCACGTTGGGCTCTGTGCTGACAGCTCAGAGCCTGGAACCTGCTTCGAATTCAGTGTCTCCCTCTCTCTCCATATCTCTCCAGCTCACACTCTGTCTCTCAAAAATAAATTTACGTTAAAAAATTTTTAAAAACCTTAAAAAAGAAAAGAAAACAGAAAGCAACTGATCCTTGAATATGGTCACACACTTTGGCATCAAACTCAAATAATAATCCGAGAACATGACTATAGTCCATATCCAGCAGGTAACTTTTATCTGAGATGTTAACTACGGGCAGTATAATCAGAAATAGTGTCATCTGTAGGAATTTCTTGATGGCAGGGATTTGGATTCTTTTCTGTATTATCACCTCCCCTGTGCAACAGCCATGCTAAGCCCACTACCTTACCCACTAGATGTTTTAACTTACATATTAAATGTCTGTATCTAGGAAGCACTCAGTATCAGTTTGTTAAGTAAGTAAAAGCAACAACTGAAAGATCCACAGCTGACTTGCTCTATAAACACAAACCATCACTGTCTTTGCTGCATCTACTTTTCACACTGACTTGTCAATAGCAACACTGTGAACTCATGAGGCTGTCCTATCTTCCTCTGCATTTAACTGACTCCCTTATTCAATCTACTCCACTCAATCCCTCGTATTTTGTTACAAACGCACCTTAATAGGCCTTTAAGGAGCATCTGACAAGGTGTCCTCACTGTTAGTTATTTTGTAAACTCTCTTAGTATTTTCCCATGAAAACAATATTACAAGTGGTGGTTATGAAATGAAAAACTAACATTTGCCAGGCAATTTTGATTCCTCTTCACAACTCTGCCAGGGTGGTGCCACTGTCCACATTTAATCTTGAAGCTGAGGAAAGCAGTGGCTCTTAGAGATCAATTTTTGCAAAGTCACACGGCTAAGATGCAAATCAGATCCATTTGACTTGGTACTGACTTTATTAACTTTTTTGTGTCATTTTAAGCTTACAAAATCCTTATGCATATAGTATTTCAGTGAATTCTTATCACAATCCTGAGAGGTATGTGTATTTGTTCCTATTTCACACATGAGGACAGAGGCTTATGAAATGTGGGAGGCAGTACAGGATAGTGCAAAGGAGAATAAGGCGCAAGAGGGGAGTGAGAGAGACCTGAGTTCAAACCCCAACAGCTCTGTTGCTAGCTGTGTGCCCCTGGGCATGTTCCTTCAAATTTCTGGACATCCATTTCCTCTTCTTCACATGTGTAATGATTCTCATTTAGGGTGTTGTTTTAAGGCTTAAATAAGTATATGTAATTGAACTATATACAACACTGCCCAGCACACAGTAAGTGCACAGGACATGGTAACTGTTTGCAGACTAAAATCATACAAGAAACAAGGATGGTAACTTCTCCAGTCCAGTCCCCCACCATAGTGACTACTAATGTAACTGAAGTAAATAATGGCTCAGCTAACTAATATAATGTAACTGAAATTCTCAATCAGCATCCTCTTTTGCAATCTTTTCCTGTCCCTTTTACCTATCTTTTGGTTTGATTTTACTGTGTTTTAGGTTAGAGGCCAGGTTTCTAAACCCAGAAATGGACACTTAAACCCAGTCTCTAGTCTCATACTTGTCTCAAAAATCTGTAGGTGACAAAGCTGTGCCTCCCACTCTCAGCACAGAAGACTTTGGGTCCTCCTTTCACAAAATACTGTGCTTCCTGGTCTCTAGATGTACCTTGTCACACAGCTTAACACCTGAGTCCTAAGCCAGAAGCACTGAAGACCCGTGCTTTCCATTCATTCATGTGAACTGGGGGAGCGGTCATGGGCTCTAAGGGGAGATGGCCTCTGCACTGGCTAGGGTGTGAGGAGTACACAACCTCAGGTAGAAAGAAGCCTGTGTTCGGGGTGCTGGCACTGACATGGAAGGAGAGACAAGGGACAGCAGAGCAAGACAGGGAGGTGCAGGATTTCTGGGCTGAGCAGACAAAATGAGTTAGGCTCTATTTTGCTTAGGAGATAGAAGGAAGTTGCGGTAGCAGAATCAGGGCAGAAGTATGTGCTTGGAGGGGGTGGCCCTAGTCGTTCACAACCTGGGAAAGACGTTCATTTTTTTTCCTTCAGAAATACATCATGGGAAACCTGCGTGAAATTGCCAAAAATAGTAAGTATTTCACTGCACTGATACAGTCGTTAAATGGCTTAATAACCCCTTCTTTTAGATGGACCATAAATAAAAATAAATTTTCTCTTCCAAATGTATGTTACTATATTCCTCTAAATATTTACATTTATTTTTCTCTCCCTGGTCTAATAAAATGTTATTTTTAAGAATTAAATGTGTCACTGGGAGCCTGGCTGGCTTGCCCAGTAGAGTGTACAACTCTTGATCTTGGGGTTGTGAGTTTAAATCCCATGCTGGGGGTAGAGATTACTTTTAAGAAATAATAAAATCTTTAAACAAAATTAAGAGAATAAATAAAATGTGTCAGACAAAGCTAATAGGCAACATCCTAAGTTAGGTGAAATATTTTGGTACCATTAAAAGGCAAAGTGTGATATATGTATTTGGAAATTAGATTATTGGGCAATTTCCCTCCTTTGTGCCACTTCTGGATTTCTAGGTTTTCTACATTAGGCTCTTAATACTTTATAATCAGAAAAAACTTCTATAGGGGAGCCTGGGTGGCTCAGTTAATTAAGTATCCGACTTTGGCTCAGGATCTTGCAGTCCATGAGTTGGAGCCCCATGTCCAGCTCTGTGCTCACAGCTCAGAGCCTGGTGCCTGCCTTCAGATTCTGTGTCTCCCTCTCTCTCTGCCCCTCCCCCGCTTACGCTTTGTCTCCTCTTTCTCCCTCTCAAAAATAAACTTAAAAAAAAATTTTTTTTAAAGAAAAACTTCTATAACAATATTTTGCTATTTAATTTTTTTAATGTAAAATTAGATATTTTATAAATTGTTCTGGTATGAAGGCTTTGCTTTCTAAGAAATTCATTACACAGGGTATTTAACTTGAAGAATACAGAAAACAGACTCTGTCATAATATGTACCTACATTACATTGTTACACACGGTGACCCTTACACAGGTAAGAGAATCCTTGTGTTAAAAACTGAATTCCAGGGGTGCCTGGCGGCTCAGTCGGTTGAGGGTCTGCCTTTGGCTCAGGTCATGATCTCACAGTCTGTGAGTTCAAGCTGCACGTCGGGCTCTGTGCTGACAGCTCAGAGCCTGGAGCCTGCTTCATATTCTGTGCCTCCCTCTCTCTGCCCCTCCCCTGCTTGTGCTCTGTCCCTCTCTCTCAAAAAAATAAACATTAAAACAACAATAACAACACTGAATTCTAAAAAGAACAAAAACAAAAAACTGAATTCCATCCAATTCTTCACAAAGTCTAGTTTCCTCGTGGTCCCCTGGCACATTATGCATATTCCTGCCATGCATCATGCCTGCTCCAGACGCTCCTCCTCCCACCATGCTGTGGCTCACACTTCGAACTCCAGATTTCAGAACATTCCTAAGTTCCTCTTCTTCCTTAAAGCTTTCTCTAAGAAAGCTTAGGCCACTTGTTATCCATTTCACTCCTTTACACATGTCCTCACTTTCTGCCAGAGTGACTGCTTTCCTCCCCCACATCACAAGAGAGAGAAGTCTGGGCTTTCCTCATAGCTCCCCCTATCCCCACCCCCGCCCACGGGATCGGCATAGTGATGGACACTTAAGACAAGTCCTAGACTTCTGGTGGGTGAGCAAGCACTTAGCAAACTTACCACTTGATCCACCTTCTGATTATCAGCCGGTGATAACAGCCACTCGATGTCCAGTGGTCCCTGGTCTTCTGGACTAAGGGTAAATTTGCAGGGCAAATAAGCAGTTTCCCCTTTGGCCTTTTCAATCATCTGATCAGGAGTAGTGATACTTAAACTTCTGGTGAAATCTGGAGAAAGAAACATGCACATGGACTAAGCATCTGCTGTTAGGCTGGTAGCATGCTCAGCACACCCCAGCTGTTCAAGAGTACAGGCTGTGATTTGGGACCAGAGTGAGGAGGTCCAAACACAGTGGTCCCCAGTTTTTAGCTTGTGCCTTGTAGAAATGGAATGCCAATATTAATAACATCTCGTTTGATACAATTTCCTTTAAGGGCACTGTGAATCTCCCAACATTATGTGCAATACAAGTTTCTATTGGTAGAGGGTATTCTATATCCAAGTAGATGTTTTAAAAGTAAACTTAACTACAGTCTCTAAAAGGTCAATGATATCATACCAGCTCAGGCTACATTAATTCAAACTTGTCACAGTGCCACAGACACACTGGGAACTCTTGCTGCTGGGGCACATGCTGATGAATTGTGACATGTTTTCCACCAAGGCTTCTTCAATTCTAAATTTTTATTAAATTAGGGGTGCCTGGCTGGCTCAGTCAGTAGAACATGTGCTCTTAATCTCTGGTTATGAGTTCAAGCCCCACAATGGGCAGAGAGCTTACACAAAATAAATAAATAAATATTTATTCATTTGGCTCAGTTGGTTAAGCATACGACTCTTGGTTTCAGCTCAGGTCATGATCTCACGGTTTGTGAGATCAAGACCCATGTTGGGCTCCGTACTGACAGTCTGCCTGGGATTCTCTCCCTCTCTCTCTCTGCCCTTCCCCCACTCTCTGTCTCTCAAAATAAATAAACTTAAAAAAAATTATGTATTTTTTAATTTACCAAATATTTGGCCTTAGTATTATCTGGAAGACTTTTCTTACTGTTTCTCTCTTCCTATTTCTCTTCTGAAAAATGTCTGTCATACTTATTATTGTTAAAAAGACATCTTAAAATTCCAGAACTTGTTCTGGAATTTGTATTCTATGAAACTTCCACTTAGGTCACAGAGAATTAATAACCATTAATGGCAATATTTGAAAAGTATGTAAAAACCAAAATAAGATGTCCTAAACCCCAAACAAAAATTCCAAAACTCTTCTGAGTTTGTTAAAAAGAAATGGCTTAAACCCACTGATTTTTTTTTTTGTAATGTTTATTTATTTTTGAGAGAGAGAGGTGCAGAAGCAGGGGAGAGGCAGAGAGAGATGGGGACAGAGGATCTGAAGCAGGTTCTGTGGGAGCCTGATGCAGAGCTCGAACTCAGGAAACTTGAGATCATGACCTGAGCTGAAGACAGACACTTAACCGATTGAGCCACCCAGGCACCCCCTAAACCCACCGTATCTTTGTAAGAACAGAACAAAAAGTCTCCTCTTTGCTGCAAAACTCGTACCACTTACATGCCAAAAAAAAAAAAAAAAGTTAAAAGTAAACTACAAGCAAAATGGTTGTTTCTTGATAAATATCAGAGAAAAAAACACTGAGTTTAATAAATTCACATTTTGTTTGTCAAGAGGAAAGCAATTTTGTTCATATCAACTCACATATAAAAATAGGTTTGTTCACTAGGTAGGTCTTAGAAGATCAAAGTCTGAAAAAGCCAACAATATGATATGAAATGCAAATTTAGTATGTAAATAAACTATCACACAGAACTTATTTTTTTAAACTACTTACACTATAAAAGTTTGCACAGCACTAGTTTGTCACATCTGTTTTCCTTTTGATAACCCAACATTTTCTTGCATATAAACTTTAAGTATCAACGTATACAGAACCAGAGTTTCAAATGGTCATAACATTTGGTCCTCTCCATAACCTAACACTGACTTTCAGGGCTCAATGATGATCTGGAAGAGGTCCTAAGCACTAAGATTATGGTACATGAGACCTGCCTCTCTCTCTTTTCTTTCCCCTGCTGTGACCAACATATTAACATTTTAGAGCAAAATTAAGAATGGGGTGGCTGGGTAGTTCAGTCAGTTAAGCATCCAACTCTTGATCTCAGCTCAGGTCTTGATCTCAGGGTCATGAGTTCGAGCCCAGCACTGGGCTCCATGCTGGGCATGGAGCCTACTTTAAAAAAAAAAAAAAAAAAGTAAGTAAATGTGAGTCCTAATTCCCCATAATGATGATTTTGATGTTGTTTTTCAAATAATAAATTCCAACAGACCAAGCCAAATATAGAATTAAATTATTAGCCATCCCAAAATCCTTTCCATTATCCCTCAAAGAAGGTTAATGCATATCTGTCACTTATAATAAAATGCTAATAAAGTTAAAGCTAATAGATTGAGAATGAAAGAAAAGCAAGATAACACGCAAGCCATTTATATTCGAGCATCATCCTAAGCTTTTAATCACATTTAAGTGCACTCCTCAAAAAGCATATTAAAACCGGACATGTACTCTACCCTCCCTTAAATCAGAGGCTGGCCTAACTCTGACCAAAAGAGTGCTGCTGTGTGAGTTCCAAGGCAAAGTCTCAAAAGATCCTGTTGCTCCCACTCTTGCCCTCAGACCCCTGCCACTAAGTGACCAAACCACACAGGAGAGAACTGAGGTTTCAACCAACAGCTGCAACCACTCAACATGCAGACACCCAGAAAACCCAGCCCCAACCTAGACCAGTTGTCTGCAGCCCTATGAGTGAGCCTAGAACTCCCTATCTCAGCACAGCCTAAAATGACGACCCCCAGGATCGTGAACTCGCACACAGTTTTTGTTTTAAGCCTTTAGAGTTTGGGTTGGTTTGTTACACAGCAAACACTGATGATATACCATCCAACTCACTGATTCAACCCAAATGGACTATTTTATTCAATATCCTAAAAAAGACCCATTACTATTTCAATCTCCATTTCGTGCCCACATTCTATTTAAAATTATTTGATTTTTGCATGTATAATCTCAAGTGCTTCTCTTGAATTAATATTCAGTCCTCTGAATATACACAGTTTACCTTTTCTAATAAACTCAGTTCCATTCCTACCTCATTCACTAAGACATTCATTCTCCTACCTTCAACCTACACTGATTTTTCTTTCTGTCTTTATATGCATATTCACAGTACTTTACTTTCTGCTCTCTTTATTATCCAATTGGCACTTAGCACATACTATGCAAGGGTTTTTTTCCTTTATAAGCTTTCTTGCAAAGTTGATTTAGATAGCCTCCATGGTTTTTGTCATATGCTCTAGATGTTGATGAGCTTATCTTCTTCCCATAATACGTTGTATTAAGTGAATTCTAAAAACTCATGTCCCAATTTAAATCATTAGGCTCCAAAACAGTTAAAAGAAATTGTGGATACCCTTATCTTCTGTTGTAGTTCCTTGCACGCTAGCAGAAAAAGAACAGATTATAAATTTGATCAATTTTATAAAGGTTGAAAAAGAGTACTAAATCCCCCATAAATTGTTCCTGTTACTTGAAGATCTTCTTTCCATAGCTACTATAATTTGTTACCTGCACTTAATTTGGATATTAATACTTTATGTATTAAGATAAGAACAAGCTAAGTGTACTCCAGAATGAAAATTCCATTCCAAAATGAATCAAGACATAGCCCAAAAATATGGAAGGAACAATATATAAGAGAGTGAAGTTTTGCTATTAATTATTAAACTTTCAGGTTATTCAGAGCTTTTAGAGTTTTTTTTTTTTTAATTTTTTTTTCAACATTTTTATTTATTTTGGGGACAGAGAGAGACAGAGCATGAACGGGGGAGGGGCAGAGAGAGAGAGGGAGACACAGAATCGGAAACAGGCTCCAGGCTCCGAGCCATCAGCCCAGAGCCTGATGCGGGGCTCGAACTCACGGACCACGAGATCGTGACCTGGCTGAAGTCGGACGCTTAACCGACTGCGCCACCCAGGCACCCCTAGAGTTTTTATTTTATAAAAATAAAAAAAAAGAGTTACTCTCTCCCTCTCTCTGTCCCTCCCACACTCACTCAAGCTCTCTCTCAAAAGTAAACTTAAAAAAAAAAAAATTACAAAGTTCAATGACATCAAACATCTAAATGCGTATAATGTTCAAGTCCTCCTAACCATACTCTGTACTTCTATTGCACAGTCATTAGAATAAAATGCAACTTAGTTTTTCATGACAGTATCTTTCATTCTCTTGTTTGACACATAAAAATTACTTTTATCTTAAAAGACTACCTCAGGAAACAGTTACATATGTATTAAAATGATCTGGAAAGATATACACCAAACTCTTAACAGCAGTTATTGTTTCAAAACTGAGATTTTAAGAAGGGTGATTGCCCATTTCTGCTTTACACTGACATTCTCTTAATGTGTATGCTGCTAAAAAAACTTTTTTAAACAGCTCTTTAAATGGCTTTCAGTATTTTTTTCCAAAAAAATGCTTAAAGCATTCAACTGCTCTTCAATGTGTTGCACTAGAAATGAATTAAAATCTCAAGATTGTACAAAACAGTTATTGGGTTTCCTAGCAACATTGAAGGGTCCTCTTTGCACAGAGGCATAGTTTTTCAAGTGTTGAAGTATGCAACAGTCACAAATTAATACAAGACAAAAGGCAGACACTTGGTCCCATGCCGTGTCTCCGGGGATTCTTTCCTAATATGTGCTGCCCAATTCTATTCATGCAGCAAATTGAGCGATAATTTAACTTACAAACTACTTGCAGGTTCAAACATGGTCTGAAAACTAAATCAAATAACAAATCTTATGATGTTATTCAAACTTATATTCAGTGTGATTAAATGCATAGAAGAACATTATCAACCACAAGTATTCACTGAATCCAGTGAATAAGTGCTCAGCACTGGATTATATAAGTAAACAAACTGAATCACAACCCATTTTTGGCAGTGACTAAAATAACATCTCCTGGTTTTCTGCTTGCTTTTTTTTTTAACCTCCAGACTTCAAATCATTTGAATCTTCAGAGCTTCTCTTCTGCCCGGTCTGCCTTCTACTGCAGCATCAAAATGACACCAGCTCACCCAAGTATTTTTCTAGCCTTGATGTGGTCATCTCCTACCAAACATTAGAATTGTTGCTACCCTAAGAATGGAGTAAAACTGGAGATAATGGAAGACTCCATTCCTCTAGCTGGAAGGCAACATTTTGAACTGATGACCTACTTTGATTTCTTTTTTTTTTTTTAATTTAAATCCAAGTTAGTTAACATACAGTGTAATAATGATTACAGGAATAGAACACTTACATAGCACCCAGTGCTCATCCCAACAAGTGCCCTCCTTTATGCCCCTTGCCCATTTAGCTCATCCCCCCCACCCAACACCCCTCCAGGAACTCTCAGTCTGTTCTCTGTATTTAAGAGTCTTTTATGGTTTGTCTCCCTCTCTGTTTTTATCTCATTTTTGCTTCCCTTCTGCTTTCATTTCTTTAACTGACTTCTTCAAATTTAAGCTACACATTAACCTGGATGGTCTTCAGCGATCTTTTCCTTATCACAATCTTAAAATCATAGGCAAATGAAAAGCGCTCACTGAAACCTTATGGTTGATATTTTAAAAAAGAGAGAAAGAAGTAAACATAGGGATTTTCAATAATGTTGAGTGGATAAAGTCTTAAAAATGGAGAACACAAAAGCTATTAAAGAAAAGACACAAATTTAACTGTATTAGGTAAGAAAACCACAAGCTAGCTTTTAACAAATTTGCTGAATGAAGGAAGGCTTTCTGTTTTTCTATCACTTGGGAAACAAAGAGAACAGCTTCAAACATATTTTTCATGTCTTTATGTATACCAACGAGATATTAAACGTGAAGTCTGACCAGTGATGGCATATGGACCGGGATTTTAAAGATCATGTCTGAGTCCAGGCACTTCTTCTAGGAAGCATTCCTTGTGCCCAAACATGGATTGAATTAGATGTCCTCTATGTACATCTTGGGCAACTGGTAAGTCCTCCATCATAAGCACTTTTCCTGCTTTACTGAAGTTGCTTTACTGTGTGCTTCCTACCCTGTACCCCCAGTGAACATTTCACAGTTTATTTTTTTTTTAAGTTTATTTATTTATTTTGAGAGAGACAGAGATAGCATGAGCAGGGGAGGGGCAGAAGGGGGAGCGTGGGGAGAATCCCGAGCAGGCTCCACAGTGCCAGCTGCAGAGCCCAACACAGGGCTCGAATTCACAAACCACGAAATTACAACCTGAGTGGAAACCAAGAGTCGGTTTGCTTAACCGACTGAGCCACCCAGGCACCCTACATTTGATTTTAAAGACCAAAGCAAGAAAGAAGAAAAGAAAAAATACAACACGACCCACAAACACAAGCACCTTCACACCAGAAGGAAAACAGAATGGATCTACCAGAAATAAAAGATGGTCTATTTCAAAATAGTGGAGAAAACTTAAGTTGTAATATGACTAAAAGGTGGAAATCAGTTAAGACCTTCCTTTATTAAAGATGGAACTATAACTGTCAAAGTGTCTGGGGCTAATCATACATAGGAAATCAAAGAAATCAGTGGAAGCACTGAGGACAGAAAGATAAGAAAGTCCATATTTGTGGAGCACTGTGTTTGTACATGCTGCCCACTTTCTCCCTGCTCCACCTTCTCCCACGCAGAGCATCTCTAGCCACTTATCAAAGTACCTCTTACTTGTTCCCTCCTCTCTGTTCCTCACAGTGGGAACTGCCCCCTCCTCTACATTACACAATGTGTTCCTCTATTGTTGACACTGTTTATACGGCCCCATCCTTAAACACATATTTTCACTCAGTTGACAGTGTCTCGGGGCTTCATCTCTGGAGGGTATGTCCCAAGACTAATTTAATAAACCCCCAGACTTGGGGCACCTGGGTCACTCAGTTGGTTAAGATCTGACTCTTGATTTCAGCTCAGGTCGTGATCTCAGTCCTCAGATCTTGTTTGCACGTTCTCTCTCTCGTTCTCTCTCTCTCAAAATACATAAACTATAAAAAAATTAAAAAATTAATAATAAAAAATAACCCCCCAGACTTGGCATTGGGCAAAACTGCTGAACTTCAAGCAGAGAGCGAAGGTCAGATCAGAGGGAAGGTGAAGGAGCTGCTTGAAAGAGGAAAGGTGACTAATGGGAGACAAGACCATCAGTCCTTATGGGAAAAGCATGGGAAGGGGGGCCATGGGAAACCATGTATCCAGGAAAGCAAAGGAACAGAATGACCCCTACACAGAAGATACAGCTGCGAAAAAGCTGAACAAACCTGGTCATGTTCTGATGGGAGCAAAGGCTGATTTTTTTTTTTAATTTTTTTTCAATGTTTATTTATTTTTGAGAGACAGAGAGAGAGCATAAGGAGGGGAGGGGCAGAGAGAGAGGAAGACACAGAATTGGAAGCAAGCTCCAGGCTCTGACCCGTCAGCACAGAGCCTGATGTGGGGCTTGAACTCATGAACCATGAGATCATGACCTGAGCCGAAGTCAGATACTTTACCGACTGAGCCACCCACGTGCCCCCTGATGCTTTCTTTAATACTAACATTACAAGAAATGTTAGTAAACCTGATAAGAAATTAACACATATGCAACTTTACATATAGTATATGTTAACATGAGAGAAATCAGACATTGAGAAAAACTTTTATTTGTAAATATTCTAAAATCACAACTGCAGCTAAAGAAGAGTCTTATTTTTCAACCATCTTTAGAACAACATGAAGCAAAAAGAAAAAACACTAAATATTGACGCATGGCCTTTCAAAATATCTAGAGTCATTCCAAAAATCTTAACAAAAAAGGGGGAAAACTGGGGGAGGGGGGCGAAGAATTTAAATTTACATTCCAAAAGTCTTGCAGATTTCTTTGAGTTCATGGGAAGAGGTACATTATGATGACCTTAACATCAATTGCCGTAAGTAATTCACCTGATATTGACTTTTATGAGAAATGTCAAAAAATGTCATAATGGTTACTGTTTTTTTAAACGTATTTATTTATTTTTGAGAGAGAGCATATGCATTCATATGCGTGTACACGCAAGCAGGGGGGAGGGAGGGTGCATGCAGAAAGTGAAGGAGAGAAAAAGAATCCCAAGAAACAGATTCTGACAAGCGTGGATTTGGATATGGGGTCCAAACCCACAAACCGTGAGATCATGACCTGAGCCAAAATCAAGAGATGCTTAACCGACTGAGTCACCCAGGTGCCCCAAGGGTTACTATTTTAACGTTAAGAAATAAACTGGGTAAATCAGGAACTGGTATGTTTAAGGGACATGTTGATCAGGACAAGTATAATTCTGTTGTGTGTGTCTGATGACAAATACTACAGATGCCTGTGTTAGCAACCAACTCACTGAGATATTCCAAACTGTGCAAAAATGCAACTCCTAGAACACCTGGCTGGCTCAATCAGCAGAGCATGTGACTCTTGATCTCAGGCTCATGAGTTTCAGCCTCATATTGGGGGTACTAGTTTACTGAAAAAAATTTTTTTTTAATTTTTTTTTTTTAACGTTTATTTATTTTTGAGACAGGGAGAGACAGCATGAATGGGGGAGGGTCAGAGAGAAAGAGGGAGACACAGAATCTGAAACAGGCTCCAGGCTCTGAGCTGTCAGCACAGAGCCCGACGCGGGGCTCGAACTCACGAACCGCGAGATCATGACCTGAGCCGAAGTCGGATGCTTAACCGACTGAGCCACCCAGGTGCCCCTGAGAAAATTTTTTAAATAAATATATGTTTTTTTTTAATGCAACTGCTGTACTCTTAAATCATTTCCTTGATCCTACCTTCAACCTATGGCAACTTTCCTTCTCACGAGGAAGTTGATTGGGGGTTAGCAATTTTTTTTTTAAGTTTATTTACTTATTTTGAGAGGACGAGAAGGGGAGGGAGGGAGGGAAAGAGAGAGAGAGAGAGAGAGAGAGAACACGCATGAGCAGCAGAGGGGCAGAGAGAGGGAGAGAGAGAATCTCAAGCAGGCTCTGTGCTGTTGTCAGTGCAGAGCCCAACATGGGGCTTGAACTCACAAACTGAACCGTGAGATCATGACCTGAGCTGAAATCAAGAGTCAGATGCTTAACTTACTGAACCACCCAGGCACCTCAGAATTAGCAATTTTTAAAAGTCACCTACATAGTGAGTGTGTCTGGGGGAAAAAAAAAAGACATTTAAAATATGTTAATATCAGTTAACTGCTCCAACTAGGCCTTTCAATATTGCCGGAGGAGAGAAGAAAACACTTACAGGAAGGTAGAAATTATGCTCTTGGCTGTCTACCGGTTTTAATGGTTTAATTCCTATATGGGCTATCCAGTACAGTATGTTAATATGTACTTAGAGCTAAGAAAATAATACTGACGGTCAGATAAGTTAATTAAGAATGAAAAATGACACTGAGTATACTTACATGCTTTTCTATGCAGTTTTTTAAATATAAATTTTCAGCTCCCCACTCCCAAGGAGAAATAAAAAGTACCCAGGAAATAAACAGAGATGGAAATGGGGAAATCCTTATCTTAACAATAAACAATAACTAACAGTGACTGAGATTATGTGTCAGGCACTTTTCAAAAGTGTATACATATTTTTTTTTAAAGGTGTATACATATTAACTCTTTAAATTCTCTTTGAAGGAGGTACTACTATTATCCCCATTTTACAGTGAAGAAATCAAGACCCTGAGAGGTATCTGGGCTACTATGGAGAGCAAGATGTTCCCACACTTATCCTGTTGAGTTGAAGTCCACCAGTAAACACCCTTGAACACAGACATCTTGTTTTAAAAATCAGTATGAAATACAAGAGGTTTTAGACCCCACTCCAATCACTATGGTGGAGGAGAGTTTGAAGTTCACACTTTCCTCTGCTATACAAAATTTCTAAGTGACTCAGTTTCTTAAGCGGCTGGCTCTTGATTTCAGTTCAGGTCATAATGTCACAGTTCGTGGGATAGAGCCCCATGTCTGGCTCAGCACTGACAGCACAGAACCTGCTTGGGATTCTTTTTCCCTCCCTCTGCCACTTCAACTGCTCTCACGCACACATGTGTGCCTGGCTCCTCTCTCTCTCAAAATAAATAAACTTTAAAAATTGTTTAAAACAAAAGATTTTAAACTTATCTCTACATTCAACGTGGGGCTTGAACTCAAAACCATGAGATCAAGAGTTTCATGCTCTACCAACTGAGCCAGCCAGGCACCCCTGGGTGAACCTTTTTTTTAACAAGGAAATAAATACCAGACTAGGAATCTGTTGTCATTTGTCACAAAACAGTAACAATAACAAGAAACCCATTATCATTTTGAACATGTTGCTGCTTCTTTAGGGCTTAAACATAAATTAAGGATACTGAACCAAAATGTCTACTTCAGATCTAAATATGTCCTAATTTTAGATAATCAATCAACCAACAAGAAGTCTTCCCCTGACATCCATCTCCTCCCCTTCTTCTGCAACTCAAAGGTAGTAAGAAAGAAGTAGTTCTGAGCTCACTTAAATGTGCAGACATTTCTGAAACATTTGCATACTGAATTATGGAAACAGTTCTGTCCATTAATAGCATTGACTCCAAAGTAAGATTTGGGTTCAAATTCATATTGAGCTTACTAAATGATTGGTAAATTTCTAGCATTTTTAAGTCCGTGTGTTTCTCTCTTACAATGGGAATCAATACGGACGCCTGGGTGACTCAGTCAGTTAAGTATCCAACTTGGGCTCAGGCCATGATCTCATGGTTCGTGAGTTTGAGGCCCGCATCAGGCTCTGTGCTGACAGCTCAGAGCCGGGAGCCTGCTTTGGATTCTGTGTCTCCCTCTCTCTCTGCCCCTCCCCTGCTCATCATACTCTTGTCTCTTTCTCTCCCAAAAAATAAACATTAAAATTTTTTTCAAAAATAAAATGACAATCAATAGTAATAATGCCTACTTCATTGTAGGAATTAAATAAAAGAATGTATGTAAAGCTTTTAGAACAGTTCTAGCGCAACATGGTATCATCTTTCAATAAACAACATCTAATATGACAATTCACTGGCATCCTATAACACTATGTCACTTCTAGGACATAAACTCCTGTAGTGTTGGGAAGGTACTTTTTAAATTTTTTTTTTAATGTTTATTTATTTTTGAGACAGAGAGAGACAGAGCATGAACGGGGGAGGGTCAGAGAGAGGGAGACACAGAATCTGAAACAGACTCCAGGCTCTGAGCTGTCAGCACAGAGCCCGACGTGGGGCTTGAACTCACGGACCGCGAGATCATGACCTGAGCCGAGGCCGGACGCTTAACCGACTGAGCCACCCAGGAGCCCCAGGGTGGGGGCTTTTATCACTCACACTTAGCCGTGCCTTCCATACAGGACGAACTTAAAATCTGTTTTGTAAATAAATGACACTGAAATGTATCCACTAGGTTTGACAAAAAGAACATCACTGGTGACCTAGGCCAAATCTGATTTAGTGATGGCTTTGGGCAGTTACAGTGGAATACAGCTAACTACAAAGGTTGAGATGTGTGACTAGACACAGAAGTAGAAGGCTACTGTTTTAAGGAACTGGCTCTCAAGGGTAGGAGGAAAGTGGCAGAGTATGATGTGTGGTCAATGAAGGGTTGTTGTGAAATGGGAAATGTAGAGCATGTTTATATAAGTCAAAAGGAAAGAGCAAATAGAATGAAAGAGGTTTAAAAATACACAGAGCAGAACCCTCAGAAACTGAAGGAGCAAGACCCCAGAAAGAATGATGCCTAGAAAATAAGAAATAAGACAACCTTTAAATAAGAATGGAGGGAAGGAGTTAAGAGGACAGTACAATTATGGATAAGCTTATTCACTAAGGTACAAGAAATTAAGGGAATTTGTACCTGATAGCCTCTATTTCCTCTGTGACAAAGGAGACAAACAGCATTTACTTAGAATAAAAGAGGCAGAAAAAAATGTGGGCAGAGGGTTTTGGAAGGCAGGTTCAAGTTCTGAAATACCTGTGAAAGGAATGGGGAAAGAAGTGAGAGACTGCAGAATGGTACCACGAGTCCAAATGATACAAGCTCATAGTCGATGAAGCTGAGCAAAGATCTACATACTGACCTTACCATACCCTTTTCTCTAGTTTTATGGATTTGAAAATTTCCGGAATTAAAATGTTTTCTAAAAATGATGTGGCACTGGGGCGCCTGGGTGGCTCAGTCGGTTGAGTGTCTGACTTCAGCCCAGGTCCTAATCTCGCAGTTGACAAGTTCGAGCCTGGCGTCAGGCTCTGTCCTGACAGCTCAGAGCCTGGAGCCTGCTTCGGATTCTGTGTCTCCCTCTCTCTCTGCCCCTTCCCTGCTCATACTCTGTCTCTCTCTGTCTCAAAAATAAATAAACATAAAATAATAATAATTAAAAAAAGGGGATGTAGCAATATGCACCCCCCAGAAGAGCCAAAATGATAAAAGGCTTTGATGGGGACATGGAACAATGGAAACTCGCACACTGTATTGGTGGGAGTGTCAACCTGCACGATTAACTCTGGAAAACTGCAGCCGTTTCAACTAAAGCTAAACACAGGTATTATCTATGGGACCCCAGAAACAACATTCACAGGTAGAGAAATGTGTGCAAATGTGCACTGAAACATATGAATGAGAAAGTCACAGCAGCATTTTTCACAATAGAAAAAATTGGAAAAAAATGTCCAGCCACAGTAAAATGGGTAAGTCAATTGTAATATCGCCACACAATAGAATACCATGTAGCAATGCAAACAATCTACAGCTACAAAAAATGAATGATCTTACAAACATAAGTGAAAGTTACACCAAAAAACCCCCCCACAAAACATATATCATATAATTCCATTTCTATAAAGTGTTAATACTAACCTACACTGTTAGAAATCAGAAGAGAGTGAAGAAGTGACTGGAAAAGGCCGGGGACTTGAGATATGTCAGTAGACAGAAATGACACTGTTTTGAGGAACTTGGCTCTCAAGGGTAGAAAGAAAGTAGCGGAGTATGATGTGTGGTCAGGGAAGAGTTGTTGCGAAATGAGAAATGTGGGTTATATTCTATTTCCTACTCAGGGTAAGAATTACACGGATGTTTCTGTTTTGTGATAATGCTCTCACCTGTACACCTGTAAATAATGCTCTAAACTTTGCTCTTCTCTATGCATAAATGACATACTTGAGATAAAAGGTTTACTTTTCTTAATTTTTAAAATTTAGGTAAACTCTACCCAACATGAGGCTCAAACTCATGACCCCAAGATTAAGAGTTGCATGCTCTACCAACTGAGACAGACAACCCTAAAAGGTTTACTTTTAAAGAAATTTTAAAAGAGCTGAATGAGTTAGAGATAAAAGTTATTTTTATTTTGTTTTTGTTAAAAAAATCACATCCCACTGCTTTATAAATGGACTTTATATATTAAAAAAAAAAAAAAGTTGGCTCCGTAGCTCAGGGGTTAGAGCACTGGTCTCATAAAAAAAAAAAAGTCTAGCTAAAGTGGACAATAAAGTCTCTCCAATGTACACAGCTGAGCATCACAGTCCATGAGCAGGACCAAAGAAACTGGCCTGGAAGATCAATCCGTATCAGAGATGAGAACTGAGGTCTGACCAGGGGACCCTGGATTATTAAAGAAATTCTTGTTTTAAAGTAACCAGAAGTGGGGTAGAGGGTGGTTAAAGGCCTGAAGGTCTCACTGATACAAGAAGGTATGACAGAATTTCAGGAAAGCTCTAGGTGCCAATGACCACAGAGTTCAAGATTTCAGAGGAAAAAGTATAAAGAGAGGGTTACCTAAGTAAACTAGAGAGAAAATCACTGTATTTGAGAGGTCAAGGAACTGCTATGTAAGAATGGTGGAAGAATGAACTGTAAAAATGAAACATAATGCTGTGATGGGGGCAGGACAGGAGTATGAGGTAAGGCATTTGTCAGTCATTGTGAAGAAGCAACCAGAAGTTTGGTATAAGGAGAGGGCAGGAGTCTCAAGGTTGAAGGGCTAGGACACAAGGTTGAAGGGGGGGAAAGTAGTGTGGAGAAGCCAGTGGGGCCCAAAGAGAAAAACCAGAAAACCATACATTTTTATATCACGTAACATTTCTACTCTGATCCCCATCCTCCTCTGCTGAGAATCAGAGCTGGGGAGTAAGTGCCTGACTCGCTTCTCTGAACTGAAGCTTTCCTACAGTATCAGAATGGTGTCTTCTTCACATCTTCTGAAGCATCTGGCACAAAACCTCACCCACATGTACACATTATAATCTGTTTACCCCCAAATGTCTTCCATAAGAATTGAAGTTCTGAATAAGAAATATTCGATATATATTACAAACCAGGACCAGGAAAAACGTAAATTATAAAGGAAAGCCAGGGGAAATTAAGAAAGTAAACACGCAAGACAGATTTTCTGTCTTGGATTGTGACCCAACCCTTCCCCACCCTCTCTCCCCCCACCCTCTCCACAAACACAAATACTCCTCTCAAGAAATTTAAATCTCAACTGCAATCAGAATTAAGTCTAAGCCTTTTGTCGAACTATGTTACCTTCCCCATGTTTTCTAATTTTAGAATTCTCTGGCAAAACAAACGCAAACGGCATATTTTGCCTTATGGGTAAAGTAGATCCATTGCCATGGTGAATACTTTCATCGCCTTCACAGAATACGCTCTGTTGTTAAAAATCTGCCTTTGCCTCCTTGCTCATAAAAACCTCAGGCTCTCTTCCCTTCCTTTAATTAACATGAAACAGGAAAAGTGAGTACTTGGCAACACACACACACACACACACCCCTCAGGTGAAATGTGTTAAAAAGATGAGCTCACAGTAAGTAAGAAAGCAAAGAAATAGATATAACAGCAAAACGAGTAAATAATATTATCTCCTTACGGAAAATCCTGAAGGTAAGAAAAAAAGGGTTCATTACAATAAGAAAATCATCTCCATTGTAAGCATGTCTAACTTGATTGCCTCAATACTGGCATTAATTCCTTTCTAATACCCCAAAGTGAATTCAAATTTCCCTAGCAACCATCATCAGGGGCCATTCTGTCCTTATTTTCCACCTTTCCATAAATGCATTTATTGCCCTCACAGGCAAGTTAAAAATGTGATTTTGGTGCATGTATTTGTTTTTTCTGCCTCATACCTAAGATGTAAATGCACATAGCAATCGAATAAGGGCAGCTAATATAGTTTTGTGCATGGGTAACAATTGTTCTCATAATTTCAAGAAAGTTAGCTAGCATGTTACCAATAAGAATACTATGGATACAAATAATAACATAATTATCTCATAAGAACACTACACCCATGTTTGTTCAGTTAGCAGGATGTTCCGAGACTAGTTATGTTAGAAGGTGACTGGAACTAAAGCTTCAAATTCTAGACTTGTGCTGACCACCAGGATAGCTGCTAGCCACATTCGGCTACTGAGCACTTCAGACATGGCTGGTGCAAACTGAGACGTGTGTAGGCCAAATACTAACCAGATTTCAGAGAATTAGTGAAAAAAAATTTTTTAATCTTATTAATGTTTAATTTGATCACATGGAACTATTTTGTATATACTGAGTTAAACAAAATATATATTTTCCGAAGAACTGTATTGTCTCACAACTCTGGACTCAAATATTTCTAACAAGGTACAACCTGGTAGGTCTCAGGAGCCCGAGAGCTCCAATTCCATCTAAATCCCACCACCCCTGTAACATCCATAGATATGCTTAAGGCAAGCCAGAAAAAGGAACAAAATATATATTCAAATGAATTTCACTTTTTCTTTTTCCTTTTAAATGTGGCTACCAGAAAACTTTAAATTACATATGTGTCTTGCATTATATTTCTACTGGACAGAACTGTTTAGACCAATGTGACAATTTATTGGACTTAATTCCTATAAATTAGAGTAATACAAACTGTTCTTCCTACCCCAAGGATGTCAGAAGACCCAAATGAGATGGGTGTGAAATTGTCTTAAAAAATAAGGTACCTGGGTGGCTCAGTCGGTGAGCATCTGACTCTTGATTTCAGCTCAGTTATGTCTCACAGTACGAGAATTCGAGCCCAGCGTTGGGGCTCCTTGCTGACAACACTCGGAGCCTACTTGAGATTCTCTCTCCCTCTTCTCTGCCAACCCCCACCCCCAGCTCGAGCGCATACTCTCAATCTCTCTCAAAATAACTAAACTCAAAAAAATATATGGTACATCATAACTATGCATCGTGGTTCAGTGTGATGGGCTATAGTGACCGCAACATAGCACTGATTCAAATTCCAGTCCATGAAGTTATACAAACAATGCATATATTGGTATCTTTTATTGTAAAATATAAATTTAAGACTTCTATAATGTGTTTTTTGAAATAAAATATACGTGTATATTTAGCAGGGGGAAAAAAAGGTACAATCACTTTTCCAGCCCAGAGTTACCAGTAGATTCTAAAAGTATCAGATTTCACATTGTGCCACCAAGTAGGTTAAAGACTCTTCTCAATTCTTACCATACAAACTACCCAGGGCACAAAATACTCAAGAGTTTTTGTCTGGGCCATTAAGGAAAACCCCCATGGGACTCGTCTGGTATTCAAGAGTTCAAAGCTCTCTTCCCTGGGGAATCCAAGTGAGCCTGAGAGGGTCAGCTACAGTCACTCTAAGGATTTAACAGAGATGTGGCTGAACACATTTGATTCACTGTATCTGAATGTTTCTTGAGATTCCTTGAGAGCATGTGATCTGTGCAGCCAAACTACCCTTCCTATGGAGAAACCTGTAAAACTCACACAAAACATACATTTACACTATAAAATGGTGAGGTCGTGATTACAATTAGTTACTGTTTCTTCTTAAAATCTAAACAAATTTTTATGTCTTAGAAGTAAATTAAATCAAAGCCATTCATTCACATTCCAACTTATAAAACACCTCTGAAAGAATGAAAGTGATTTCATAGTTTCACAGGAAATTTGCATTGTCTCAGTTAACCAATTAACAATGGTTAATTTGACTGTTAATCCTTTTTCTCACCAACTATCAAAGGACAAACTAGACCATGCCTTGATCTCATACTTACCCTAAAATAGACTATTATCTCCCTCCCTTATCCTACCTTCTCTTTGTCAACAGGGCAGACCACAGTCTTTTCTTCTACAGCACACTGCTAATTAAAATTGCAAATAATGCTGAGTCAAGTTAAGGCCTTTAATGCTTAAACTCTAATTGGCTAACTCTTTATTAGAAACCAGGAAGAGTGAGTCAATGAGGTGAGGGAAGAAAGGTGAGAGAAAAGGCCTGTGAAAAAGCACAAAAGAGAAATTGTCTCTTTAAGTCACCATTTCACCAGTGAATGTAGAAACATTTTCAGCTTTCTTTGCATTTTTACAGAGACCGTAATGGATTCAACAGACTGAACAACTTACAAAGCAATACCAATAATAGACCCCCAAAGAGATCACCAAACCATGAGCTCCAAACCAGCTCCCCCAACAGCTCACTTCACCATGCCAGGGTGATGTTTTCCAACCCCTTCGCATTCCACTGTTTGTCATTTCCGCACCCACCCCCCAAATGTGGAGTAGAAAATGAGTAGGGAACCACCACTAGAAGAGGTTGTTGCTTTTTACTTATATTTCGCACCACACTCCTAATAGAAACCAGTCTAATTCCAACACCAATGTAACAATTATTCTAGAATATTAGATTTGTTTTCTTAAAAATATATAAGATAGATGAAAAACAGCAGGATAAAGCCATAAGTTCTTTTTAATTACATAATTTTTAATTATGTTCTGGGTTACTTTATCATTTTACAAATGTATTTTTTTAATGTTTTATTTATTTTTTGAGTGTGTGCGTGCATGAGTGGGGGAGGGGCAGAAAGAGAGTGGGAGAGAGAATCCGAAGTGGGGTCTGCACTGACAGGGTAACAGCAGCAAGCCTGATGTGGGGTTCAAACTCATGAATGGCAAGATCATGACCTGAGCTGAAGTCAATTACTCAACTGGCTAAGCCATCCAGGCACCCCATGGGCTAGTTACTTTATCCATTTCTTGCTGGCCACCAAATAAATGAACCAAAAGTTCCCACTATCAATTCTTGCCTTTATTTAATTACACCTGATAATGATTTGTATAAAACAGAGGAAAGGTAGAAACAACATGATTGGGAGAACAGGCTGCAACAGGAGATTACAATGAGACGGTGTTAACACAAATTCACTCCATTACCAAGCGCAGGGCAAAACGGACACACACAGCTTGCCTGTGCAGGGTACGGAGCCCAGCCCTGCTCACCTCTTCTGTGAGGAACATACTCTTGATCTTCAAGTGCTCTTTCCCTCCAGGTCTTTTTCCACAAGCCAACAAACATCAATTCCTGTCTAGAACATTTTCCCATTTAATTAGCATGGGCTGTGCATACACTGGGAACAAAATATGGAATCAACAGACAATCCTTGACAATCATGAAATGTACAGTCTGGTCAGGAAAAACAATTACAATAAAGGCCCACCTGACAAACATTAGAACACACTCCAGTAATGTAATGTGCTTGGAGTAGGGAAAAATTCACTTAATCAAAGGCCAACGAAGCTATTTCAACCATCTTAAGAGGTGATAACCTGGACTACGAGTAGTGGCTGGAGGGATACAAGTGACTTAGAAAGTGACTCGATGTAAGCAGATGAGAGAACAGGAAGAGTCCGTAAGGTACCCAGCTTTCTGCCTGGGTATTTTGCTAGCTGAAAAAGCCACTTAATGGGAGAGGGAACAGTCGTTATGTAGACAGGTTCAATTGGAGGCACCTGCAGAAAGTCGAAGCAGGGATGTCAAGTGGGTGGTTTCAAATGAGGGGAAAAAGCTTGGGAGACAGACTAGAAATAGACTGGAAGCTGTCAAGACATAAACGCTAACTGAAGCCATAAACTGAGGAACCCCAATATTTAAGGTACAAGGAGGAAATGGTGCACAAAGGAAAATAAGGAACAAGGTTCTAAGTCTGGGTGGCTGGAAGGTAAGGGAGTCCTTAGCTGCTTAGCTTCTGCTACTCTCCCTTGGAATGAAGGTCATTTGTGCAATGTTTCACTGTCAAGACAACTGCAAACGTTAAGCGTGTTTTTCATTCTTTACTTACCTGATGCCCACTCCTTAATATATGAATATCCAGCTGTACTCTATCCCCTACAGAAAACTGTCCTCCTTATAGAATCAAGAACTTCCTGAATGTCGCCAATAATCTCCCAATGGTAAGACCCACTGGCCTCATTTCTACATCAGTTTCTGGGATACCCTCATCCCATAGTTCTCCTACATGCGCCCCCCCATCACTCCTTATTATTCACCCTCTGTTTACTTATTAGATGTTGATGCTCTCCAGTGTCACATTTCACCATCTCTCCTAGTCCTACCAGCTTTTCCTGGTTAACCTTACACAGATGCCACCTATCAGTGGTGATTCTCAATTCTCTATCACCAAACTTTGTCTTTCCTGAGATCCAGTCCTTTGTTTCAATCTTCCTAATAGGTATTTTTTACCTCCATTCCCTTCGGGCTCCTCAAATATCACCTGTCTAAACTTAAGCTCATTGGTCATTTCCCCTAAAACTTGCTCCTTTTTTCTTTACCCTCTGTTGGTTAGTGACTTCACCATTCTCCCAAAGCCAGAAATCTTACTGCTTCTCTCCAACTTTTTCTTGCAATCAACCAGGTATCAGGTTTCACTGCACTTCCCTTAAAACTTTTCACACCAGAGGAAGCCCAACACAACTCTTGTGTTTTTGTTTTTTTTAACAGGGACTGCTCATGTGTAGATCATCCCAGATAGCTTCCTGTATCAGATCTATTGGTTCTATCTGCCTCCAGAACTGCCTCCAGGTTCATCATTCAAGAGAATAATCTCAGTGTATAATCTCACTTTTTTAATGCCTTCACAAGTTTCTTTGTACCACCAAGGAGGGTGGCAGCACTTGACAGCTGTCCATCATCTTCATCTACTAAGCTCCTGGCACAGCCTTAGATCTTCACCCACCCACAGTGTGGGTCACTGGTTAAAAGGCAAAATCTCAGGCCTCACCCCATATTTTCTTATAAGAAAGACTCAGGCGCACATCAAAACTTTGAGAAGTGCTGGTTAGATGCTCTAATGCACTGAATTTCTCACCTCTCACAATACATTATATCCTTTCAGAACTCCGTGACTTTGCAAAAGCTGTACCATCTGCTGGGAATGTCCTATCAAACCTTTGCACCTACTACTGTAAGGGCGCCTAGTACAGGCACAGTACATAGTAGGCCATAAATATTTGAATGATTGGATCATTAATCAATTAATTAACAGATGAGTTAGGCTCCAGACTTGCACAGTGTAAGGTACTAAAGTGCATTCGGATGGAATGTGAATGTTAAGCAGTTGGAAACAGTGGCCCAGAATTCAAAGGAGAGGTAGGCTGAGCTGGCACTATTTTTAAGTCATTAGCAACTGCTTGGAGGTTACAGTAATGGGTAGATGAGGTCACCCAGGTCTAAGATTGAAAGAAGAGGACTATGGGCCAAATCTTGGCTAAGGTTGACATTTTAGAGACCTTCTGTAGAAGTCAATGAAGAGCAAGTTAACAGTGTGGGAAAGAACCAAAAAGAAGTTCCAAAAGATAAGCGTATTTGGAACACGGTGATTGTTACCTTTGGCAACTAAAGTGGAACAGAACAATGAGATCAAAGATAAAGCAGAAGCTTAACTTTAGACTAACAACTGAATGAGACAAGGCTACTGGAATGATCACTAGAAGGACCATCTTTATTTGCTGAGAAGGGAAAGAGAGAGAAAGAGAGAGAGAGAGAGAGAGAGAGAGAGAAATGGAACCAATGAGAGCTACGTCATATACACAGGCGTAGTGGTAAAAAAGCTGCAAACTTTTAGCCACACAATATTGCTGAACATTTGCTATTTGCCACATACCACAAGCTAACTAACACTGGGACTGTAACAAGAACACAGGTCATGCCCCTGCCCTCTGACCTAGTGCAATGAGATAAACTGAGTGACTGACGGACACCCCACAACGAGCAGGGTAAGGAGCCAATCTAACGTGGCTTGCCTCTGAGGAGGGGGGACTTTTTTTAGGTGGTTGGTATAATGGCCAAAATGTGAACAGTAAGAGACATATATAGAGGAGATAAAGTTCCCACTTAATCTTCATATATTTTATGCAAAAGAAGACTTCCGGAAAGCAAAATGATAAACATTTCACTTTGCTCCTCAACAACTCTGCGGTGGTAGGATCCCTACTATTGACACATAAAGCAACTGAGGCACACAGAAAGGACAGGGGCCTGCAGCCATCAAATGACTAACAAGCGGTAGGTAGACAAGTAATTTTTAGTTTCACTCATGCTGACAGTGTGAGAAACAGCAGCCCCCCAAACTTTAACAAGATCCCCAGGTGATGCTGATGCTGCTGGTACATGGGCCATGTCAGTTTTACAACACTAAGCCCTGACTCCCCGTGTCTTCATAATGGTGCCAGGAAGCATTCAACTAAAATCAAAAAAGTAAAGGGCTAATAACAGAAGACTTCAGTATTTGGCACACAGCAGGTTCTTATTACATGACAGATAACCAGTGACAAAAATTTAGGATGTCAATCAGAGGTAATCAAAGAGGAAAGAGGCAAAATAACATGGTGGTAAGAGCAAGGATTAAAGAGGAAGTTTGTGACCTTGGCAAATTAAGTTATATAACTATTCTATGCCTCAGTTTCCTCACAGGTACAATAGGGATCATTGTAATACACACCCTCTAGGGTTACTAGGTAGATGGAGTATATGTAAAGCCCTTAACAGTGTCTGGCATTTAATAACTGCTCAATCAAGGCTTTAATTTTACTACGATTGCTACAGCTATACTACCACTGCCACTATTATTAGTGGCACTACCACTGCCACTATTATTACTGTGACTTAGGTAGTATGACTTGCTGCTGGGTGGGTAATAAAATGCATCAAAAGGACTTCCACTAGCAACCAAAATATACCACAAAACGCTTTACAACCCATATGGAGACAAATCTAGAAGAAAAATAGCACTGCAATTTTTAATCTGTAAGCCTCCTCCACTCTGTTTTGCCAAATGTAGAAGCCAATCATGTTACCACCCAAACTGAATTCATAGCAACGGACTTCTAAAATGGCAAAGAGTATCTCAAGAAATACTTGGAGCCATACATCAGTTACATAGTTTTTGAGTTGTTCCCTAAGCTGGGAAATTGGAACTAAAAATAGTTGTCTTGTTAAGCTAAGGACAATAGTCCTTTAATGAGAAGCTCATTGTGCCTAACAAAGTGAGGCACCCAGAAAAAATGAAATCCAGACAATTAGTTGGACATCCCCAGGGGGTGAAAAACAGAATCCTCTTCAGGGCGCCTGGGTGGCTCAGTCGGTTAAGCGGCCAATGTGGGCTCAGTCATGATCTCCTAAATTTGTGAGTTCGAGTCCCACCTCGGGCCCTGCGCTGACAGCCTGGAGCCTGCTTCAGATTCTGTCTCCTCCTCTCTCTGCCCCTCCCCAGCTCGCACTCTATCTCTGTCTCTCTCAAAAATAAACATTAAAAAAAATTTTTTTTAAATCCTCTACATTGTTTATGGTATTCCACTTTTCTGCTCTAAATGTAGCCTAAAATATTCTTCCCATAGAGAACATGTGTTCTCCACTTCAACTTCAGCTTAGTCCTTGACAAAACAAAGATAGGAATGTACCAAGTAAACTGGTTACTGACCCTTCATCTTTTGCAGAAGCTTTACTTTGGAAATTTCACCCAAGTCTAAATGATATGTATCAAAAAGGTGGAGGTGGTGCTATAGTCTGAAGATTAGACTTGGTAATAGAATGTTGATCCCATGAGTAATGCTCACAGATGTGGCATCCAACAATGGAATTAACATTTCAACAGGAAACGGAGAGCCATCCCAACAGAAAGGGCCACCCGATCCTTTCGGATTTAAAAAAAAAAAAAAAAAAAAAAAAAAATCCTTCCAGAAGCTACACGAATGTGTCTCCAGGGTCCCACCCATGGATTTTTTTTTCCTTTAATTAACAATTTGGTTCTAAAATACAAGTGCTTACCCTGACAAACAAGATCAGGTAGTTAAAACACTGACATGAAAACAGATCACTTAAAGTGTCAAATGATTGTGCCTTCTAATAGTCCACGCATTTTTTAAATGCCTTTTTTCCCCTCCCGAGAAAGACGCAGTCGAAAAATGTACTTGGCGAATCCTTTAAGAAGTGCCCCGTACAAGTCATCCCCTCTTATCTTCAAAATGAATTAACTCATCATAAATTCAAACCGAGGTTACGAATTTCTCCTTTGCACTTTGCGCCGGGACTCCGGAAACCAAAACCGCATTTTTTATTTTTTTTTTTTGCTGGAATCTACTTTTGATTTAACACGGTCTACTTCGTCGTGTTACCTTCTAGGTAACAGCTCGTGCTTGGGCTCTCCTCTCTACCAGACCAAGAAGGCTCAGGCTACGGTTCGTTCAGCGCCTCTTTCCTAGAGGTAGCCTGGACGATTTGAGGCACTGAAAAGCTCGGTGTCTATTTAATCATGGCGTTTGTAATTCAGCCTCCCCGTTTGGACTGCTCAACACCTGCAAACTCGCAGCCCAAGGCTTTGGAAATCGAGTAACCCTGGACGGACACAACACCGCGGCTAACAAGGGAAAAGGCAAGCGCGAATAAAGCAAACCTTGCACCCGCAGCAAAGAATGGTCTGGGAGAGACGCCAGGCGCATCCGGCACGCCGCGCCCGGCACGCCGCGCCCGAGGAGCCCCTGTACCGCCGCCCCTCATCTCGGGGCTCGGTCCCCACCATCTCCAACTCCCCCCCGGACACTTCATGCCCCTGCATGGCTCTATTCCGAGCCATTCCACCTTCCCGGCTCGCACGCCCGGCTCCGCAAACCACCGCATTTGATACCTCCCGCACGGCCACCACTGCCGCAGCGCCCCCAAACCGCACCCGTCCCCTCCCCCACGCCTCATTGTTCCCGGGTGGCCGCAGGCAGCGAGCGCCCCAGGGCGGTGCCGGCAACAGGAACCCTAGGAACTGAATTGCCCCCCACTCACCCGCGACTCCCCACAAGACGACGAATCGCAGCAGAAGCGCCATGGTGGCGGCCCGGCCGTGGGCGGTGACTGAAGGTAGGCGGCTCTCACCCGGGGTCTCAGTCACCCTGCGCCTTGCGCGCTCCCGACTGGCTGGCGGCGGCTGCACCTCCGCACCCCCGTCCCACCCCACCCTTGCACGGCAGGTGAAATACGTCACTTCCGGTAGTGGCTGAGCCCCGCGGCGCGCGCCGGCTCCGCCAAGAGCGTGGGGTTGCCGTGGCAACCAGTGCGGACTGCCCTAGGGATCCTCTGGAATAGAATTCCCCGGCCAGCTGCGCTCTGTCTTGGGGTGAGCCGGCAGCCATTCCCCCCATGAGCCCAGGTCCCCGCTTCAGTGCCTTTAGTTAAATCAGGGTGTGTGCACTAGGGTCGAGCAGGCTCCTTTCCCCAGTTGCGGTCGCGCCCTTGCTTCAGGATGAGGCACGGAACGACCCACGCCTGCGGTCCTGCCCCGGGATCCTGAAGGGCGGCAAACACGGTTGGCCCCGCAGGCGCTCACCCCGCCCTCCCCTCTGGCTGGTACGGAATGAGGGGCCTCCAGCCGCGCGTCCCACCTCTGGCGGTTTGCTGCGAGGTCTCCCTCCTAAGGCTGTGAGGACCCAGAACCAGGCAACCCACCCTACCCCGGGCATTTGCTTCCATATCGTTGAGTCGGTGGGCTGATGCGGAAGGCTCGAGAAGGCTTTTCCCTATCTCCAGTAATGACCGAACCCCTCAGCTGCAGCTTCGGATTTGGGAAATATCTGGACTGGTGGTTTTTGACCCTGTGTATTTAAAGGTTATTCTAACCCTATAATTGGCCATCGTGGACCAGTGAGCTTTAAAAGTGAGGCTAAGTAGGGGTGGTTAAAGGCTGGAGGCGGTGTTGGGGG
Organism: Herpailurus yagouaroundi; assembly: GCF_014898765.1. NCBI lineage: Eukaryota > Metazoa > Chordata > Mammalia > Carnivora > Felidae > Herpailurus > Herpailurus yagouaroundi. The sequence goes on from NW_024412403.1 coordinate 26,563,011, forward strand.
GACCAGCGAAAGAGATTTTGAATCTCCTGGTCTGCCCTACAGTGTCACTTCCTGGAATCCTCCATACTTGTTCTTGTGTCATTTGTGTTCTCAGTTGCCCTTTCCAGATAGGGTTTGTATATAACTGCTAAGAGACTTTTGTGTTTCCAACAGTTCCCTATCTGGAGTGACTTAGAGGAGAGAAGCAGTGTGGTGCAGTGGGTAAGTTCTTGGGTCCTGGAAAGGGACAGTTAACTGGGCAAGTGTTTTGGAAATACACCTAGCTTTGGCACTGTGCCTGGCACATAATAAATACTCAGTCAAATGACAGCTAATAGCAGTGCTTCAGATCCCCTCTCCCTCTCTCTCTGCCCCCCCCATAAACATTTTTTTTGAAGTGGCAGCTAATAAAGAATAATATTGGAAAATTCTTATTATTTGTTGAACCAGCAAAGAGAAAATAAATCAGTTGTTGGTAAGACCAAAGTTGCTCAGCTGCAATTTAGCCTCGTGGTCGGCTATACTGACTGCATATTAAAATGATCTAGAGGGGGCCTCCCTGTCCCTGTCGGTGGAGCTTGGGACTCTTAACGTCAGGGTTGTAAGTTCAGTTTCACTTTGCATATAGAGATTACTTTAAAATAAAATCTAGGGGCGCCTGGGTGGCGCAGTCGTCGGTTAAGCGTCCGACTTCAGCCAGGTCACGATCTCGCGGTCCGTGAGTTCGAGCCCCGCGTCAGGCTCTGGGCTGATGGCTCAGAGCCTGGAGCCTGTTTCCGATTCTGTGTCTCCCTCTCTCTCTGCCCCTTCCCCGTTCATGCTCTGTCTCTCTCTGTCCCAAAAATAAATAAACGTTGAAAAAAAAAATAAAATAAAATCTATAAAAAATAAAATCATCCAGAGAACTTGTTCAAAATACCAGTATCTGAACCCTCTCCAGTGATCCTGATTCAAAGGGCCTCCAGTGGAGTCGTGACTGATCTACGGAGGAGAGTTCAGAGTAACTGCTAGGGATTTCCTAGCAGAGGAAACAAAAATTCTACCTGATATAATTGAAGGTATAAAATATTGGGAACTTAAATTTTTTCTTAACACATTATAGTTCATGAAATTAGAAAAGAATAAATATTAAAGTTGTTCATATCTATTTCAGACTGTTATATGAGAATTTCTCTAGTATTAATCACTTCAAAGCAGCAACATTTATTTTAAGTGTCTCTGGTAGAAATTAAACTCACCCTTCATGGGTTATCTCAACCACATACTAGAGGAAATCTTTTGAAATTATCCAGAAGGATTTTTATCGTAACATTTTCCTTCTAGTACTTTTTTTTTTTCCAATCTTTCCCTTTTGCCTCCTTCTGTGGTAGACATTTTCATACCTATCAATCACTTCTTACTCTGTATATTTCTAGAAGGCCAGAAAGGCACATTATTTATTCATCTTTGTCACTCTAGGAAGCCAGCCCATAGTAGAATCTAGTATTTGTTGAACTGAGTATATTTAATTCATATGTTAATATGTTGATGTATGTTAATAAAAAGTATTTAAATATGTATACAATAACTCACAAATCATCACATCTGAATATGTCTTTTTAGAATGCACCTTTAAAATGTAAATTTTACAAAATTAATGTTTTTTTTATTGGTTGGAGGTTTTTTTTTAGTTTTTATTTAAGTAATGTCTACACCTCACATGGGGCTTAAACCCACAATCCTGAGATCAAGTGTCTCATGCTTCTCAGACTGGGCCAGCCAGACACCCCCAAAATTAGTGTTTTACCCTTCATTAGGTTACTGAACACAAATTTTTCCAAGTATATCATCTCTAAGATTTAAGTAACTTTGAAAGGAGTAATTTACCTTATTCAGGAAACTATTCTTTAAACAATTATATCAAAGATGGGGGGGAGGAAAAAAGTTAAATGGAGTCATCTTTACACTTTGGTTTATGACTATATTATTTCATAAAAACAGCAGCTAAAATTATGCCAATATCTGAAACTTATTAATACCTTTAAGAAGCCTTTGTGGCTAAGGGTGCCTGGGTGACTAAATTGGTTAAGCATCCGACTTCAGCTCAGGTCATGCTCTCACAGTTCGTGGGTTCAAGTCCCATGTCCAGCTCTGTGCTGACAGTTCAGAGCCTGGAGCCTGCTTCAGATTCTGTATCTCCCACTCTTTTTGCCCCTTCCCCACTCACACTTTATATCTGTCTCTCAAAAGTGAATAAACATTTAACAAAAAAAGGCTTTGTGGCTATAGTTAGCTTAGAAATTATGTATACAAAACTGTAATGAGATAATGTCATTAATTCTGGATCATGCAAATTATTGATCCTTTGATATATTTTTCTAACTCTTTATTAGAGAGAGAGATTGCACGTGTGCTCACACACACACACACACACACACACACACACACACGAGAGCAGGGGAGGGGCAGAGAGAGAGGAGAGAGAATCTCAAGCAGGCTCCATGCTGTCACCACAGAGAACGACTCAGGGCTCAATCCGAAGAGCCTTGAGATCATGATCTGAGCCAAAACCAAGAGTCAGATGCTTAACCTTTTAACCCACTGAGCCCCCAGGCGCCCCTGATTATTTGATATTTTCAAAACAAGCTGACAATAGTGCACAGCCATTAAATGAATTGTCCTAGTTTAGTAAAGCACCAAGGATTCCATATTGTATAGCCTCTAAACCAGCAGAAAGGTGATTCTTGGTCTGTCAAGAAGGTGATAATTGTGGAGACATAAACAACTATGTTTAACATAGCATATGTTCTTACGAAGATTTCTCAGCAGCAGTGAACTTGTCAACACACTGAGAGATAATTAAAATCCTATGAACACATTCAGAGATTGACTTATTCATAAGAATTAAAGGATTTTTCCCTGTTACCAACCTGGACTATGAAGGCATGTGAAGCAAGAAACTTTCTTTCATAGATGACACTGGCTGATTTTTATATTTTCTGGAAAATGAAATGAAGGTTTCTGGTGCACCTGCCTGCCTCAGTCCAGAGAGCATGCAACTCTTGATCTCAGAGTCATGAGTTCAAGCCCCATGTTGGGTATGGAGCCTACTTACTAGAAAAAAAAAAGAAGAAAAAAGAAAGAAATGAAGGTTTCTCACAAGTGTTCTACTTGCAATATCAAGAACATGGGTTTCATGGGTTAATACCATCCAACACATCTATTTACCCCTGTGCAAATGAATTTATAAATACATTTTTAGTTTAATGCCATGTATATAATATTTAGAAATCAACCCTTAGTCAGTGACCTAGAATTTTTTTTTTTTATTCCCAATAATGTGATTCCAGAAGGAATACACAGGAGTGGTAAGTTTAGGGGCACCTGACTGGCTCAGTCAGTGGAGCGTGTGACTCTTGATCTTGGGGTTGTGGGCTCAAGTCCTATGTTGGGTGTAAAGATTATGTAAAAATAAAATCTTAATACTAACAAACCAGATCCAACAATACATTAAAATAATTATTCACCACAATCAAGTGAATCCTGGGATGCAGGGCTGGCTTAATATCTGCTAATCAATGTGATATATCATATTAATAAAAGAAAAGATGATAACTATGTGATGCTCTCAATAGATGGAGAAAAAGCATTTGACAAAAAACAGTACTCTTTCTTGATAAAAACCCTCAAGAAAGTAGGGATAGAAGGAACATACCTCAGGATCATAAAGGCCATATGCGAAAGACCCAAGGCTAATATCATCCTCAGTGGGGAAAAACTGAGAGCTTTCCCCTTAACATCAGGAACATGTCAGGGATTTCCATTCTCACCAGTTTTTCAACATACTGTTGAAAGTCCCAGCCTCAGCAATCAGGCAAAAAAAGGAAATAAAAGACATTCAAATCAGCAAGGAGGAACTCAAACTTTCACTCTTCGCAGATGACATGATATTCTGTGTGGAAAACCCAAAGACTCTGCCAAAAAACTGCTACAACTGATCCATGAATTCAGCAAAGTGGCAGGATATAAAATCAATGTACAGAAATCGGTTGCATTTCTATACACCAAAAATGAAGCAGCAAAAAGAGAAATCAAGGAATTGATCCCATTTACAACTGCACGAAAAACCATAAAATACCCAGGAATAAACCTAACTAAAGAGTAAAATACCTATACACTGTAAACTATAAAAAGCTTATGAAAAAAAATGAAAAAAATCCAAAAAAAAAAAAAAAAAACAAACAAGGAAAAACATTCTATGCTCATGGATTGGAAGAACAAATATTGTTAAAATGTCAATACTACCCAAAGCAATATACACATTCAATGCAATCCCTATCAAAATGGCACCAGCATTCTTCACAGAGCTAGAACAAACAATTCTAAAATTTGTATGGAACCAGGGGAACCTGGGTGGCTCACTCTGCTAAGCGTCAGACTTCAGCTCAGGTCATGATCTCATGCACAGTCTGTGAGTTCGATTCCTGCATGGGGCTCTGTGCTGACAGCTGAGAGCCTGGAGCCTGCTTCAGATTCTGTGTCTCCCTCTCTCTGCCCCTCCCCTGTTCATGCTCTGTCTCACTGTCTCTCAAAAGTAAATAAATGTTAAAAAAAATTGTAAGGAATAAAATAAAATTTGTATGGAACCAGAAAAGACCCCAAATAGCCAAAGTAATGTTGAGAAAAAAACCCAAAGCTGAAAGCATCACAATTCCGGACTTCAAGCTGTATTACAAAGTTGTAATCATCAAGACAGTGTGGAACTAGCACAAAAACAGACACATAGATCAATGGAACAGAATAGAGAACCCAGAAATTGATTCACAAAGGTATGGCCAACTAATCTTTGACAAAGCAGGAAAGAATATCCAATGGAATAAAGACAGTCTCTTCAGCAAGTGGTGCTGGGAAAACTGGACAGTGACTTGCAGAAGAATGAACCTGGACCACTTTCTTACACCATACACAAAAAAAAAACTCAAAATGGATGAAAGACCTAAATGTAAGACAGGAAGCAATCAAAATCCTAGAGGAGAAAACAGGCAACAACCTCTTTGACCTTGGCCACAGCAACTTCTTACTCGACATGTCTCCAGAGGCAAGGGAAACAAAAGCAAAAATGAACTATTGGGACCTCTGCACAGGAAATCTTCTGCACAGCAAAGGAAACAATCAGCAAAACTAAAAGGCAACCAACAGAATGGGAGAATATTTTTGCAAATGACATATCAGATAAAGGGTTAGTATCCAAAATCTATAAAGAATTTATCAAACTCAACACCCAAAAAACAAAAAATCCAGTGAAGAAATGAGCAAAAGATATAAATAGACACTTTTCCAAAGAAGACATCCAAATGGCTAACAGACACATGAAAAGATGCTCAACGTTGCTCATCATCAGGGGAATATAAATCAAATCCACAATGATATACCACCTTACACCTGTCAGAATGTCTAACATTAACAACTCGGGCAACAACAGATGTTGGTGAGCATGTGGAGAAAGAAGATGCAAACTGGTGTAGCCACTCTGGGAAACAGTATGGAGGTTCCTCAAAAAATTAAAAATAGAACTACCCTACAACCCAGCAATTGCACTACTAGGTATTTATCCCAAGGATACAAAAATGCTGATTTGAAGGGCACATGCACCTCAATATTTATAGCGGCACTATCGACAGTAGCCAAAGTATGGAATGAGTCCAAATGTCCATCACCTGATGAATGGATAAAGATATGGTGCATATATATACAATGGAATATTACTCCGCGATCAAAAAGAATGAGATCTTGCCATTTGTAACAATATGGATGGAGCTAGAGTGTATTATGCTAAGCAAAATAAGTCAGTCAGAGAAAGACAGATACATGATTTCACTCATGTGAAATTTAAGAAACAAAACAGATGAACATAGGTGAAGAGAAGCAAAAATAAAATAAAACAGACAGCGAGTCAAACCACAAGAGACTCTTAAATACAGATGAGGGTTGCTGGTAGGGTGTTGGGTGGGGAGATGGGTAAATGGGTGATGGGCATTAAGGAGGGCACTTGTTGGGATTAGCACTGGGTGTTATACATAGGGGATGAATCACTGGAATCTACTCCTGAAATCATTATTACAGTATATGTTAACTAACTTTGATTTAAATAAAAATAAAATAAAGTGAAATGAAAAATAAAATATGATCTTAAAAAAAAGAAAGTGATGGGGCGCCTGGGTGGCGCAGTCGGTTAAGCGTCCGACTTCAGCCAGGTCACGATCTCGCGGTCCGTGAGTTCGAGCCCCGCGTCAGGCTCTGGGCTGATGGCTCAGAGCCTGGAGCCTGTTTCCGATTCTGTGTCTCCCTCTCTCTCTGCCCCTCCCCCGTTCATGCTCTGTCTCTCTCTGTCCCAAAAATAAATAAAAAAAAAAAAAAAAAAAAGAAAGTGATAAGTTTATACAGACTAAAATTAAAGATTTTATTGCTGTCCTTTGAATTTTCTTATCCAAGAATAGTCTGTTTGTTCCAATTGCTTTATTTGTTTTGGTCTCTGTCACTTCATGCTAGTTGCTTTTCTCCAATTTCTGCTAATTTCTTGTTTTCTGCTCAAAGGTTAAAATAGGGCAGAAAAAAGGAAGCATATTGAAAATTCCCGGCTTATAGGGGACATTTTTCCATTGTGGTCTCAGACTGGGTCAATCTGGGGAGACCACCAATAAAATTACTTTTAGAAAATACAACTGGTATCTAGCTCTTGGGAGTAAACACATGGTTAGCTAACTTTATTATTATTATTATTATTATTATTATTATTATTATTATTTTTAAGGTAGGCTCCAGGCCCAACATAGTGCTCAAACTCATAACCCTGAGACCAAGAGTCTCATGTTCTACCGCCTGAGCCAGCCAGACACCCCTGAGCCAGCTTTCTGGAAGGATGGCTGGAATAGCACTGAGGGCATCAACTTTAGTATATAAATACTAAGCAAAAATCTGCCCTCAGTTGAGGTGAATGTCCCCGTGCATATTGAAATGTTAAAAACCTGAAGAAAATTAACAGTAATTTTCTGAGTAATACAAGGATCTCAGACTGGTTTAATTCCTGTCAAATACCTCTCCTAATTTATATTGTAATCTAATGTTTTTGTTCTGTACACATTGTAAAGTATACCTTGTCATTTTTTTAATATAGCCAATGTTTTTTTTTTTTAATTTTCTTTAATGTTTATTTATTTTTGAAGGAGAGAGAGACAGAGTGTGAGCAGTGGAGGGGCAGAGAGATGGAGGGAGACACAGAATCCAAAGCCGGCTCCAAGCTCTGAGCTATCAGCACAGAGACCAATGTGGGGCTTGAACCCATTAACTGTGAGATCATGACCTGAGGTGAAGTCGGATGTTTAACTGACTGAGCCACCCAGGCGCCCCTTAATATAGCCGATGTTTAACTAGATTTGTCTACATATCTTTTCATCATTTCTTCTTGCATATCAGACCACTTCTGGGATGATTTGCCTTCTTCCAGAAATATGTCCCTTATAAATTTCTTTACTGAGGATCTCTTTAAGGTAAACTTTGTTTCTGTTTGTCTAAAAATATCTATTTTTAATTTAAAAGGTAGAGTTCTTGGTATATAGAATTTGGGGCTTATTGGTCTTTTCTGTCAATGCTTTCAAAATACTATTCCACTGGGGACGCCTGGGTGGCTCAGTTGGTTAAGAGCCTGACTTCAGCTCAGGTCATGATCTCACAGTTTGTGAGTTGATCCCCACCTCGGGCTCTGTGCTGACAGCTCAGAGCCTGGAGCTGCTGCTTTGGATTCTGTGTCTCCCTCTCTCTTTGCCCCTCCCTTGCTCTTGTTCTCTCTCTCTCAAAAATAAAATAAAGACACTAAAAAAAAAAAAAAAAAAAATACTATTCCACTGTACTCTGGCTTCCTTTGCAGCTCTAATAAAGTCTATCTAATGATCTTTGTAGATCATCTGGCTGTTTTTAAAAATTTCTCTTTGATTTGTTGTTCAGTTTCATTACGTTGTGTCTAATTTGGGATTTCTGTTTATTTATCCAGCCAGGGATTTCCTGAACCTGAGAGAATGCCTGTCATCTCTCAATTCTTGAAAAATCTCAATATTCAAATTCTTGTTGAATATTGCTTTTTTCATATTCTCTAAGATGTGCCCTCTGAGATGCCCATTAGATGTATGTTACAACTCATTCTATCCTTCACATCTCATCCTTTATCATTTTCATATATTTAATATTCTGAGCTGAATCCCAGGTAATTTTTTCAGTTTTATCTTCAGTTTGCTCTTCAGTTGTGTTGAATCTACTCTTCAATTCTCTGAATGAGTTTTAATTTCAATTAAATTTTTTCATCCATAGATATTTAGTCTTTTTTTATATTTGTTGGGTTTCTTATTCTGTACTCATACGTCCAAATATTTTCTCCCAAATATTTCTTACATTTCTTTAAACATATTAAATGCACTTAATATATCTTACGTGTGCAATAATTATGTGATTTGAAATCTTTGGGTACCTCATTTTGTTTTTTGTTGTTTATACAGATTCTTGCATGTGTTAGGCTTCTTTTTTCATGTTTTATGGTTATTTTTTATTGCAAGTGGGTATTTGTGGAACTTTATCTTTGTGGAGTATTTGAGGGTTTGAAGTGTTTTCCTTGAGAGAGAATTTATATTAGCTTCTGCCAGGATCCAAGGGCACTACCAATCCAGGAAAACTTTAAAAATAATTTTTGGCATTAAGCTCCCAAATGACACGATTAATATAAATTTGGATCATAAACCAGCATGAGGAAGGGCTGGTAGTTATAAATACTCTAAATTCTCAGATGAGGCTCATCATTCTCAGATCTTCCTTAGCCCTTTAAAATAAAATAACACTCCTGTAGTCTGTAGATTGGCTGTACACAGAAATCAGACCACATCTTCCTTTGTTGACAGCCCTCTAGGGTTTTTCATTGAGCTTGCTCCATTCAGTTTGTGGAATCACTTGAAAAACATTGTATTTAGTCGCTTTTGCAAGATTCTCTAGTGTCTGGGTGGAATAAATAAATCCTTGTTAAGGATTTCTTCAGCAGGTTTTCCTCAAACTATCTAAATTAGGGCATTTCCAGGGCCACATTCTGACTATTGGGGACCCTAGGTACTTTTATCTCTGTGGTCCCCTCCCACCACAAAAGATATTTAAAATTGTCTTTCACAACTGTGTTGGTAAAAAGACAAGTTTAATCCAGGCTACATTATATCATTATTTCTTCTGATTATTATTTGTTTTAATGTTTATTTTTTAGAGAGAGCACATGTGTGCACATGAGAGCAGGGGAAGATCAGATAAAGAGGGGGACAGAGGATTTTACGTGGGCTCTGTGTGGACACCAGAGAGCCTGATTCGGGACTCAAACTCAAACTGCGAGATCATGACCTCAGCCTAAGCCGGACACTTAACCGACTGAGCTACCCAGGTGCCCCTATTTCTTCTGAGTTTAAAAGAAATGAAAACATATTCTTTTTTTTTCAATGTTTGTTTATTTCTGAGAGAGAGAGAGGCAGAGAGCCAGGGAGATAGAGAATTTGAAGCAGCCTCTCCATACTGTCAGTGTAGAGCCCAACGCGGGGCTCAGACTCACAAACTGAAGTGTGAGATCATGACCTGAACCGCTTAACAATTGAAGCACCCAGGTGCCCCAGAAATGAAAACATTTTCAAAGGCCCTGGATATACTGTCTCTGGGCATTACTTGCCTCTTCCTGCCTCTCAATTCCCCTCCTCTCAATTATAAGTTTTTCTGTACCTAAAACATTAAAGGTTTAATATGAAAGGGAAGGAAAAGAGTGAACTTATAAATATTCCTCTCATCTCTGTTTCACCTCTTTTGCTAAAGGTCCCATCCGTATGGTGTCTTGATCTTCAGTCCCTTTTCTCTACGTTTTCTATGTCAAAACAACCCACAAAGTACTGAATTTCCCCTGTACTAAAGATAAGGGATATGATATTTACCTAAGGATAAAAGTTTGCTGCTTGTTCTATTTAAGCTCTTCATCTCCATGTTATGTAGTTTGTATTTTGGCTTTGAGGTGTTTACGTTTGCTTGTTTGGGTGAAAGTAAATAGGACTGGCAGAATAAACCAGGAGCCTCTATCCTCTTTCTGGGATTTTACACTAACTCTGCTGGTAACCTCTGGAAAGAAAATTATATTCTTTGAATACTATAATAATCCTCAGGAAGAATTACAATGGCTGGTGTTTATGACGTATACATAGGGCATTTTGAGAACAGATGACTTAATGTTTGCACAGTGCTCTGGGCATTTTAGATCAAAGATGCTGAGCTTACCCAGCATTAAACCATTTAATTTATACTTAGATTATATATTTAAATATGACAGAAGTGGATGGAGCCTCATATACTTTATATTTTGCTGGTTTCTTTTTGGCTGGAGACAGCTTTCTGTCTGATAAATAATAGCAATGCTTTACATTTATAGACCATATAACATCTTTCATCCAAGGAGTTCAAAGAACTCTGCAATTATGACTCATTGTTCCTTAAAATATCTCTACAAAACTTGAGATGACATGCATTGAGGTAAACTGGTTATTGAGGTAAAGAAACTAGTGTCATGGAGGCATTAAAGTGTTAACGAGGTATTTTGGGAGTCAGAGACAGAATTCAGCTAAGTCTCCCCTTTCTCTGATTAGACCTTAACATTCCATCCCCATGATGGTAAGATCTACAAGGGCTTCGGTTGTGTTTATAAAAATGATAATACTTCTCAGCTGTGAAGAGTTGAGCTCTTACTTCTCCAAGCTCATCTCATTTTCCTACCCTCCCTTTGCTGCACCCACTCTGCAGATGCTGTCACTTATGCCTGGAACATTTGACCTACCAGGTGGGTAGTTCCTAGTCATGGTTCCCATTTCAGAGTGTTTCCTTCTAAAATGAGCCCCTAATTAAATCAACTTTCAGAATCAGGGTTTCCCAAAGTACTAGGCACCTCCTCTTCAGAGGACTTGGCATAATTACAGTTCTATACTTGAATGTGTAAATTATTTGATCGTTTGATTAATGCCTATCCCACTCCCCCAATGGCAGAAAACATGTCTGTTTCCTCTTTCTAGTGTAGTCCCAACATCTAGTTTTGTGGTTGGTGCTAAATTTGACCTCAAAACCTATTTGTTGACTGAATTAATTTAGATTTTAGGAAAAGTGTTCTTTCACAATTCAAGCCCAAATCTGAACATTTCAATTCAGAAATATAATCAGTAAGACAATAGTTGACATTCTAAACTATTATTCTATCATTTGAATAGGAAAATATATAGAATGCCTCAACAACTTAATGCAAACTAAAACCATTAAGCCTCTAGTAAGATGACAAAAGACAAGTTAGGAAAATGGTGAAAGGGCATGAGCTCATTAAAAATATGATCAAGGTGGGAGCGCCTAGGTGGCTCAATCGGTTAAGCGTCCCACTCTTGATTTCATCTCAGGTTACAATCTCATGGTTTGTGAGATCAAGCCCCACTGTCAGGCTCTGTGCTGACAGCTTGGAGCCTGCTTGGGATTCTTTCCCCCTTTCTCACTGCCCATCCATGCTCGCTCTTTCTCTCTCTCTCTCTCAAAATAAATAAACATTTAAAAATAAATAGAAAGGGCCTTTCCTAATGCTACCTTTGTTTTGGAAAGAAACTCTAGAGGTAGTACAAGGATAGATCTGAAGGAAGTAGGAAGAAACAAAGGAGGAGATCTTTGAAGAAATTATTGTCATAGTTACAGTAAAAGCTGGTAGGGTGTGAACTCCAGTTTTGGTGAGAGAACAGGAGACATTTCAGAGAAAGGACCAGCAGGATTTGAGCCCAGTTGAATGTGGGCTCTGAGGAACAGGAAACAAAGCCAGGTCAGGTTTCTAGGTTTGGGCAATCAGTGGATAAGGGTGCTATTAAGTAAATAGGGAATAGAGGACAAGCAGGTTTAGTAGAGTATAAATGTTAGGTTTTTGGCGCCTGGGGGACATCCAAGTGGAGATGCCAGAAAGAGAGACAACCTGGCTGGAGATCCAGATTTTGGAACTTAGATTATACTCCTTTGAGGAATTAGTTTTTTTATATTGGTTGTAAAGCTCATAGCAGCCATGCTGTAAATATGAATTTCACAAGGAAGCTGATAAATACCTTTTTAGCCTATAGTCTTCCTGACAGAACATGATGATACATCCTTCAGAAGAATGTTTCTTTGGAACTTGCATTCACAAGGCCAACTCCACACTCCAGTAAAGCAACTTGTCTCCCTCAGACATAGAATTGGGAGCCAAGACTTCTTTGTCAAACCTTATTCTTTTTCCAAGAACAATGGAGCATCGAATGTTTGAGGGCAAGTTGCATATATTTAGCATGTGGGATTAATATTATAGTTTAGAGAGAAGAGACTACATTTACATTTAAACATGTGAAGGGGAGAATTGGCAGATTGTTCAGGTAGGGATAAGTGATCTAGCATGGATAGACGCTGGTGGGGATATAGGGGAAAATTGGGGTGAAGGACCTGGTCGGCATTGAGTGAATAGCAGGAGAATCAGCAAGAATAGAAAGCTTGGGACCATAGACTCCAGGCAACTTTGGAACCTTATGAATTAGTTTGGGAAGGTATAAGCTGTGATTTATAAGGAAGGAAGAAAGGAAGGAAGGAAGATCGGTCGATCGATCGATAGATAGATTGGGGTGCCTGGGTGGTTCAGTTGGTTAAGCATCCAACTTTTGATCTCAGGGTCATGAGCTCAAGTTCTGCGTTGGGCTCCACATTGGGCTCCACACAGGGTATGGAGCCTACTTAAAAGAAAAAAAAATATGTATATATGTATGTGTGTATATATATATATATATACACACACATACATACATACACACATACATAAGGTCATTCAGAAAAAAATATTTTGTTCATCTGAATGACCAAATATATATGAGAAATATTTCTCATATATATTTGATCTTCATCTACACTTCCTGGCTCATAGATGCCAAAACTCTTGAAATTTCTAGAGCAATAAGAGCAATGAGAACACCTTTTGTTATAATGTTTGGTCTCTTGTCTTCAGTTCCTGAAAATGCTTCAGAGCCATAAAGGTGAAATGGATGTTTTGTTATTCATAACCAGCCCCTTTTCACCACCACTAGGTTTGCTAAAGAGGTGATTTTTGGAAATTCCCTACCTTTGGAGGCTGATTGCCTATAGAACCAGTCTTTTTTTTTTTTTTTTTTAATGTTTATTTATTTTTGAGAGAGAGAGAGAGACAGCACGTGTGAGCAGGGGAGACACAGAAAGGGAGACACAGAATCCCAAGAAGGCTCCAGGCTCTGAGCTGTCAGCACAGAGCCTGTCACGGGGCCTGAACCCATGAACTGTGAGATCATGACCTGAAAGGAAGTTGGATGCTTAACAGACTAAGCCACCAGGCGCCCACAGGAGAACCAGTCTTGAATAGAGAGGTGGAACTTTCATTTCCACGCTCTGAATTCTGAGAAGGGGAGAGGAGCTGGATGTTGAATCAATTAGCAGTGGCCAGTGATTCAATCAATCATGCCTGTGTAATGAAGCCTTCATAAAAATCCAAAAGGCCAGGGTTCAGGGAACTTCTCTGTAGGTGAACCAGAACTCTTCCAAGCATGCTACCATGTAGGGCCCCAAACTCAACTATTACAAAAGCCCCTTTGTTTGAGCCTTTGCCCTGTATATCTCTTCATCTGGCTGTTGATTTGTATCCTTTAATATTCTTTGTAGTAAACTGGTAGTCAAGTAGATAAATGGGTTTCCTGAGTTCTGTGAGCTGCTCTAGCGAATTAATCAAACCCAAGGAGGGAGGTGTGGGAACCTCTGATTTATAGGCATTCAGTGAGAAGCACAGATGACAACCTGGCTGTGGCACCTGGCATCTGAGGTCCACTCTAGCAAATTAAACCCACGGAGAGGGTTATTGGAACCCCTAATCTATAACTGGTTGGTCAGAAGCACAAGTGATAAGGTGGGGGAGGGGCCACTTGTAAACTGAGCCCTCAACCTATGGAATCTGATGCAGTCTCTGGGTAGATAGTGTCAGAACTGAGATGAATTTTAGGACACCTGGCTGGTGTTAGAGAATCGGTTGGTGGTGTTGAACACAGCCCCCCCCCCCCCCCCCACACACATACAAACATTTAAACTGGGGAGCAGAAGGAGTGCCTGACTAGCTCAGTTGGTGGAACATGCTACTCTTGATCTCAGGGTTGTGAGTTCAAGCCCCACATGGGGGTAGAGGTTCCATAAAAAAAAATTAAAAAGTAAAAAAAGTAAAGAAATCATCTTTTTAAAAAATTGGGGAGCAGAACCTTTATCAGCTATGCATTCTGCTAATCAGTAGTGAAGAAGAGAAGATGAAATAGAGGAGATGCCCAGGGATAGTGGGAGTAGGCAGGGTAAGGCTATTCTTTGGACCACCAGGTGACTCCCAAGCTGGGACAGCCTTTTGCAGTTACCTTGTATGTTTCTAATTTCAGATTGCTAGTAGGGAGAACATATCCCAGTTCACAACTCAAGTTCTCAAGAGCTAGGAAACTTGTAAATTTCTGATAAAGGAATAATTGTATTATTCTATAGATGGGCTTGTTATCAAGGTGATCTTACCTGTCCCTAATTTTACATGTTTAAAAGTCAGTTATGCATTCCTGATTCAAAAGTACTTGAAAGATTGAGGAAGCCCCCTTATCATTTAAAAGCATTCTCAGGGCATCTGGATGGCTCAGTAGGTTAAGTGTCCCACTCTTGATTTCAGCACAGGTCATGATCTCACGGTGTGTGGGATCCAGCCCCATGGTGGGATCTCCACTGGCAGCATGGAGCCTGCTTGGGATTCTCTGTCTCTTTCTCTCTGTCCCTCCCTCACTCATGCTGTCTATCTGTCTGTCTCTCTCTCAATAAATAAATAAACTAAAAAAAAAAAAAAAAAGCATTCTTGACTCCACTGAGCTTTATAATTTCACTTTTATGAAAACTTTATTGCATATAAAAATAAACTTTGGCTGACTTGCTTGTTTATTTAATTTCCCTTCTGTTGCTAAGCAAGAAAGGAATACAGGGCAATTTGTGGCATTTTAGGTTTTTTTGTAATCTCTGATAGAGATTAAGTACATTCTGGCTTGACCAAGTGGAATTGCATTCAGTGCATATGTTAAACTCTGTTAACATGACAGGAATTTTGTAGACTATTCTGCAGATGTGTTAGGCCATGTCTTTTTTGAGTTGTTTTTTTTATTATTATTATTATTACAATATTATACATTTCCTTCTTGCTTGATTAAGGAAAGAAATGGACTTCTGGTGAATAGTGCCAGGATATCCCATATGGCTCTCAATAAATGGCTGCTGGTTTCCTGACATTCTTTTAGATGCTCTTTCATGCACTAAAATTGCTTAATGGACAGAAGAAGAATCAAATGGACAAACATTGGCAACTCAGATAGAAACTCAGATGACAACTCAGAGTGGATAAATAGGTTTGGTCTGCAGAACTGCAAAAAGCCATCTGCCAAAAGACATGCCTGCAGATTATAGGGGTCAACTTCTTAGACCAATACTAAGATTCCAGTTAATCTCTCAAGGTTGAGAGCCCAATAAAGGCAGCAAGAGGGAAAGGTCTCAATTCAAGTCAAAAAACAAATAAACCAAAGTGGGTTATAATCTTCAAGAAGAAGAAATAAACATTGAGCCTCCTGATATCCTGGGTCAGCTCCTTTTCATACCCTTTTATTTTTCCCCTCAGGTCCCAAAGGGCTGCTGAGAATTTTCTTTTCTCCCTGTGTTTATGGTGCTGTGACTTAGAAGCCTATACCTAATCCAAGCTCATTAAAATTTACTCCTACATTTTCTTCTAAGAGTTTAAAGTTTTAGTTTAACTAAAAACTTAATTTTTAGGCATAGTGGCTCAGTGGGTTGAGTGTCCAACCCTTGATTTAGGCTAAAGTCATATCTTTGGGTCACAGATCAAGCCCCTCATTGGGCTCTGCACTTCTCTCTCTCCCTTTCTGCCCCTCCCCAACTTGCTCTCTCTCTCTCTCTCTCAAAATAAATAAATAAACATTTAACCAAAAAAGTTTTAGCTCTTAAATTTAGGTTTATGAGTCAATCTTATTCTTCAGCATGTGGATACCCAGTGTGTCAGCACCATTTATTGAAAAGTATATTTATCCCTCATAATTTTTTGGCACCCTTATTGAAAATCATTTGACCAAGGGCACCTGGGTGGCTCAGTCGGTTAAGCATTTGACTTCGGCTTAGGTCATGATTCATTGTTCTTGAGTTCCAGCCTGGCATCAGGCTCTCTGCCATCAGCACAGAGCTGGCTTTGAATCCTCTGTTCTCCTCTCTCTCTGCCCCTCCCCTGCTCCTATTCTCTCTCTCTCACAAAAGTAAAATAAACATTGAAGAAAAAAAAGAATATCAATTGACCATAGAATATAAATGTTTATTTCTGAACTCTCTTTTCTAATCCATTGATCTATAAGTCTATCTTTTTTATTTTAAAATATAGATTCTATTTTTATGCCAGTATGTCTTATATACTGTAGCTCTGTAATAAGTTTTGAAATCAGGAAGTCTAAGTCTTCTAACTTTGTTATTTTATTCAAGATTGGGTTGGGTAGGGGCACCTGAGTGGCTCAGTCGGTTGAGCATCCGACTTTGGCTCAGGTCATGATCTCGCAGTTGGTGAGTTCCAGCCCTGCAGGGCCTGGAGCCTCCTTTGGATTCTGTGTCTCCTTTTCTCTCTGCCCTACCACCATTCTCACCCTATTTCTTTCTCTCTCAAAAATAAATAAACATTAAAAAAAAAATTGTGTTGGGTGTTCTAGGCTTTTTGCATTTCCATATGCATTTTAAAGATTCAGCTTATCAGCTATAAATCAATTTGGGCAATGTTGTCATCTTAACAATATTAAGTCTTTTGGCCCATAAACATAGGGTGTCCTCCTATTTATTTAGGTCTTTTAAAATTTCATTCTACAACGTTTATAGTTCTCAGGGTAAAAGTCTTAAAATTTCTTTGTTAAATTTATTATATTTGATGTTGTTATAAATAGAATTGATTTCTTTTTTTTATTTTTAATTTTTTTTAACATTTATTTATTTTTGAGACAGAGAGAGACAGAGCATGAATGGGGGAGGGTCAGAGAGAGGGAGACACAGAATCTGAAACAGGCTCCAGGCTCTGAGCTGTCAGCACAGAGTCCAACGCGGGCCTCGAACTCACGGACCGTGAGATCATGACCTGAGCCGAAGTCGGCCGCTTAACCGACTGAGCCACTCAGGCGCCCCTAGAATTGATTTCTTAATTTCATTTTCTGATTGTTTGAGGAAGGAGTAGCTCAAAAATGTTAAGTTGCCCAAAGGTCAAAGTTGCTAGTATATAAAAATACAACTGATTTTTGTATGTTGATTTTATATCCTGAAACCTTACTGAACTCACTTGTTAATTTCATTAGGACTTTTTTTTTTTTAAATGTGGATTCCTT
This sequence comes from Herpailurus yagouaroundi, assembly GCF_014898765.1. Taxonomy (NCBI): domain Eukaryota; kingdom Metazoa; phylum Chordata; class Mammalia; order Carnivora; family Felidae; genus Herpailurus; species Herpailurus yagouaroundi. The sequence continues at coordinate 26,580,509 of NW_024412403.1, forward strand.
AGGATTTTATATAAAACAAGATCATGCCATCTGGAAATAGAGATAGTTATTTCTTCCTTTCCAATCTGGGTGCTTTTTATTCCTTTTTCTTATCTAATTGCCATGGCTAGACCCTCTAGTACAGTAGAAGTTATAAGTGGACATTATTCTCTTGTTTCTGATCCTCAGAGGGAAAGCATTCAGTCAGTCTCTCACCATTAAATATAATGTTAGCTGTGAGTTTCTCATAGATGTCTTATCAAATGAGGATGCTTCCTTCTATCCTTGGTTTTGTGGAGAGTTTTTATCAGTAAAAGATGTTGGATTTTGTCAAGTGCTTTTTCTGCATCTGTTGAGATAATCATATGTGGTATGATGCTAGATACAAAAGCCTAAGATATTAGGAAGAAAAATGTATTTTCTCCATAAACTACCTCTAGTGTATATGGAATATAGTGAGGTTAAATACAAACTAGGGTTATAACAAAAGACCCAATAATTAGACAGTAACAAGTAATAGAGAGTATGGGTTCCCCATGTAAAAGGAGAAAAAACTAAAATTTTAATCAGGTTGAATGACCATGAGGAACAAAACCAGTCAGCACCACCTAAGGTGGCAAGCTTGCACAAAATTCAGCACAATTTGCAAAAAGACCCCTGTAACACATCCTGTCATGCTCTTGAACGGCTGCCACATCCTGAAAGTGCTACCAGAAATAGTGAACTCTATCCTCCTTGCCACTGTACTCCTGAAACTTGAAGTTTGGGACTTAAGTCTGACCAGTCCCCACATAAAGGGCACAGAACTTATGGTTTTTGCCCATTTAACCCTGAGCTTAATCCTTCCCCTTTGAAGTGTACTTTCGGTTTGCAGCCAAAGGTTATTATCTCCCTGGTTTGCAAACTGCATGACAATAAAGCTTTTCCTTGCCTCTGACAAAAAAATCCTTGCTTTCCAGGATGTTTTTTTTTTGTTGTTGACAAGGGTCTAATGTAATCATTATAGAAAGGGTCAGTGAAACACAGATAGGTTTCTAAAGATCAATATAGAACTCAACCCATTTTCTAAAAATTTTTTAAAATTTATTTATTTTGAGAGAGACAGAGACAGCATAAGTGGGGGAGGGGCAGAGAGAGAAAGAGAATCCCAAGCAGGCTCTGCACCATCAGAGCCTGATGTGGGGCTTGAGCCCACAAAGTTGTGAGATCATGACCTGAGCTGAAACCAAGAGTCAGATGCTTAACCGACTGAGCCACCCAGGCACCCCAGAACTCGGCCCATTTAGCAGGCATCTGATTTTAGCATTGGTTGGTTAGAGTATAGATGAACTAAGCATAACCAGGATGAATAACCTATATGGGCACCAGTAGAGTAGTGCTTTGACTTGGGCTGACCCTGAGGTACAGATGTAACTGCAAGATTTTATTTAGAATATGATTCCAGGAAACACAAGTAGGGAAATGGGGAAGTGAGATAACCATGGAAAAAAGCCAACAGAAGGTATGTTGATATGTAGATTGACTCTGGGTAATGCATCAATCCCAATAGGAGATCCTGAAAGACTGTGTAGAGAAAGTCTTGGAGTTGTTCCATCTGAAGGGTGGGGAGCTGGGGTGTTTATTTACCAACTCCCATATGTTGATGGCTGAAGGCTTTTCCTGGGATATGAACTCCCCAGCATTTCCAGTCTGTCCCTCAGGAGTCCAGCACATTCCTGCAGTTAGAGAAGGCCCTCAGGCAGTCAATCAGTCATTGGTTCTTACCCATAGGAAATATGGGAACGATATATGCTGAGTAAATATAGGCCTGGTACCAAAACTTGTCCTACATGGTTCTTAAGGTTTTTTGGTTGTTAACCACTTGGAGAATTTGATTAAAATTATGGATCATCTCAGTAGAAAAAACAGTAAGTGCCTGTATGTACATGATTTTGTCTTCAATTTATTGGGATTTAAAAGTTACATCTGAAGTGTCAAAGAGTTTCTATCTTTTGGGATCTATGCTGATCTATGGAAAATTTTTACCTTGTCCCATCTTGCTGGAAAGTGAATACAAGGTGGTTGGGGCCAGTTAGGGAATTACGAATCTTAGACAGCCTTGTGGAAGAAAGTATTATGAAAGCTGAATCATAGACTGCATAGTTATTTTGAAATGCTATATTCTTGATGATGGAATGGATGACATTTTTAGAAGGAATCAGGGATGTGAAGGAGGGAAGTCCAAGTGTTCCTGTAGCAGGTGGTATAGTTAAGATATCACTGTAAAAGTGTTATATAGAATAGTATTTCTAGGGATTTAATATTTGTGACCACCACCCCCCTCCCATTCATATGTTGAAACCCTAACTCCCAATGTAATGGTATTTAGAGGTGGGGCCTTTGGGAAATAATTAGGTCATGAAGGTTGAGCCATCACGAATGGAATTAGTGCCTTTATAAAAGAGATCCTACAGTTCCTTAGCCCTTTCCACCATGTGAGTATACAGTAGGGAAAAGGCTATCCATGAACTAGGAAGCAGGTCTTCACCAGACACTGAATTTGCCAGTGCCTTCATCTTAGACTTTCCAGTCTCCAGAATTGTGAGAAATGTTTGTTGTTTAAGCCACCCAGTCTACAGTATTTTTATTTTGAGAGAGAGAGAGATGTAGGGGTAGAGAGAGAGGAGAGAGACAGAATCCCAAGCAGGCTCCGCACTGTCAGTGCAAGAGCCTAATGCGGGACTTGGTCTCATGGACCGTGAGATCATGACAGGAGCCAAAACCAAGAGTCAGACACTTAACTAAGCCGCCCAGGTGCCCCTGTAGCATTTTTATTATAGCAGCTCGAACAGACTAAGATAAGCATTTTCCCTAATTAGGTGAATTATGAACTTTTATTTGATTCTGATAAGGCCATCTAAAATTCAAAACGGTCTATTTTTATTTTACATCATGTTTGTTGAGTGGGCAATGCAATTGTATAGCTTCAATTTTAGTAGCTATAAAAGGATATAAAAGTATTTTTTTTCCTTATGACTTGCCAGTTAGCTAGAGTTCCTCCAGAAGCAATAATTATTATCAGTTTCTAGCTTAGTAGTGTTTATGGCTATGAGAAAGAGATTCCCAGTACCTAGGAAAATTAACCAGTATTGAAACAGTATCCGAATTGCTATGATATCATCACGACTTTGGAACAAAGTCATTATCATAAAACGAGTAAGTATAGTCCCCGCATGCCTGTTCCACTTTAAGAAGGAGACTTTTTGGCTTACTGGTTCTGGTTTACTGAGATTTCTGGCATGGCATAGACCTTGTATGTTGGGACGTGCATACTTTCTCTCATTGTGGTGGATCAGGAGTCACTAGATATCTCTTATGACAAGGTTATGTCTTAAAAAATGCTTGGTAACCCACTGGTGGGGATGGATCATGAAGGTGTTGGGTTCTGGCACAGGTTTGCAGGGCAAGACAGGCAACAGTCTGGTTTGTGGCTGAGGTAGATCCTTTCTCTTAAGCAGAAGCTGGTCAATGTAGATATCATAAAACAACTCTAAAAGGTCTAAGAATTCTTTTTGCTTGCTTGTTTTTCAAGAGGAGCTATTGATACAAAGGAGATTAAGTGGTGGCAACACATTTGACCCACGTGGTTCCCTTGTGGTGCCTCAATAACTGGGATTGAGTAGTGGGGGATGGGAATAAGGTTGATGTGCCAGAAACTCCAATTTGAGGTGCCAGGAATATACATAGGTGTTTCAGAAAATTAAACTAGAAAATACTGGGATCATTCCTATTTCTTAACTAATTTAAATAAATAAATGATGACAAAAAAGGCTGGGGGGAGGGAGAGGAGAAGAGGAGGAACAGTTGTCCATGATTCAGCTTCTTGATAATCTGCCAGTGCTTGTGGTTCCTGGTGATTTTAACCGCAGCCTTGTGTCCCCTAACTAATACTGCCAAGTCCCTAAGGCCAACTGATGGCCAAGAAATTTTGAATGAGTGTGTGTGTGTGTGTGTGTGTGTGCACATGTGCGTGTGCGTGTGTGTGTGTGTGTGTGTGTTTTAACAAGTCTGATAGTTCTGCATGGCCTGAGTCATTTAGGGAGAAATGTGCACACAGAAATGAAAAGATGATTACAAGCTGGGTTAGTTGAGGTTCTCCCAAAAGCAGATGTCAAGACAGGATTAGAAGTGTATGAAATTTCTTGGAGAAAATGCCTTTGAGTGAAGATGGACAGAGAGGGAATAGAGAAGAGACAACCTCACCCTTCTGACCCCTGTGAAGGAGAGGGAAGGAAAGAAAGGTGGGTGGGAAGGATCTTAGAATGCAGAGCAGTTCTAAGCAGTTCAGCAAGGCCAATGGGGAATCCTTAAACCAAAGTTACCAGTGAGGAATGAGCCTGCAATGAGCTTGCCTTTGTTTCCATGCTGCATTTGGTCATCTGCTGGGAGCAACTAGTGGACAGCTTGACCTTGGAACCCACGCTGTGGTGGAGTCAGAGCACAACACCCGGGGTTGTTCCCGGGACCCATGGAGACAGCACTGTATTTTACAGTTTTGAAGATATTTGCAATAAATTTATGTGGGAGTTTGGACTGTTTCAGGGTTGTAGGGGGAAGGGAGATGATGTTTCAGTGAGTGAACAACAGCCCAAACCATCAACACTTATACGCACATCAAGTACTTGCTAAGCACTATACATGCAGTAAATCATGCAATGCTGTGAGAATGTTGTGAAATGCTATATTGGATAGAACCCTTTCCATTGGAAATGACAGACCTAAAATTAACCTGGGTGAAAAAAAGAATTTATAGAATTTAACTGCTCTCATAACCAAGATATATCTCAGAGCTGGGATTAGAGAGGGGGGCAGGTCATGAAAGTGCACAGTAGGATCCTGTTTTATTTTAGAAATTTTTTTTTTCAATTGTGGATATTTTTACATTAATTTTAATTTTTAAAAAGTTATTTAAACACATGCACCCCCATGTTTATAGCAGCCTATCAACAATAGCCAGAGTGTGGAAAGAGCCCAAATGTCCATCGATGGATGAATGGATAAAGAAGATATGGTATATATTTATACAATGAAATATTACTCGGCAATCAAAAAGAATGAAATCTTGCCATTTGCAACTACATGGATGGAACTGGAGGGTATTATGCTAAGTGAAATTAGTCAGAGAAAGACAAAAATCATATGACTTCACTCATATGAGGACTTTAAGAGACTAAAAAGAGGAGCATAAGGGAAGGGAAACAAAAATAATATAAAAACAGGGAGGGGGACAAAACAAAAGAGACTCATAAATATGGAGAACAAACTGAGGGGTGCTGGAGGGGTTGTGGGAGGGGGGATGGGCTAAATGGGTAAGGGGCATTAAGGAATCTATTGAAATCATTGCTTCACTATATAATAACTAATTTGGATGTAAATTTTAAAAAATAAAAAATAAAGTTAAATAAAAAAATAACTTTAAAGAAGAGACAAAAAAAAAAGTTATTTAAAATACTATACATTTTTTGATGACTGAAGTGTTTTTTGCATCCGTGTAAATTTTGCTCCTGAGATGAGTGCCTCACTTACTTCCCCTTAGTTCCAACCCTGCTTCGGGCATAGCTGGATCCAGAGGTTCAAATGACCCCATCATGACTCAGCTTTGGCTCTGGGCTTTATTTGTGGTAGGCGCTCCCTACCTGCGGCTTTTAGCATTCACAGTTTCAGAAGGAGAGAGACCTTCTTTCTCCTATACATTCTTGGATCTTTGAAAGGACTCTGTCTGCTTCAATATCTCTGAAACCTTGGTCATTCTGGAAGAATTTTAAATTATAAGATACAGTCTAACCCAGGAAGATATTCAACTTCTGAATTAATTCTTACTACCTTCTTGGAAAATCAGTCTTCTTTTCTTTTTTTTTTTTTTTTAACTTTATTAATGATATACTCTGCATTCTTTTTTTTTATTATTTTTTTAACGTTTATTTATTTTTGAGACAGAGAGAGACAGAGCATGAACGGGGGAGGGTCAGAGAGAGGGAGACACAGAATCTGAAACAGGCTCCAGGCTCTGAGCTGTCAGCACAGAGCCCGACACGGGGCTCGAACTCACAGACCGTGAGATCATGACCTGAGCCGAAGTCAGCCCCTTAACCGACTGAGCCACCCAGGCGCCCCTGCATTCTTTTTTTTAAGTTTATTTATGTTGAGTCAGAGAGAGAGCAAAAGTGAGCAGGGGGAGGGGCAGAGAGAGAGAGAGAGAGAGAGAGACAGAGAATCCCAAGCAGGCTCTGCAGGGTCAGCACAGAGCCCAATGTGGGGCTTGAACTCACAAACTGTGAGATCATGACCTGAAACAAAATCAAAAGTCACACATTTAACTGACTGAGCCACCCAGGCACCCCTCAGTTTTCTTTTCTTAAAAAATCATTCATAATTGACGAAATTTCCATTGAAAGGCATAAACAGTTTTAACTAACTTCTCATATTGACTATGTAAGAAAACCAAAATATCTTTCACTGAGGTAGCTTTTTATGAAATGTTAATAAATCTCTCTTCAAGAAATAACTCTATCAAGAGTTATTGAACTCTTTCTGCTTTCTAATTGAAGAAAGCAAGATGTAAAACTGTGTCTAACATACACCATTTGTGTGAAATATGTGTGTGTATGTATGCATATGATTGTTATTTCTGGAAAGATACAGAAAAAACTGATAATAGTTTTTGCTTGAGGAGAGTATCTGAGTGGCTAAGAGAACACAGAAGGAAAACCAAGTTTTCACTGGGTGTCCTTTTATGTCTTTTGAATGTTGTACTATATGCCTGCATTACCTATTCAAAAAATTAATAGATTTTAAAATACTCCCTTTTCCCCCCAGTAAATGTGTGATAGATACAATTATAGTTATTAGGGACAAATTAGGGAACAACACAGACAGATTTTTCTGTGCTCCTGGAGTAGATTTAGCCTTAGAGTAAATCAGGTCTTGATTTAATAGAAAATAAAATTCGTTACAAGATCTCTGGTGTGTAATGCAACCAAAACGACATGACTGTGTTTGAATGGTCAGTATTGAATGGTCAGTGAGGAAGGCAGTTTTCATTTTTTGTCTCCTGACTTCCCTTACTAAAAATGAGACACCAGTAGAGATACAAACCAGGCATGCTAGAATTTTGACAAATGTCCTGAGACTAAAGAGGCAGTAAACAAATGTTAGTTAATAAAGCGGTCTGTTCCCAATTGTAAATACAAAGTAGAATTCATTCCTGACTCCTGCCCTTAGCAATGAATATGGCTTGTCTTGTCAATAGTCTTAAGAGCTGTATGAACTTTTAAGTTTTATTTATTTTGAGACTAAGTGCGTGCAAGCAAGGGAGGGGCCAAGGGAGAGAGGGAAAGAGAGAATCCCAGGCAGACTCTGCACTGTCACCATAGAACCTGATGCAGGGCTCTATCTCATGAACTGTGAGATCATGAGCTGAGCCGAAATCAAGAGTCAGACGTTTAACCGACTGAGCCACCAGGTGCCCTGAGCTATATGAGCCTTTAATGAATATTGGTATCCAGAATTCCAGGAGGACCTGGGTGTTGAGTCAAAGGGGATATATACTGATTTCATGAAGCCCCATGTTCTAAAGACCAAAGAATTAAGAGAGGACCTCAGGTTACCGTGGTGGGAGGTGGTCCTCATAATTATGAGGGAGCATTGGTGCCTCCATGAATTTGCCCTAGTTACTACTCCAGGAGGCAGTAGGTGGTCATGACAATGATAGTGGGAGCAGAAGGTCCCAAAAATGCTGGTGCTAGGCTAGGTGATGGCAATGTATGCTTCTCCAATTAGGAGACTAGAAACATTGAAAACAACAGTGATTCAGTAATAATGAATAGAATTACCTCCTGTTTGCTCCTATGCTAAACCTCGTTAGGTCCAATTTCTGGGATTAAAAGCTTCAGTACCAAAATTTACTCACTGAATGTGTCAATTCCTGAAGAGCTCAAGGGCAAACGGTAATTGACTTGTATAAACATGAAAATGGTAATTCAATTTCGATTCTGTACCTAACTAGGTCAATGTCTGCAATGCTTCCAAGATCAATATCAGGAGCTGATGTGCGGGAACCAGGGGGGGGCAAATGGGTCTCCCACTCTGGAAGGGAGAAGATGATGCTCTACTGTTGATGTGGCTAGATTTGCTGCTGGTAATTTCTTCCTTGGACTATTTACAAGTATGGAAGAAAGAGCTTTTCTATGTTCATTTTCATCCTTTTTAACATGTTGAACTTTGCTCGTATGAACATAATTCCATTAATAGGTTGGTTATTCATGTCTGTCTGGACTTGTTAGATGAAGTGCCTGGTTGGTATATTTAGTTTTGGTTTCCTCCTCTTAGGGTTTTAAATCACCATTGATTATTATTTAACATTTATGTTACTACATTATAGAACTTTAGACACAGAGTGTAGGGAAGAGATCAATCCATCTTATTCATTTTGCAAATGTGGATGCTGAGGTTGAGGGGGGACAAAAGGTATTTATCTATACTCAAAGAAAAATGATTCTGCTAAAATTAATTGACAGTTTGGAAAAATACATTTGGTTAGTTCACTTTATGACAGCATACCCAAATGGATTAAAGAATTTTAAAAATGAATAAAATAGCCAAAAGAATATATATGTATATACGTGTGTGTATATGCATGTGCACGCATGTGTGTACACACACATATTAAGAGGCTAGAAAAGATCTTTACCTTTGATTCATTTTTGGGAAATGTTTTTGAAATATACATACAGAAAAAGTATGCAAATCATAAGTGTGCTGGATGAATTTCACTGAGTGAATACTCCTGTGTAATTACATAAACCAAAGGAAGAAAACAGAAGGGAAATGATTGATAAGGTTGACAACATAAATAATTTAAAACATCTCTATGTCAAAAAAATGTCAAACAAAATTAAAGGGGAAAATAATAAACTGGGAAAGTGTTTGCAAATATATGAAAAGGATAATTACCTTACTATTTATTTTATTTTTCAAAGTAAAAAAATCATTAGGAAATTTGAATACACGAGTTAGAAAACAGACAAAGTACATAGAAGGCAATTCAATATATGAGGGGAAAAAATCCTTCTCTAGTAATTAAAGAAATTAGCAATGATAGGTGCTGGAAACAGGACTTTGCCTGCATTTCTAGTGAGGGTATAAATGAAGTTTAGTGTGACTATGGGGGAGGGGTGGAGACATTGGCTGTGTGCAATTTGCAGTAGGTATCATAAGCCTGCAACATGTACAGGCACTTTTACCCAAAAATTCTACTTCTAGAAATTGCTTAAAGTAAATAATAGTAAAACACAAGAAATAACTTAAAATGTCTAAAATAGGAGTTTGGTTAAACAGAGTATATCTTCTCCAGCCATTAAAAAACATCACAGAAGAATACTGAATAACATGAAAAAAATTGCAATATGGTAAGGAAAGACATCAAACTATAAAACTAAATGTATGGTAAGAACCCAATGTTTTCAATAAATGGTACACATATGTATGTAAAAAAATAGCAACAGATCTTACATTAAAATGTGAACAAGTTTGGGGCACCTAGATGGCTCAGTTGGTTAAGCACCTGACTCTTTTTTTTTTTTTAATTAAAAAAAAATTTTTTTTTATGTTTATTTAGTTCTTAGAGTGTGAGGCAGGAGAGGGACAGAGAGAGAGGGAGACACAGAATCTGAAACACGCTCAGCTCAGAGCCTGACACAGGGCTCAAACCCACGAGCTATGAGATCACAACCTGAGCTGAAGTCAGATACTCAACCAACTGGGCCACCCAGGCTCCCCAACCTTTAACTCTTGATTTCAGCTCAGGTTGAGCCACTGGGCATGGAGCCTGCTTGAGATTCTCTCTCTCTATCTCTCTCTCTCTCTCACTCACTCTCGCTCTCACTCTCGCGCTTGCTCTCCCTCTACTGCTCATGCTCTCTCTCCATCTAAAAAACAAAAAACAAACAAATAAACTTAAAAAATGTGAACAGGTTTAAATCTGGCTGAAGAAATATGGGTGACTAATTTTCTCTTTGTGCTTTTCTGTATTTTCCAAGTTTTCTGTAGTAAATAGTAATATTCTAATCAGAAAAAAAAATATTACAGGTAATAAAAATAATATAAAAGTGGTTTTTTAAATTTTAATGTTTTATATAGTGTTATTGCATAGAGTCTGTATCCTAAGCAGTAAAAATGTCCTTTTTACATGTACTAGCTGCACATAAAAGAAATTAAAATATGGACTCATTTTATGTTCTTTAGAAGTGTTAAGAAATTTTATACTCCTCTTTAAAGATGTACACATAATGGTTGCCTTTTTGTGGTGAAATCTTGACAATCATTCAACATGTAACACCAAGATTAATCAAGAATTACCACTAATAGGGGCAACTGGGTGGCTCAGTCAGCTAAGCACCTGACTTCCACTCAGGTCATGATTTCACAGTTCATGAGTTCGAGCCCCACATTGGGCTCTGCACTGACAGGTGGGAGCCTGCTTGGGATTCTCCATCTCCTTGCTCTCTGCCACTCCTCCCTCTCTGTCTCTCTCTAAAAAATAAATAAACATTTTTCGGGGCGCCTGGGTGGCGCAGTCAGTTAAGCGTCCGACTTCAGCCAGGTCACGATCTCGCGGTCCGTGAGTTCGAGCCCCGCGTCAGGCTCTGGGCTGATGGCTCAGAGCCTGGAGCCTGTTTCCGATTCTGTGTCTCCCTCTCTCTCTGCCCCTCCCCCGTTCATGCTCTGTCTCTCTCTGTCCCAAAAATAAATAAACGTTGAAACAATAAATAAATAAATAAATAAATAAATAAATAAATATTTTTTTATAAACCTTTCTTTTTTTTTTTTTTTTTAGTGTTGCTTTATTTTTTGAGAGAGAGAGACAGAGTGTGAGTAGGGGAGGGGCAGAGAGAGAGGGAGACACAGAATCTGAAGCAGGCTTAGGCTCTGAGCTGTCAGCACAGAGCCTGATATGGGGCTTGAACCCATGAGGTGTGAGGTCATGACTTGAGCCTAAGTTGGAAGCTTAGCTGACTGAGCCACCCCTAAAAAACACTCTTAAAAAAAAAAAAAAAAGAGTTACCATTAATATACTAACGAGGTAATTCTCATGACAAATAATAGAGGTACATATTCTCCTGGAACACCAATAGATAAAACGTATTAGATTACTAATTAGTAGTAGTAGTATTAGTAGTATTCCAAGGTGACTCACTCATGGTACCAAATTACTATGACAATTCTAGCACTGTCTGAAGTGTTTCACTGAATTACACTGAACTACAAGTATATATATATTAAGCTTTTATTTACTTACCTAATAGGACAATCTGTCAAATTTATGCACTAGAAAGGATTACATGAATATTTTCTTTTTTTTCTTATGCAAAAGATGTTGCCACTCCCTCCTCAGTGGATAAAGACAGAAGACCATCTTTAAGCAGAGCATTATAACTTGTGCATACTAGAGGGCATGGGTGATAGGAAACAGAAGAAAGAGGCATTTAGTTTAAAGCCAGCTCCTTAACTGAAAAGTTGAAGGAAACTATTTATATGAGGAGCCCAGCTGTCTTTGGGGAAGGGAGACAAATTGCCCCAATTCTTGACCCCTAAGTTTTCTACCTGAACTTTGGTTTCAGGTAGGTTCATAGATTGGGTTAAGTAGTCCCGTCCAAGGCCCAGGTGCAAGCCATGCAGCAGGGCCCGTGAAATAAGACTGTAGGAGTGAGACTCATGGCTTGACCCTGAATCAAAAGGGGAAGTAGGGCCTGCTTAGCCCTGCAAGTCTGCCCTGAACCACAAGTCCACAGTAATGAAACTCACCTAAGATGTTTTCCAGTGACAGCAAGGAAGAAGAGCGATAATAAGTCCTGTTTATAAGTGTAATTTAATTCAGATATACAGTACAAAAAAGAAATAAGTGAAGCTAAAGGAGTTGTTGAAATTCAATATCAGGACATAGTTCTTGACTACAAGAGGTAATATTTTCTAAGAGTCTTCTTTAAAAAAAGTTTATTTATTTATTTAGAGAGGGAGAGTGCAAATGGGGGGGGAGGGGCAGAGAGAGGGAGAGAGAGAATTCCAAGCAGGCCCACGCTGTCAGCACAGAGCCCTACATGGGGCCTGAACTCATGTACTGTGAGATCATGACCTGAGCGGAAATCAGGAGTTGGATGCTCTACCGACTGAGCCACACAGGTGCCCCTGAAAGAATCCTTTTAGGAAACAACTTATGAAAAATACAAAGAGGTTGAAGTTGTGTTTATTTTTTAATAAAACCTTTATATCTTAGCTGATAGTAATTAACATCTTGCTAAGAAAAGATCAAGGACCTTATCGCTTCTGGCATTCCTCTTAGTAATGTTTATTTAGACTATTATTATAGTTTATACATTATATGATTTTTAACATTTATTTTCCAGCCTGTAGCAAAATCTCCATAGTAACTCCATAGTGTCATTTCTGCGTTTTTAACAGAGCCTTAACACAGCCAGCTTTCCCACTACAGTTTCTGTTTCTGAACTCTTTGCTTCAATCTCTTCATTGACTGATTTTTTTTTAAGATAATTCCCAAGAGGAATTCGTGAAATCCTTAATGTTGGTTAGATATGATTCACCAGGCACCATTCTGTAAGAGATATTTCATATTACCTGTGTCTTTTGCACCTGGACAACTCAAATTTTAGAGAAGTTTATTATATTTGGGGTCCTCCTTAACAATGCCTGAAAGTCCCTGAAAATTAAGTATATTCTCCTTTTTTATCTGATCATTTTTGGTACTTTAAAAAGAAAAAAAATATTGTACTGGAATTATGTAATTAATAAACTAGGTACAGTTTATTAAATGTCCTGGATACTTGGTTAACTCCAAGAGTCACATATGGGCCTGTATAGAAGACTGTTTCTGAGTTTAGCACCTTGTCTACCATTAATGTCGTTCCCGGCCAGTCTAGACCCTAAAGTGGGGGGCTGTTGTCATTAAAGACCCAAGTTGAAAAGGGGCAGAGCTGTTTATTATATGGAATGCAGAGAGTGGCATCTTCCCCTTGCTTCTTACCATTAAAAAAAAATTTTTTTTTCAGTTTATTTATTCTGCGAGAGAGAGAGAGAGAGAGAGGGGGCGAGGGGAGAGAGCAAACAGAGGAAGGACGGCAGGAGGGGGGGTGGAGAATCCCAAGCAGGCTCCGCACTGATGGTGTGTTGCCTGATGTAGGGCTCAAATTCATGAACTGTGAGATCATGACCTGAGCTGAGATCAAGAGTTGGGGGCTTAACAGACTGAGCTATCCAGGTACCCCTCCCCACTCCTTGCTTCTTATCAATAAAAACGATATTAGTACATTGCTTAGTTCATGCTATAGACCTAATGCTTATGTCCTCTCAAAATTCTAAATCCCCCAATGTTATGGTGGGTACTTTTGGGGGAGATTAGATCATGAGGGTGAAGCTTCTCATGAATGGAATTAACATCCTCGTAAAAGACAGAGAGCTCCCTTGTCTTTTCCACCATATGAGGACACAGTGAGAAGATGATGTTCCATGAGCCAGGAAGCAGGCTGTCACTAGACACTGAATCTGCCAGCGCCTTGATCTTGGATTGCCCAGCCCTGAGAACAGTGAGAAATAAGTTTATGTTGTTTATAAGCCACCCCATCTAAGATAATCTAAGACGGTTTATAATAAGCACTTAATGTTAGCTAAGCACTTTACATGCATCATGTCACAATTCTATCAGGTAAGGGCTATTGAAATTCCCGTTTGATAAATACACGAAGACTTGTTCATATTCATATACCTAGTGAATGACAAAGTTGCATTTGAACCCAGGCCATCTGACTTCATGGATCAGACAAAGGGAATCGTTGCCTTCTACATCCAGATGTTGGCCCCTAAACGGCACACCTCTGCATGTTCAACAGCAGTGGCAGCAGCTTCAGCAAACATCAGCATCACAGTTGCCATTCAGCAGATTGGAAATTACCAGAGTCATATCTAATAACTGCAGTGAGGTGAGTAGGAGAGGAAAGAAATGATTCCATGAACTAGACCAAGTTGCTTATGGAAAAATAATCTCTAGTCCCTCTTTGACCACTTCTGGAGGGTATGAAAAAACTGGAATTCCCAAAGGATAAGAGGAGCAGATCTGGGGAGATACAAAATTATGGCTGCTTTTGCCTATAGTGTTACCCTAGGTCTGGCTCACCTAAATGTAAATACATGCACCAACAGTTCCTGATACGTGTGAGCACGAAGATATGTAGACTATATATGATCACAAAGCTGTTGACTCAACACTTTCTCAATAGGGTGTTGGAAAAACCTGCAGCTAAAAGTAAGATAAGCAACTCTCTACTTGTTCTCTTGTTCTGGCTCTGATCCACCCGTTGATCCTTTTGAAGCTCTCATACCAGTCTTCACCCTCCTTGCTGGTATCATGCAGATTCATGCCCAGCTGGGAACTTCCTGGTATGGGGTGGGGTGGGGGTGGGGCTGCTGTGGGTGTGGGGAATAGAAACTGTATTAAATCTTCAGTCTGTCTACAACTGTTCAAGGTTCAGACTGAAACACCCGGAGTTTACATCTACGTCATGCTAATTGCTCTCTGCAAAATGATTTGCTTTTTTGCTTTCAGTGCTGTGGTGAGAGGGTTTTATTGATGGCCTGCTTTTATTTTTTCTTATTAACTTTTTTTAATGTTTATTCTTTGAGAGAGACAGAGAACACGAGCGGGGGAAGGGCAGAGAGAAAAGGGGACAGAGGATCTGAAACAGCCTCTAGCTGACAGCAGAGAGTTCGATGCCCGGCTCAAACCCTGAGAACCGTGAGATCATGACCTGAGCCAAAGGCAGATGTCTAACAGACTGAGCCCCCAGATGTCCCGATGACCTGCTTTTAGAGGGACGTTCCAGATGGAGTGCTTTATGACTCTTGCACTATTTAGAAGCAATTTACTTTAGTTGTTTGGGGTATTACTCAATGTCATTGTCTTACCCCCATCCCTATTGCATTATTTATAATTATTACATAGTTTGAAGCAAGAAATACATTTGCATATAAAAAGCAAATGGTTAACAATGAGGATTGGGAGTTTGATTGCTTTAGATTCTAGTCTAGACCCAGTTCTTCCAAACTGTGTGACCTCGGGCAAAATACTTAACCTCTCTAATCCTCAATTTCCTTGGCCGTAAAATGACAATTAAATGACAGCCAACAACAAATCCAGAAAGCCTCCCCTCTCCTTTATTTGGCATGTTTTAGATACTTACAAGGAGACACTTCCGTGTTATTGAAGATCTTTTTGGGAGGGGGTGGAGGAAGTAATGTTAGGAACTAATGTTTTTATCTGGGGTTGTGAGAAAACTTCAGCTCTCTGAAACTTAAAATTCTTTATGTTCTTCATTTACCAACTGCTTCTGACATAACATTAAAAAAATAGATTTTCTCAGAGATTTCACTGTCCATAACAAGTGATTTTCAGTCTGGAAATGATTTCTTCAAACAGAATTCTTGAATTTTTTGGAGATTTTTTTTTACTTAAATAAAAGTAAACAAGAATGAGGAATTTATTCAAAAGCAGATATTAGTGAATGAAGAACTAATGGCAGAGGGTTTTTTCCTGTTAAAGTACACATAACAGAAAATTTACCGTTTTTTTTTTTACTGTTTTTTAAAATTTATTTGTGAGAGAGAGGGGAAAGAGAACGTGAGCAGGGGAGGAGCGGAGGATCAGAAGCAGGCTCCATGTTGACAGCAGAGAGCTCAAAGTGGGCTCAAACCCAGGAACAGTAAGATCATGACCTGAACCGAAGTCGGATGCTCAACCGACTAAGCCACCCAGGAGCCCCCAAACTTACCATGTTTAAGTGTGTAGTTCGGCGACAACTAGTACAGTCACAGTGTCATGCAACCATTGCTACCATCCATTTCTACAACTTATTCATATTCCCCAACTGATACTCTGAACCCATTAAGCAATAACTTCTCATTCTCCCTTCCCCTGAGCCCTTTGGGCAACCACCAAGCAGATATCTTGAATAGTAGATATATACTTTTTAATGCCTATTTATTGTGGAGAGAGAGCAGGGGAGGGGCAGAGAGAGAAGGACAGAGGATCCGAAGCAGGGTCTGTGAAGCAGGCTCTGTGCTGACAGCAGTGAGCCCTGTGCGGGGGCTTGGACTCACCAACCATGAGATCATAACCTGAGCCAAAGGTGAACACTCAACCGACTGAGCCACGCAGGTGCCCCACTAATAGATATTTTTAAAGAGGAAGAACAGGATGGCACTTCATAGCTTGGGGCAGGCATTGCATTTCTACAGGGGCGGGGGTGTGGGGAGGGGGGGGGCGGGGGGGGGTCCTGTATCATTTCTAAACTATCGCACTGAGATGTTAATCTGGCTTCTTGGCATCAACACCACAGAGGAATGCCCAGTTTGACCTGAGCACCTGGCTGGGGGGTGGGGGGTGGAGGGGTGGCAGAGGGGGGCATACCATGCTTATGGTGTACAGCCTGGGGACCTGACCAAAGCCTCATCCCTTCCTGCTGCTTTGAGAAATCAGCCCTAGTCTTGATATCCTGTTTTAGGCCCTGCTCAACCTCTCATTCTTCCTCTGGAGCCTTGAATTTCAGGCCAGGGACTCCAGCTGGTTTAACACCTGCCTGCCAAAGCCAGCTCAGTTTCCACCCCACCAGGAATTTACCGTTCAGCAACCCAACCCTGTTTCCTCCAGCCTAAATACTGACCTAGTAAAGGCACGCTAGACCTGGGCGCTTATCTGTAAACCGAAGAGGGTGAATTAGGTAGTTTCAAAGGTATATTGCAGCTTTAAAGTTGTTACTCTCTGTTTAAGAAAAATAGTGGTCCTAATATAATAGCCTAGATAAGATTCTTCTATACAAATTCTCTCTCCTACTGGTATCGGTCATTTTTGATGTAAACATAAATGCTGAAAGCATTATATTTGCTTTGACAGTTCAGCTAATGGTCAGCAAAGGGTTAATGCATTTAGAAGAGAAGATAATCTGTTAGTCAGTACAAAGAATTTCATATCCTGAATATAATCCTGAAAAAATTGGAGATCTTTGAGGAGCCTTTAGCTGGACTATATTGTCTTTGTGTAAAATGGTTTTGGCTTTCACTCTAATACAGCTTTAGCCTAGGTGAGGGCTAGTCGCTTGCTATTTGATAGGGCTATTTGCATTTCAAAGCTAATCAGTAGTAAATAATCAACTGGTAAAGAAGAGTAAGAGGGTCATTGTGTGTATTTTATTATTGTGAAAAACATGCTGAGAGGCTGAGAGCTCACTAGAATTCTAGCAGATAAGAAAGTGGTTTATGTGAAAGGTCTCTTAATGGGTGTGTTACTCATTTCTTTCTGCTCACATGACTGCCAGGCTTTATAAGGAAGTAAACATAAAATGTGGAGAGAATAACCATGTTTATTTCCAATACAGACCTTATATTTTAAAAAGCCTTTTTTTAATATTTATTTATTTTTGAGAGAGAAAGAGAGACAAAGCGTGAGCAGGGGAGGGGCAGAGAGAGAGGGAGACACAGAATCCGAAGCAGGCTCCAGGCTCTGAGCTGGTAGCACAGAGCCCAACACAGGGCTCAAACTCACAAACCATGAGATCATGACCTGAGCCCAAGTTAGACGTTTAACCAATTGAGCTACCCAGGCGCCCCACAGACCTTATATTTAAGGTGAAAGCATCTCTCAAATCTAGTAACTAGATAGTTACTTTTTAGGATCTTTAATAGTTTGAATTAAGAATTATAATGTTTTGTTGACCAACTCAGACGAAAGTTGATTGTAACTCTAGGGGCAACTGGGTGGCTCAATCAGTTGAGCGTTCGACTTTGGCTCAGGTCATGGAAAAAAATTTTTTTAATGTTTATTTTTGAGACAGCCCAAGTAGGGGAGGGGCAGGCAAGAGGGGACAGAGGATCTGAAGCAGACTCTGCACTGACAGGTGGACGGCAGCAAGCCCAATGTGGGACTTGAACTCACAAACTGTGAGATCATGACCTAAGCCAAAGTCAGAGACTCAACTGACTTTGCCCCAACGTTAAAATAAAAAAATAAATAAATATATATATATATGTATATATATATATATATATATGTATATATATATATATATATTTCTAAAGACATTCTTATTTAAAAAAAACCAAAAAACAAAATTTGATTGTAACTCTAATTTGGTGGTTCTTAACCCCAGAACATTGGAATTGTAGCTGGGATGCAGAAGTGCAAGAGAACCTGGCTCTGTGCGTCCCAAACAGACCAGGTTCGTCACTTGCCTCTAACAAAATCCAAAGTCAGAGAAATAAGTGATGGTGAAGCAAGAAAGGAATTTATTTCAGTGAGGCCAACACCTGGAAGACAGTGGATTAGCATCTCAAAGCTTGTCTCCAAAGTGCAGGTAATACTTCCAGGTTGATAAAAGGAAAATGTGTGGTAATGGTGGGGGTGTACGTGCAGGTGGGT
Source organism: Herpailurus yagouaroundi (assembly GCF_014898765.1). NCBI lineage: Eukaryota > Metazoa > Chordata > Mammalia > Carnivora > Felidae > Herpailurus > Herpailurus yagouaroundi. The sequence goes on from NW_024412403.1 coordinate 26,599,002, forward strand.
GGTAAAGATCAGGTAGATAGTTATCAATCACATGGGGTCTTGCTAGTTCAGTATGGTCTTTGTTACTTGAGGGGATAGTTTCAGTTCCCCTCGGGGGATACTTTGCCCGCTGCCTTTTGCCTGAGTTGTGAGATAAACTGGAAAGAAGAACATAATCGATTAGAAAGTTTGAGGTCAAAATGAAGGTAGTTGAAGTCCTCTTTTAGAATCATCAAGGGCAAAGAAAAATATCGATGTTTGTTTGCACCCCAGAGAACGATGTCATTGGTTTGGGGTGGTACCTGGTTGTCAATATTGTTTAGTAATTTTCAAGCGATTCTCCTGGGTTGAAGGTTGAGAATCACTATTCTAATTATCCCGAACATATCTTTATTCATGAAAAAACAATCCAAAAACAAAAGCAAAACTTCATTGACATTCCCAATGTCAGTAGCTGTGCTGTCAATTAAAAAATTTATTTTTAATATTTATTTATTTTTGAGGGGGAGAGAGAGAGGGCACAAGTGGAAGAGGGGCAGAGAGAGAGGGAGACACAGAATCCCAAGCAGGCTCCAGGCTCTGAGCTGTCAGCACAGAGCCCAACGTGGGGCTTGAACTCATGAATTGCGAGATCATGACCTGTGTACTCTCAATTTTTGATTGCTCACATCTATTTAAAAAATGAGAATAGGGGCGCCGGGGTGGCGCAGTCGGTTGAGCGTCCGACTTCAGCCAGGTCACGATCTCGCGGTCCGTGAGTTCGAGCGCCGCGTCAGGCTCTGGGCTGATGGCTCGGAGCCTGGAGCCTGTTTCCGATTCTGTGTCTCCCTCTCTCTCTGCCCCTCCCCCGTTCATGCTCTGTCTCTCTGTGTCCCAAAAATAAATAAAAAACGTTGAAAAAAAAAAATGAGAATAGAGGGGTGCCTGGATGACTCAGTCGGCTGAGCGTCTGACTTGGGCTTAGGTCGTGATCTCATGGTTCATGGGCTGGAGCCCCACATCGGGCTCTCTGCTGTCAGTACAGAGCCTGCCTGGGATCCTCTGTCCCCAACCCCTTTCTGTACCTCCCCCTCTCTTGTGCTCTCTGTCTCTCAAAAATAAATAAACACTTAAAAAAAAACCCGGCTAAAGTGGTAAATTAAAAAAAAAAAAAATTAGAACACTTACCAGTGTCTCTGTGCATGTGTTTGCACTATGTTACTAATATATTATCTATATTTATAAAACAGAGAAGAGTAGACATTTGTAAAAATATGAATAATAATAAACATTTCTTCCTGTACCCCTAAGCATTCTTACAGCCACTGTTCCACAGGATAAAGTCCTAATTCCTTAGCATGGAATTCAAGGTTTTCTCCAAACAGAATTTTATCTCCTTCTTATCACTGTTATATACCATACTGTGTTTGTTTGTTTATGGTTATATTTCCTAATGTCATAGGCCACTTGCCTGGGAAATAGACTGTGAGATGGAAACTTGCATGTAGAAAGTTTATCAAGGAGCAAAGGAATTAGGATTGGGCAGAAGATAGAGGAGATACAGTTGTTTTTTTTGTTTTTGTTTTTAATGTTCATTTATTTATTTATTTTAGAGAGAGATAGAGGCAGAGAGAATCCCAAGCAGGCTCCAGGCTGTCAGCACAGAACCCTAGGAGGCATGAGATCAATGAGATTTAGACCTGAGCCTAAGTCAAGAGTCTGAAGCTTAACTAGCTAAGCCACCCAGGATCCCCTAGGGGAGATGCAGTTGTAACAGAGTTCTGGAGCTGTACGTCCCTTCAGAGTTGTCCCACCATGAGGCAAGGGGGTTAGTCCTTCATCCAGCATTGAGTGGTTATCTGTGTGGGCTGCCCCTGGGAGAGGTGGTTCTGATAGCAAATCGCAGACAGCCATCACCCACCAACCTGACAGCTGTTGGGGGAATGAAAATGCCTCCAGTCCGGAGAGGGGATGCTCACCACAGCATCCACCAGACTCCCTGCCAGATGCCTTAGCACAGCTTCTCCCTGACACAGGAATATTTCACCCTGTCTCTGCCCTGCAAAACCCAGCACTCCCTGGAGGCTCAATTTATTATTATTTTTCTTAATGCTTTATTACTTATTTTTGAGAGATAGAGAAAGAGTGCAAACAGGGGAGGGGCAGAGAGAGAGGGAGACACAGTATCGAAAGCAGCTCTAGGCTCTGAGCTGTCAGTGCAGAGCCTGATGTGGGGCTCCAACTCACAAGCTGTGAGATCATGACGTGAGCTGAAGTCAGACACTTAACTGACTGAGCCACCCAGGAGCCACCGCCGCAGGCTCAATTTAAAATGCCACCACTTTTTTTTTAAATTTTTTTTTAACATTTATTCGTTTTTGAGAGACAGAGAGAGAGACAGACAGACAGATCATGACTGGGGGAGGGGCAGAAAGAGAGAGGGAGACACAGAATCTGAAGCAGGCTCCAGGCTCTGAGCTGTCACACAGCCCAATGCGGGGCTCAAACTCATGGACCTACCATGAGATCATGACCTGAGCTGAAGTAGGCTGAGCCACCCAGGCACCCCACCACTTCTTCCTCAAAGTCTATACTCCTTTTCTGGGTGTAGAACCAGGAGACACAGCAGAGATGTGACTTTGATGTCACAGACACTTGGGTTTGAATATTGTATTTTAGGGACCTTGCTTGGGCAAGTTATTTAAGTTCTCTGAGTCTGACTAGAGCTTATGGAGACCTACTCTACAGGATTTTTACAAGGATTAATTGAAATAACCACTTGGGGACACCTGGGTGGTTCAGTTGGTTGAACAACCAACACTTCGGCTCAGGTCACAATCTCATGGTTTGTGAGTTTGAGCCCCGTGTCAGACTCACAGCTGTTAGCCTGTCAGCACAAAGCCTGCTTCAGATCTTCTGTCCCCCTCTCTCTGCCCCTCCCCACTTGTAGTCTCCCAAAAAATAAATAGGGGCAGCTCAGTCGGTTAAGCATTGGACTCTTGGTTTTAGCTCAGGTCATGATCTCAAGGTTCGTGTGTCTGAGCCCTGCATCGGGCTTTGTTTTGACAGTGTGCAGCCTGCTTGGAATTCTCTCTCTCCGTCTCTCTCTTCCCTGCCCCCCTACTCACTCATTCTGTCTCTCTCTCAATAAATAAATAAATAAATAAATAAATAAATAAATAAATATTTTTAAAAAAGAATCACTCAACCAGTGGTACTATGACATTTTTGTTCTAGCTTTTACTTCCTCTTTTCCACATTTCTGTAGTTTACTTAAATGATTTCAATGTCAAAATAAAAAAATAAAACAAAAAACAAATGGCAAGACAAATATAATTAAGATGCTATAGTGATTTTTCATGTTTATTCAATTTAAAATCTTATTTATTCTGAAATAATGTTTCTGCTTTTATGAAAAATTGATTTTTTTTCAGTTTTAGGAAAATCTGATGACAGAGTAAGAGATTTTTCACAGAACTTTATGGTGGTACAATTTATGTAACAATAGATTTTTGAAGGAATCTTAATTAGGAAAATAAAATTTTGGCCATATATACATATGCACATATATGCATGAAGAAATTATTGGTTCATGAAACTAAAAATGCAGATATAATCACTATATCATAATACCTGCCTATTATGCCGATATTGATACTATTTTCTGTATTTATGTTATATAGTTATTTGCTAGTAATATTTATAATATAATATGTATATAATTAACTTCTCTTTGATTGCCAATTATTTGTTGAGCACTATAGCATCTATAATATAGAAAACATTTTAATTAGTGCTATAGAGAAAGGTGAAATGGGATTCCTATTCTGAAGGAACTCAAAATCATTTAACTGATGAAAAATAAACAATAATAATAATAATAATAATAATAATATTTCAAGAAATAATATTTCAAGAAAATATTTTCAAATATTTCAAATAATATTTCAAGAAAAAGGAGATCACTTTGGAAATAATTTAGATCTTTTACGTAATTGGTACTGACATCTCTGAACATACCATAGCATTTCAGGAGCCAGGCTGGTCTGGAGAAGTTCTCTCAGAGGATAGATAGGATTTAGACAAGTTATCAACTCCTTGATTATTAGTGACCTAATCTGGTATAACTTTGTATCTCACACGGGGCTTAATATATGCTAGGCCCTCAGCTAAAAAAAAAAAAAAAAAGTAATTAGTGTAAATGCATACAAATAAATGCTGAGTGTATAAATTGGGTATCTGGGGAAGAATGAGGAAGGATTCCAGATTTATGGTAGAATTTGAGGGAAACAACAAAGGTGGTAGGAATCCTGACATGCTGGGTGGTGAGAGTGAAAGTCTGTTTGGTGGAAGTGAAGTCCTCAGACAGGAATGGAATGGGCAAGAGGACAGCAACACAGAATAGGTTGGCAGAGATTTTTATAGACCTTAAGTAATACAATTTTGATTGTACCCTGTATGGAACAGGGAGAATGCATTAACCTGTACTAAGGGAACACAAATCTGAGCATGTTACTTCCAACTCCCAGGATTTACACAGTTAAGTCTGAATTCCTCAACCAGACTTCCATTCTTAAATTTCTCCAAAACTTTCTGTTAAATTTCTCTTCATTTCTTAATCCCCTTGTTTTCTCCTTCCTCTGACATCCCCACGTGGTGGCTATACGCATTTTCAAATCCCCCATTTGGAGTTAATCTTCCCATATTCTCAAAGCTCTCTGTTTAATGCACACTTATAGCCCCTGTTAGCTTGCCTTTTGAATAGATGTGGGTCTCACGCTCCAGACCATGCATTTAGAGAGAAGAGATAATGTCTTAGTCATCTTTGTATCCACCCTCTTCCAGCACTCAGTATTGATTCCAGTTTTTATCAGTATGGGTGAAGGTTATTTGAAATAGCGATTTCTTATTATAAACCAGTGAAAATGCTGAATGTCATTTTCTCTTACAAGCTGACATTAATACACATTACAAGTAGGCCCAACATAAAAAGCTGCTTAATGGATGGTAAAAGGTAGGTCATATAAATTCCTCTGCTTGAAGAATTATTTCTACCTGAATCACAAGGTGTTTTTGATCTAAGTAACCTAAGTAGTTAAGTCTTAGAAATGTTTGACAGAGGTGGAAAAGAATCATGACAGAAGTCAGTTACTATTAGGAAAAAAAGTTTTCTTAGTGAAAGAATTTTTTTTTAATAAATGGTAACAAATAAAACCTCTCATAACTAGATTGTATGACCTTCCTGGCTTGTCTGTATTAAAGAGAGGCAATTTTTTTGTTGTTATAGACTGATTAAAAAAAAAAAAAAGGAGAAGGGATGGACTCAAACTTGACTTTTTGTCATTTATGAAGGTCATGTTATCAGCTGTGTTTGGTGAAGGGCTGGACTTTATCCCATTGGTTGATAAGAATTATCAACACTTTACAAGACAGAAACTTCATATGAAAGTGCATTTTTACTGCCTAGTTCATACTTTTTTTTTAATAGTTACTTTTGAATCTCTGCCTGTTTTGTGCTTACATTGATTACGAAATGTACTTTCATGTCAGGGATAGAGCATCTAGATATTGGGAAAATCACAAGAGACCAAGAAAAACCTAAACTTGGTTTCATTAATGACTAACCAGACTGTATGAATGAATAACACAGTGAATGCGTAGTCTACCTGTTTTTAATGAGGTTTAGTAATCACTCCTGGAGGGCCTAGTCTAGGTGACTATGTCACATATGCCTTTTTATCCCTGTCAGGAAGTATACAACTTCAAGGAATGCCCCCCTAGGACTCAACTCCAGAGAATATGAGAATAGTGCTGCCTGGAGTGAGGATCATGGCAGTCCTGCACACCACAGAAGTTACTCAGTGAAGGGTTCCTGGGTGGCTCAGTTGGTTAGGCATCTGGCTTTGGCTCATGTCATGATCTCATGGTTCTTGGGTTCAAGCCCCCCATCGGGCTCTCTGCTGCAGTGCAGAGCCTACTTTGGATCCTCTGTCCCCCTCTCTGTCTGCCCCTCCCCCGCGCTCGCTCTCTCTCTCTCTCTCTCTCTCTCTCTCAAAAATAAATAAACATTAAAAATTAGAGAAGTTATCCAATGATTCTTGCATGAAGGAATGAATAATTACAAGATTATCGCAGACTTCTAAGGCCAAAGAGAGTTTGACAAAAGCCATTTTTGAAACCAGGGCCATTATTCTAATATTAGTCTAAACAGGGTGATCCGTGAATAAACATGACAATACCATACTAGCCATACCAGACATTTAAGAAAATGTAACTTTCCAGGAAAATCAGCAAAAAAGAATAATTCTACATAAAATCACTTGCAGATATGTTTCTTGATGGAAATACCAGAACCAAATTCAACATCAATATGAAATTTGGAAAATTGTTTCTGAATATCGGTGCTTTTCTTCACATATTGCCCTCCTCTGCTTTCCCATCCCTGGGGTGCAAGAGCTGCCCTTTGGTCTGAGTAAGAAGTGTTGGTGAGTCATATTAGCTATTTTTAATACACAGACATGTGAGAGAGCTGTTTGATAGAGGATTTGCTCACTAGCAATTGGATTTGAGAAAGTCCAGGCTTCAAGCCAGATTCTGGAGTGAGGCAGAAATGGGGACTAGACAGAAAAGCTTACAGGCTTTTCAGACTAAAACAGAGAGAATGTAGATGTAAAACTAGGGTTTAATTTGAGTAGTAATTTAGAGTAGGTGTTGATTTAGGAAGATCGGAAAGATATAGAATTAATGGAAAGGTTAATGATGAGCCTCTTGAAGTGAGAGAAAGATGACAGCTTATGGAATACACCTACCTCCTAAGCACTTTATATTTGAATACCTACATGCTAAAAAGTGATAGCTAAAAATAAATAGTTGTACATTTAAAAAATTTTTTTAATGTTTTATTTATTTTTAAGACAGAGAGAGACAGAGCATGAGTGGGGATGGGGCAGAGAGAGAGGGAGACACAGAATCTGAAGCAGGCTCCAGGCTGTAAGTGGTGAGCACAGAGCCCAACGCGGGGCTCAAACTCATGAACTGTGAGATCATGACCTGAGCCGAAGTTGGACGCCTAACCAACTGAGCCACCCAGGCACCCCAATAGTCGTACATCTTTAAATAGAGCATTTCTTCCTTTTCCTGAACTTCTAACCTTACTTCATGAACACAATCCTAATTTTAAAGTAAAGGAGCCTCATACTAATCAGCAAAGCAGAGAGACTATATTAATTCTTCAATTTATGAGTAGAGAAGTACTTATTGAGACTGGAGAATTATTTGTGTGCTTATCATGGAATTTATTTGTATATTTGGTGCCTTGTTCCACAGATGATTTAAGCAGAAATGATAGGTAACTTAGGACAATACTGTACCAATGCAAAACTCTCCACTAAACCATCTCACGTATCTAGAACCCAGATGGGAAAATGGAATAAACCACTGAGTTTCAGTGCATGTAAATAGATGTTACAAGATTCATGCATTAAGTCAGTACTTTTCAACCATTAAACACACACACACACACACACACACACACACACACACACACACCATACATACACACTCAGGCACTCACCAGGTATTTATTTACTTTAATTTTAGACATAATTATAATAAGCTTGGTTATCTGGGTTTATCTAGTCCACAGGAGACCAGAACAATATATTGCTGCACATTTCCTTGGCATTAATAATTATACAAAGGGCTTTCACATCCATTATTAGCTGTTCAAGGCAGACACAGCAATAATATTAAGAAGTGGCCGGGGCGCCTGGGTGGCGCAGTCGGTTAAGCGTCCGACTTCAGCCAGGTCACGATCTCGCGGTCCGGGAGTTCGAGCCCCGCGTCAGGCTCTGGGCTGATGGCTCAGAGCCTGGAGCCTGTTTCCAATTCTGTGGCTCCCTCTCTCTCTGCCCCTCCCCCGTTCATGCTCTGTCTCTCTCTGTCCCAAAAATAAATAAACGTTGAAAAAAAAATTAAAAAAAAAACAAAAATCCAAAAAGAAGTGGCAGTTAGCTGCCTGACAGCCCCAAGAAGATAGAATAATTCTAGGGTGCCTGGGTGGCTCAGTCAGTCAAGCGTCCAACTCTTGATCTCAGCTCAGGTCTTGATCTCAGGGTCTTGAGTTCAAGCCCTGCATTGGGCTCTTTGCTGAGCATGGAGCCTACTTAAAAAAAGAAATTCTAAATAGTAGGCACATAAACTGCAAGAATATGCATGATGCAGGGGAAAGAGAAAGGCATGCATCACTCTTCCTAGGAGGTATATCCACAGTCCAGACTCAGACCCCCAAATGAATATACAGGTTATCCAGTCCAACCTCCCAGTCAGCTAGCTCATGGTTCACCTCTGTAGTTTTTTCTCTTAGATAGTTGGACTGCCTCTACCTATATGTCACCACTTATGAGATTATTTCCAGTTGACAGGAATCTGTTGACGATTAATGTTATGTGTCAGTTTGGTTGGGCCATGGTGACTAGATGTGTGGTCAAATATTATTCTGGATGTTTCTATGAGAGTCTTTTTGAATGAAATCGACATTTAAATTGGTGGACTTTGAGTAAAGCAGATTGCTCTCCATAATGTGGGTGAGCCTAATCTGATCAATCGAAGGGCCAGACTAGAACAAAAGACTGACCTCCTCTGACCAAAAGGAATTCTACAGCAGATGACTTTCAGATTTGAACTGTAACATTGGTTCCTCTCTGAGTGTGTAGCCTGCTGGCCCGCCCTGGTAATTTTGGATTTGCCAGTCTCCATAATGACATGAGCCATTGGCCGGAAATAGAGTTGACTTGGGCAGAGGGTAGAGATTGGAGCTGTGGTAGGGAAACAAAAGAACAGCACGTGCTTTCTCTGTCCCTTGCTCCTCTGCCAGTAAATATTAGTTTCCTCCATTGACCTTCCCCATTGTCATTCTCAATTTAACTTTTTACATATTCTAAGTTTGGAAGATAAATCCGAGAAAGGTTTGACCTCTTGCACCAATGTAATTTCCATTCTCAGCTTCTGTGAACCTTAGAGCCCTCTTCTCTTTCTCTTTGTCAGGGATAGGGCTTGCAGAAAGCTATAAATACATGCTTGTTACCAGCATAAGATTTATACAGATGGGGAATTGTAAGTAGATAGAGTTGCTGGATAGCTCAACTTTGTCTGAATTAGAAATAAATCATGTTTGTATAATCTAGTCTTTGCTAGTTCTGTTTATTCAGCCAAGTTATTTCCTGCACAGATCCTACCTTTGTCTGGCAGTTAGAATCTCTTTTTTTTTTTTTTTCATGTTGCTTCCCATTACATTTATTTTGAAGTGCCACCACACACAGCTTGTGGTTGATATACTTTCAGTCCAGCTAATCTCACCCTTAGTGCTCATTTTAAGTAAGCAGGTTTTTCCAATCTGTAGATTTCCTAACCACTCTTTCTGTAATGCATCATGTAGTGTCATTAAACTTTACAGGATTTATTTTCTCACCTTTACAGAAATAATTAACTAAGTATGATTTGATGGAAAAAGAACTAGATTGTGTGTTGAGGCATCCTGGTTCTTTTCATTGTGTTTCCTACCTACTCAACCAAGTGACTTCACCTGTCATGTACGCCTCATCAGCAAAATGAAGGAGTGAGATTATATCAGTTGTTCTTAATTCTGGGTGCATGTTAGAAGCATCTGGGGAACTTTAAAAATACTAATGCTTGGCCATACTAGACAAGCTAAGTCAGATTCCCTTGAGGTAAGACCTGGGCATTGCCATTTTATTAAAAGCTCAACCAGAGTTAGAAACCACTGGATGAATGATTTTCATGGGCCTTTCCAACTTTATCATTCCCTTATTCTTATTCTTACTGACTTGGATTCCTCCTACCTGATGTTTATAGATAGTACAGGAAGAGAACTTCCTTGATTTAATTAATTAATAGTTACGGGTAGGAATTATGGAGTCATTATGTGACATTTTAACTCCACTGGGTTGTGAAAAATAAGAACAGTAGAGAGAAGAGTTTGTGTCCCCAATCTCTTAAGATTTTTAAAAAAGGGATAATTTTTATTTCCATAACTTAATATATATCCTCTGTGTGTGTGTGTGTGTGTGTGTGTGTGTGTGTGTGTATTCTCTATATCCTAAATGCTAAATGAACAATTAAGATGCCTTCCATTGTGTCTCTACTGCGGGAAACAGTCAAGAAAATCAGGGATTCAGAGAGGTGTGCATGAGATGCAATGGGAGCCAAGAGAAGGCTGCTTGTCCTAGATTGAGGTACAGAAAAGAATTTCTTTGAATCCAATGTCTGACCTGGGAGTACAAGTATCTAGAGGAAAAAAGGGTGGATGTTGGAGGTTGGGGTAACAGAGAAGATGCGATATCCTCTGAGAAGTACAAGGAGTTCAGTGTACTATAGACAGCTTGGGATGAGAAGGATGGAAAGATTATGGGGGAACATACTGTAAAGACCTTATTTATATAGGAAATTTCTAGTTTGGTAAAACTTTTATTCACTTTGTAAGATTATTTTTAATTTTAAAATGTTTATTTCTTTTTGAGAGAGAGAGAGAGAGCACGCACACATGTATGTGAGTGGGGTGGGGGTAGGGGGCGGGGAAAGGGCAGAAAGATAGAGAATCCCAAGCAGGCTCACTGCTTTCAGTGCAGAGGCTGACACAGGGCTGGAACCCATGAACTGTGAGATCATGACTTGAGCCCAAAACAAGAGTTGGACACTTAACTGAGCCACCCAGGAGCCATGACTTTGTAAGATTTTTAAAATTCTTATTCATTCTTCCTTGACCCAATATCATTGTTATATTAGACTTTATTTCCTTATCTTATTATAATTCCTTAGTTCTTGTTCTAGTAACCATTTGGCAAAATAATACATTGTTTTTCTTCACGGATATCCTTCTTGTAGTAGAACAAGGATTTCCTACACAAATATATTTTAGCCAAAACTGAATAACCCTTAATCAGGGTGTTGCCCTTCTTCATCACTCTGTAAATTAATTTTTCCCCCTTCGCCTATCCTCTTATTTAACTGGAAAAAATAAATCTTCTATAAAACTGTCCATCACTTATTAAGCTCATATTGATTTCTGCTTCCCCCTAGAATTTGTGGTACTTGGCTTATTTTTAATTTTTAAATCAAAGTACCCCAAATTATTTTGTATTATTTTCAATTTTGTCATTTTTTATTACCTACTTGATAGCAATAGAAATAATGATTAGAATATTGAACCACTTTAGCCAAGAAAACCTGAGAGAAATAAAGAGACTCGTATCACTAGCTATTATAATGTGTCAGAATGGTCAATAAATATACTTGTATGGCACTGATATTAGAAATGACTTATGAATTAGTAAGAGAACTAACAGTCCATGAACATGTCTAAGCATCTTTAATGATAATTCATATTTAGTGTGGATTAATGGACAGGTATCTAAATGGCCTTTGACAAATCCTGTACTGGTATCTTAAAAATTCTGACAAATTGGAGCACCTGGGTGGCTCAGTCGGTTGAGCATCCAACTTTGGCTCAGGTCATGATCTCGCAATTTGTGAGTCCAAGCCCCACGTCATGCTCTGTGCTGACAGCTCGGAGCCTGGAGCCTGCTTCGGATTCTGTGTCTCCTTCTCTCTCTGCTCCTCCCCAACTTGTGCTCTGTCTCGCTCTGTCTATCAAAAATAAATAAACTATGAAAAAAGTTAAAAAAATTATGACAAATTCATCATTCTAAAAAAAAAAAGCAAAAGAAAACCAATATACAAATAAGAAACCCAAGCCATAGGAAAAGATACAAACTTCTTTGACATTACAATTTTATATGTGTGCATATACACAACATATTAAAGCCATCATCATTTTTATTGGAAGCTTTATAAGTTTTTGTCATGAAAGATAAAGAACTCTATCATCACTACTAGTACTCTCAGTTTAGAAGTACTGATTAATGTAATTAGACATGAGAAAGTAATAAGAGGTATGGATATTTGAAAGAAGGTGACTCAGTGATCATTATTGGCAGATGATAATATATTAAGAAAAACAGAGAAGAGACTATTATTAGAAACCATGAGATTAGTAAGGTGGTTGATTTCACACACAAAAATGGATCCAAATCAATCATTTTCCTATATATAAAGAATAGTTGAATAGATCATGTGGTGGAGGCAAGTTACCAATTATAGTACCAACGAAAAAAGAAGATAAGATACTTAGAAATGAAATTGACAAAAATGTGCAGAAACTTGTTAAAGAAACGTTAATACTCCTGAGAGATCTGGCAGGAAAAGATCCGAAGAAATACTCTGATAAACTGCTGGAGTTGGGCATGATATCCCCAAAGAGAATTTTCAAAATAAAATGACAGCTCAACTGACTTCTAAGGAGGGCAATTTTTGGTAACTGGAGGACCCTTTTTCTGGCTGAGCATCAGGACAAATTTGAGGAAGCAAGTTGAGATGAATTGGGTTGTTTGCAAGCCACTCCCTACCTATTTCAGCCCCAAATAGAGCTGATAATGAATGAGAACAGACATGTCCACGAGGGATTTTTATGTAAGGTGTGTTTTGCAAAACCTGTTTTTGATCTTCCCTATGAAAACTCTATAGTTATGTTCAGTAAGGTCATTGCATAATAAGATTTTTTTAAGATTATCAGAGACACGCTGACCTCATGTATCCTGGTATTTTGGGGCTGGAACAAACACAAAGACAGCTATTCGGACACTGTGTCTTCCTCCGAGCCCCCTCCCCCAAGTTAGGGGACAACTGAAATCTGGGTTCCCTTGGGAAAATATTTGCAACATTTTAGGTAAGTTTCTTATAACCTATATATTAACAGTGGTCTTCCAATTCAGTTAGGAAGAGATAAGTCAAAAAAGTGTAGAGGCAATTCAAATAATAAAAGATACAAGTGGTTAATAAGCATAAAGAATGCATGAGTAAATCTCATTGAGAGTAACAGAAATACAAATTATTACCTGTCAGATTGAAAACACCTATATATATATATAAAGGGGCGCCTGGGTGGCGCAGTCGGTTAAGCGTCCGACTTCAGCCAGGTCATGATCTCGCGGTCTGTGAGTTTGAGCCCCGCGTCAGGCTCTGGGCTGATGGCTCGGAGCCTGGAGCCTGTTTCCGATTCTGTGTCTCCCTCTCTCTCTGCCCCTCCCCCGTTCATGCTCTGTCTCTCTCTGTCCCAAAAATAAATAAACGTTGAAAAAAAAATTAAAAAAAAAAAAAAAAGAAAACACCTATATATGTATTTTTTTAAACTGAAAATCATTTCCAAACTATGGCAAACTTGGAAGAAAAAGAGATATCATCTAATGATGGATATTGGCACTCTTCTACATGGTAACTTAGAATTGTACTTATTTAAAAACTAAGATAGATAGATAGATAGATAGATAGATAAACTAACATTATTTTGACCTTCCAATCACAATTCTGAGAATTTACTCTAAGGTTTAATCAGACATATACACAAAAATATATGTAGAAAGATGTTGACTGTAGAATTATTTATAATTATAAAAGTCAGAAAAATTCAAAATCAGCCATAGAGTATTTGTTAAATAACTTTGGTATAATCACATGAAAAAAATACCATGCACCCATTAGCAGTGATGTAGTAGATATTTATTTACTGACCTGGTAAGATAGTCATGACCTTTTGTTAAGTAATAAAAGTAGTTAGTACGACTAAATATAATTTATGATATCATTTGGCTAAGAAAGATTTCTTTATATGTCTGTATCAGAATCATATGTATGTATGTGTCTATAAACATATGAACATAGTCAAAATGTTTACAAGTTTAGGAGGTGGAATTATGAGATTTCTTAATGATTTCTATGCTTCTGTATGTTTCCTATTTTTATATCAGATAAGCATGATTAACTTGTATGAGAATGATAAAGAAAGATTCATGGTCCCATTGGATCTTTTACTATTTTACTATTCCCTGAAAAATATTTGTTTTCTGTACTTTCTTCATTCTAGTTTGTAACTTTATTTTTTTTCAATATATGAAATTTATTGTCAAATTGGTTTCCATACAACACCCAGTGCTCATCCCAAAAGGTGCCCTCCTCAATACCCATCACTCACCCTCCCCTCCCTCCCACCCCCCATCAACCCTCAGTTTGTTCTCAGTTTTTAAGAGTCTCTTATGCTTTGGCTCTCTCCCACTCTAACCTCTTTTTTTTTTTCCTTCCCCTCCCCCATGGGTTTCTGTTAAGTTTCTCAGGATCCACCTAAGAGTGAAAACATATGGTATCTGTCTTTCTCTGTATGGCTTATTTCACTTAGCATCACACTCTCCAGTTCCATCCACGTTGCTACAAAGGGCCATATTTCATTCTTTCTCATTGCCACGTAGTACTCCATTGTGTATATAAACCACAATTTCTTTATCCATTCATCAGTTGATGGACATTTAGGCTCTTTCCATAATTTGGCTATTGTTGAGAGTGCTGCTATGAACATTGGGGTCCAAGTGCCCCTATGCATCAGTACTCCTGTGTCCCTTGGGTAAATTCCTAGCAGTGCTACTGCTGGGTCATAGGGTAGGTCTATTTTTAATTTTCTGAGGAACCTCCACACTGTTTTCCAGAGTGGCTGCACCAATTTGCCTTCCCACCAACAGTGCAAGAGGGTTCCCATTTCTCCACATCCTCTCCAGCATCTATAGTCTCCTGATTTGTTCATTTTGGCCACTCTGACTGGCGTGAGGTGATATCTGAGTGTCGTTTTGATTTGTATTTCCCTGATGAGGAGCGACGCTGAACATCTGTTCATGTGCCTGTTGGCCATCCGGATGTCTTCTTTAGAGACGTGTCTATTCATGTTTTCTGCCCATTTCTTCACTGGGTTATTTGCTTTTCGGGTGTGGAGTTTGGTGAGCTCTTTATAGATTTTGGATACTAGCCCTTTGTCCGATATGTCATTTGCAAATATCTTTTCCCATTCCGTTGGTTGCCTTTTAGTTTTGTTGGTTGTTTCCTTTGCTGTGCAGAAGCTTTTGATCTTCATAAGGTCCCAGTAATTCACTTTTGCTTTTAATTCCCTTGCCTTTGGGGATGTGTCGAGTAAGAGATTGCTACGGCTGAGGTCAGAGAGGTCTTTTCCTGCTTTCTCCTCTAGGGTTTTGATGGTTTCCTGTCTCACATTCAGGTCCTTGATCCATTTTGAGTTTATTTTTGTGAATGGTGTGAGAAAGTGGTCTAGTTTCAACCTTCTGCATGTTGCTGTCCAGTTCTCCCAGCACCATTTGTGAAAGAGACTGTCTTTTTTCCATTGGATGTTCTTTCCTGCTTTGTCAAAGATGAGTTGGCCATACGTTTGTGGGTCTAGTTCTGGGGTTTCTATTCTATTCCATTGGTCTATGTGTCTGTTTTTGTGCCATCTAGTTTGTAACTTTAAATGCTACTCATTAAAAAAAATTTTTTTAAGTTTATTTATTTATTTTTGAGACTGAGCAAGAGAGCAAGCACAAGTGGGGGAAGGACAGAGAGAGGGAGAGAGAAAATCCTAAGCAGGTTTTGCACTCTCAGCGTAGAACCAAATGTGGGGCTCCATCTCATGAACTGTAAGATCATGTCCTGAGCTGAAATCAAGGGTTGGATGCTTAACTGACTGAGCCACCCAGGCACCCCAAACCCTACTCATTTAAAATGAAATCAATAGTTTCTTTCCCTCTCCCTCAGCGAGCAACATCGTTCCTTGTAGTTTTTGGCAGAAAAGAGCTGGCAGGAGGGTGTGTTGGTGTCTTCTGGTGTTTATAGGTAAGAACATTACTAGTTTGGCATCTCTTCCAATGCAGTCACCCTAGGCAATCTACTAAACCAAGAACTCTGCCAGTGTGTGTATGTGTTTAACATTCCAAGAAGGGAGCTACTAAAACAATAAAAGTGCTAGATGAGAAAGAGCTCCTGGGAATATGTGTGTGTACACTTTCAGACAGAATACTTGAAACCAAGCCAGTACACAGACTGCATGGACAATCGGGCCATTTTTCTTGCTGCTCTTCTGAGTATTTTATAAACCATACCAGTGTTTGCAGGCACTCTTGCATTTAAACCCAAGTTAGATACTTTTAAGATACCTTTTAAGGTATCTGTTGAAAAGACAATAAATGCTGTGGGGAATGCGGAGATTGCAAGGCCGAGCATTTGGGTCAGATAAGCCAGTTCTCCAGCCATCTAATTTTTTTTTTTTTCCAACGTTTATTTATTTTTGGGACAGAGAGAGACAGAGCATGAACGGGGGAGGGGCAGAGAGAGAGGGAGGCACAGAATCGGAAACAGGCTCCAGGCTCTGAGCCATCAGCCCAGAGCCCGACGCGGGGCTCGAACTCACGGACCGCGAGATCGTGACCTGGCTGAAGTCGGACGCTTAACCGACTGCGCCACCCAGGCGCCCCTCCAGCCATCTAATTTAATGCTTTAAATGTTAACACATTTTTTAACTCACAAAGAAATTATGGGGTAGCCTAGAAAGAGAAATCATTCGCATCTTAAATGTAGGATACAGAGAGGAAGAAAGACTCTTACCAGTGCAGTATGTTCAGCATCTGTGTTCTTTGAGGTACTTTTAGTGCATAGTAGAATTCACAAGATGAAAGGATGTAACTTGCAATAAATGTCTGTTCTCCTATGTATGCAAACTTGTTGTGTACATGATACTGGAATAAGGGTACGTTTGCTCCAATATGTGTCCCTTGGTTTATGGGTTTGAGCTCCAAGTCGGGGTCTGTGCTGATAGCATGGAGCCTGCTTGAGAGTCTCTGTCTCCCTCTCTCTGCTCCTCCCCTGCTCACTCTCTCCCTCTCTCAAAATAAATAAATAAACACTTAAAAAATATATGTGTTGCAGTGCGCCTGGGTGGCTCAGTCATTTAAGCATCCGACTTTGGCTGAGGTCATGATCTCATGGTTTGTGGGTTTGAGGCCCGCATCAGGCTCTTTGCTGACAGCTCAGAGCCTGGAGCCTGCTTCGGATTCTGTGTCTCCCTTTCTCTTCGCCCCTCTCCTGTTTGCTCTCTGTCTCTCTCTCAAAAATAAATAAAAAAACATTAAATGTGTGTGTGTGTGTGTGTGTGTGTGTGTGTGTGTGTGTGTGTGTTGGGGCACCTGGGTGGCTCAGTCGGTATCCAATTCTTGATTTCGGCTCAGGTCATGACATTGCAGTTCATGGGTTCAAGCACCATGATGGGCTCCCCATAGCGGGGATCCTGCTTGGGATTCTCTCTCCCTCTCTCTTTGCCTCTCCCCTGCTTGCACACATGCACACATGCTCTCTCTCAAAAATAAATAAACTTAAAAAAATAAATGTGTTCCTTTGTATGAGACTGTTTTTGGTAACATGAACCCTAAACTGCTAACGAACCTCACCACTTCTCTAATTTTCTGGTAAATTATTGGGCTAAACATTTATTTAAAAAAATTTTTTTTCAACGTTTATTTATTTATTTTTGGGACAGAGAGAGACAGAGCATGAACGGGGGAGGGGCAGAGAGAGAGGGAGACACAGAATCCGAAACAGGGTCCAGGCTCCGAGCCATCAGCCCAGAGCCTGACGTGGGGCTCGAACTCACGGACCGCGAGATCGTGACCTGGCTGAAGTCGGACGCTTAACCGACTGCGCCACCCAGGCGCCCCTAAACATTTATTTTAAAAAACCCACTTGAGCTAATAACCCACTAATAACCTACTTGAGTAGGTCCAGCAGATCAAATAATTTGCCACATCCCCATTTACTAGGTTCAGAGTAGGATTTCTAGAGACGGGCTTATTGGAGAGGCAGGAATGGAGGACGACAAAACCCTTTATTGAGGATTTTTACCTCCAATAAGAAAAATGCTGGTTACTACAGAAGTGTCTGGATATCTTAATTCTTTTCTGCAAGTTTTATATTACTTATCATTTATGTACCCCCATTTCCTCAAGAGGAAGGAAGGGATAGAACTGAGTGATAAACTAGACAATGGGAGTGGTTAGTGGGCCAAGTGTCTTCCCTTTGTGTTTCTAGCAGTTGCCTACTGCTAAGGACATCACAGCAGATGGCATGTAAATAGGGCACAGGATTCATTACTCAGCATCTCCGTGGCAGCTGTTAGGAAACTCCAGAGGATTTCTTTGGAATGTGATGAGCCGGATGCCCTGTCTTCCAGCTGGATTTTACCAGTTTGTCCACATTCTGAAAGCTATCCGAATGATTTTTTAAGATGCTCCCAGACCCTCCCAGTTTTCATAATGACTCTTGTTCTCTACGACAAGCTAAACTTATTTCATTAAGATTTGTCAGCGGTTAACTAAGAGAAGGAGTAGCTGGGAACGAGGAAAATCGGTATAACATGAAAGCGGCGGAAAAAACTCATGTATTTTGAATGGATATTATTGGTGGCCTAACTAGGAGGCAAAATGACTCCGGAGTGGAATGAAAAGAATAAAAATAGGAACGCAGTTGGATAGAGCAGAAAAAACATGCACAGTTAACGCAGATCAATGTGAATATGGCTGTCATGCCCACTACGTTTCTAAAATTGAGAACGGTAAACATACTGAATGTCGTTTATTCTAGGAACATTTTCTCATAAGACAGAATTCCGATTCTCAAGGAGTAAACTGTCTTTAAAGTCTGTCACAGTCTTTTTCCCATAGTGTCAGAAGAAGGATGCATCAAACGTTGATAGAGTACCGTAATTCCCTATACAGCGGTAGTGAAGTTCCATCCTGCTGACTGTTGCAGTTCCCTTCCAGAGAACTGCGATATTCTCATAAAACAGCTGGCATTGCCTGAAAGGGAGGTATTGTTGGTAGGTAAGCCAACATCCTAGGGGCTGGGCCTCTGTCAGCATCTCATATGACAAACATGCTGCTGATCCACTTTTGTTTGTTTTCCCAGACAGAAATGATTGCAACACATTTCAGGGCCAATGTAGAAACTTTGCCTTTGTAATGTATTAACTTGCTTGCAACCTTCAGTTGTTTAAAATTACTAAACTGGACAATATCCAACTTAAAAATAAAAAATCAAAAATGCAGCTAAAAACTCTATTGGCCAAGAAGTTATTTGTATATTACTTTTGAAAAGTGATCACCAGTTTTGTTTTTTTGGGGGAGGAGGGTAAGGAGGGAGACCTGGGGTGTTGCTAAAAAAGGAAAAAAAAATCCATATTTTTGTGTGTGAATTTTCTTTCCCCAGACAGCTCTGATTTAGTGGGACACATAGATTGAATTTCAAAACACTTGGATACTAACTGTGCTACTTTGAGCAAGTCATTTAATCTCTTTGAACTTCAGTTCATTCATCTGTAAGATGAGGATAGTAATGCTTCCACTGACTACTACACAGTAGTACAATGATTAAAATGATTAAATGAGAGGGGCGCCTGGGTGGCTCAGTTGTTTAAGCATCTGACTTTGGTCCAGGTCATGATCTTGTGGTTTGAGTTTGAGCCCATTTTGGGCTCTGCACTGACAGTGCAGAGCCTGCTTGGGATTCTCTCTCTCTCTCTCTCTCTCCCTCCCTCTCTCTGCCCCTCCTCACTGGCTCTCACTATCTCCCAAAATAAATAAATAAATAAACTTTAAAGAAGTGATCAAATGAGATATTGTACATGAAAGCAGTTATCATCTGCAAGGTGCGATACTAATATGGGGACCCTAGGGGCCGTCCTTGTTGTCTTCACAACAGATGCTGGTCCTGAGGCACTGGAGAAGTAGAGGAGACTATCCCAGTTCTATGTCATTTCTCTAGGACTGAGAGGCTAGAAGAAGAGAAAGGAGGGCTCCTGAGTTGGCAACTCCTATTTCTCCAATCACATTTAGAGAAAAATAGCTTCCAGTCTTTTCTACCCAAGAAAATGTTGGAAAAACTCATCAAGTATTTAGGCTTCTCCTTTATTCTGCTTCTTTACCTAGACCTGTTGTCCAATATAGTAGCCACCAGTGACTTGTGATTGATGAACTCATGAAATATGGCTGGTCAAAACTGAGATGTGTAAGTGGAAATTACATGCCAAAGTTTGAAGACAATAGTCTAAAAAGAAAGAAAAAAGTAAAATATCTTCTTTATATTTTTACATTGATTATGTTGTAATGATAATATTTTAGATTATTGGGTTAAATAAAATATATTGTTAAATGTTATCTCTTTTGATATAGAATGTGACTACTATAAAATTTACCGTTACGTATATGGCTCGTTTTTGTATTCCTACTGGATCACATGGCTCTAGACAATCAGAGGGAAGGAAAGACATATCTATGTCCTTATGGCTTTATTTACATGCCTCTTGCATTTGTCAGTCTCTACCCACCCTAGCACAGGGCTCGTTTTCCTTATCCATCCAGTTCTGGGGCAGCCACTTCATTTGAGAAGTACATGAAGAAACCAAAGAAAGATCAGTAGGAAGGCCCTTCCATCACTCTTACAGCACATGGCACAAAGTAGGCAGTTAGTGTTCATTCATTTCTTCATTCATCCATCCATGCACTCGATGAGTGAGAGAGAAATTTGGCAGTCTCATATCTTGAAAAGACAGAACAGAAAGAAATGATTTCTCTCTTTTTTCACTCTTATGAGTTCTGAAAAGGGAGAAATACTCTGGGCTTTCTACTGTATATTTTCAAGTCACTTATTAAGATATCATTCTATAAGATGGTTATTTGCCGCATTTCTTATCTTGTTCTGAAGGTCTAGATACCTTGAAGTCAGGAAATGTATTTTACATACCTTGCTTTGTACCTAACTGGTGCTCAGTAAATGTTGTAGAATGTTATGGGTAAAGTAAATAATATAATCAGTATATTAATTAATCTTCCTGACCAAAATTAAAATTTCAACTTCAAATGCCACATAATTGACATGATGTTGAAGATATATACATTTTTAAAAATATGGGTTGTGGTGTAAGATACTTTGTTTCACCTTTTTATTTGTTTAAAAAAAATCTTATTTTTTAAATCACCTACAGAAGTACTTTATTTGAGACTGGATAAATTCTTCCCAGATTAAGTCCTAGTTGATTAGGAAACATTTATTCCTAGAATGCAATCCCCACCCATTTTTGTCATCTCAGCAACAAACTAAAAATTGTCCCAGGGGCAAACTGATAAAACCTGTATGAAATAAGAAAAAACAAAACAAAACAGTACGAGAAGAACAATAATCCCATTAACCTGGAAGATCCGGAATGAAAGCTCAGCAGGGGAATGGAGCAGGTTGGAGGTGGGAACAGCCAAAGAGCACAGCGAACACTTCGCAGGCTCCCCACCCAGCAAAGCCCCAGGCTCTGAACAGCCTCCGCCAGTCTAGAAGGGAGGGCTTGGGGGAAGGGCCCAGCTGGGCTGCGGGGATCAAAGAGAAGCAGGGGAAACAGCCAGAGCAGTGTCTGCTCTTTGAGCAAAGATAATGGAATCCTCTCAGGGTGAAGAGAATGAACACACAGAGAGATTTAAAAACACAACAAACCCAGAGCTGATCTGATTCCTTTATTCCATACCTCAAACTCATCAGGCTTGTCCTCAATTCAAAATCACTCTATATTGAATTACAGGGTTAGAAAAAAATAAAAGGGCATCCTGTTGAGTGTTTTTCCAACCGTGGGTTGCAACTCTTTAGTGTGGGAAGTCAATTCAGCGGGTAGAAATTTGCATTTTAAAAATGAAATAAAATAGGAAGTAGAGGACTTGCAAATACTAACAATAAATACCGTTTTATGAAAATTTTGGTGTGTTTGTACAGATAAAATGTATTTTTTTTTCAAGTTTATTTATTTTGAGAGAGAGAGAGAGAGAGAACCTGTGCAGGGGAGAAGCAGAGAGAGAATCCCAAGCAGGTTCCATGCTTGGGGCTCCAAAGCAGGGCTTGAACTCATGAATCATGAGATCATGATGAGCAGAAACCAATAGTCGAATGCTTAACTGAATGAGCCACCCAGGCACCCCTAAAATGTATTATGGGTCTAAAACAAACTGTGAGACTCAATGAAAACTGATGTAGTCTGTTCCCCTGTCTTATTATTGAGGTGTACTAAAATCAATTCTAGAAAATTAGGTCTTCAGGAATAGGGATTTCATAACTCTAAGATTAATCCTCATTTGAGGTTTTCTTCCTGCATTCTAAAAATGTAGAAAATGTCATAGACTCAGGGCAGCCCTTCAACAAAACAGTCAGTTCTACAGGGAAGAGATTCAGGATCAGGCATTTCATTCTGATGAAGCTAATGATGTTTGTCAGAAACTGTGGGCAACCTTCCTTTAAAGCCCCTAATTAAGGAGAGGGAATGAAAAAAAAAATGGTAATAGCATGTCTGAAATGTGAAGCTGCCTCTTGGCCCCTATTCATTAGAGAGCCCACAGACTGTGGGCTGTATTTAAAGGAAGGTCTCCGATGGTTTGAGGGAAAAATGAAACAATCCCTCAAATGCTTCTCCTTTACAACTCTTTTCTCAGCTTACTTATCTCGCCTCGACTTATTTCTCAAAATTTCAGTCAAATATAGTTTACAATTTGCTTTAGGATTTAAAAAGCAGACAAGAGTGAATAGATAAAGGACCAGACAGAGAAGAGAGCAGAAACTGTGTAAAAGATTCTGGCAAAATGTGAAGACATTCCCTGATCCATTTGAGATAACCACCAGTGAGTAACCTAGAGAAGTGATCGATTTCCATTTCTAACTCTCCAGGAACTAAGCATCAAATTCAAGGCCGACTAGATGAAGGAAGGACCATTTAACAGCAGACTTCAGTATTTTCTGCAAAGCATGAAAGACAAGAAGGGAATTGTGGAGGAAAAAAAATCTCTGAGAGAAGTCTGAGTAAAGTTGTGCAACAATAAGAAGGCAGATCTCTTCCCACCCACACACAAAGGAAAGGTTTTACAATGGTGTGGCTGCTAAAAAGACCATTTAAAGATGGGCAAACTTCTTTATCTCCCCAAGAAATCAAAGTAAACCATCTGAAACCCAAGCTGTAGGAAATCCCGCTGCTCAGATAAAGGACCCAATGTGACACTGAAAGAGAACTATCACTTTCAGGGAGCAGGAGACTGCCTGGCTTAACCTTGAGCAAAACCTTTCCTTGGCGTCCAGTTCAGGGACACAGACATTCTCTCAACTGTATCAGAGACATGGATTTTAGCTGTAATTATGGTCTGCTAAACTGGTGTAGCCTTTAGTTAAACAAACAGAATCAGCACATTATCATTAGGGTGGCAACCTAGCTTCTCTCTTGCACAGGGCATTGGTCAGAGAGTGAAGACCATTGTTGCCAGCTTTGATTTTATCTAATCTTTGAGGAGCCCAAAATGAAGTTTCTTTTAGTTTCTCCAAATGAAGAAATATATGCCACTATTCCATCTTACATAGTTTCTGAAAAAACACAAAAAGGCAATATTTACACATGTCATAAGTGGGCACTGAATTGCCATGGGTGAGTTTGTACCAGGCCATCCTCTCTCTCCCACCCGCCCTGAGAAACTGGCACAGAACAGGTCTCATTCTCTACTTTCCTGTCCTTTTTTCCCAGGCCCTTATCTCCTCTCAGCCTAGTCTGAAGCCTTTGGGACATGCTGTCATGTCTTCGGTGCAGATGAGTGTTTCAGGTTAAATGGTTACTTTCTCTTAATTCTTAACCCGAAAAATGAATCTCTGATGGTGGGAATTTCAAGTTAGCTAAAGACCAATATTAGAGACAATTTTGAGTGGAGAATTAAGCCAATATTTGCTTCACATCATATCATAACAGCAATGCTTGCTTCATTTATGAGCCTCTTAATATGAACTTGTCTTCTTCCTTCCTTTAAAAAAAAAAAAAAAAACTGGCTTGGTTGAGTGTCCCACTCTTGATTTCTGCTTGGGTCATGATCCCATGGTTGTGGGATTGAGCCTTGCATTGGGCTCTGAGCTAAGCATGGAGATTCTCTCCCTCTCTTTCTTTCTTTTTTTTTTTTTTTTTAATGTTTTTACTTTTGAGAGAGAGGAGGCAGGGGAGGGGCATAGAGAGAGAGGGAGAGACAGAATCTGAAGCAGGCTCCAGGCTCCAGGCTCCGAGCTGTTATCACAGAGCTGATGCAGGGGCTCGAACTCACAGAGTGTGAGATCATGACCTGAGCTGAAGTCGGACACTTAACCGATTGAGCCACCCAGGCGCCCCGAATGGGGCTTCTCTTAAGCTTAAGGTTAAGATTCTCTCTCTCCTTCCAGCTCGCATGTTCTCTCTCTAAAATAAAACAAACAAACAAAAACAAAACCAAACTTATTTTTTAGAGCAGTTTTGGGTATACCACAAAACCTAGAGGAAGGTTCAGAGATTTACCATATACCCCCTACCCCCATGCATGCCTAGCCTCCCCCGTTATCAACATCACTCACTAGAATGGTTTTTTGTGTGTTTGTTTTACCAAGGATAAACATGCGCTGACACATCATAATCACCCAAAACCAAAGCTTACCTTAGGGTTCACTCTTGGTGTTGTATATTTTAGAGGTTTGGACAAATGTATAATGACATACATCCGTCATTATAATTTCACAAACTATTTTCACTGCCCTAAAAATCCTCTGTTCCACCTCTTCTCTCCTTCCCCCACCCCAGGCAACGACTGATCTTTTTGTTGCCTCCATTTCTGCCTTTTCCTGAGTGCCATATAGTTGGAATCATACAGTATGTTGCCTTTTCAGGTTGACTTCTTTCACTTAGTAATATATATTAAAGTTTCCTCCATTTCTTTCCATGACTTGATAGCTCATTTCCTTTTCGCTCTGAATAATATGCCATTGTCTGGATGTTTATCCATTCACCTGTGGAGGATATCTTGGTTGATTCTAAGTTTTGGCAGTTATGAATAAAACTGCTGTAAACATTTATGTGTAGATTTTGTGTGGACATAAGTTTTCAAGTCCTTGGAATAAATACCAAAGACTGGATCGTTTGGTAAGAGTATATTTAGTTTTATAAAAAAACTACCAGTTTTCCAAAGTAGCTGCACCGTTTTGCATTCCCACCAGCAACAAATGAGAGTCCCTGTTCTTGGCAGCATTTGATGCGGTCAGTGTTCTGAGTTTGGGCCCTTCTGATAGGTGCATTTAAAAAAAAATTTTTTTTAATATTTATTTATTTTTGGGAGACAAAGAGACACAGTGCAAGGAGAGGAGGGGCAGAGAGAGAGAGACACACACAGAATCTGAAGCAGGCTCCAGGCTCTGAGCTGTCAGCACAGAGCCTGACACGGGGCTCAAACCCACGAAGTGTGGGATCATGACCTGGGCCAAAGTCGGATGCTTAACCAACTGAGCCACCCAGGTGCCCCAAATAGGTCATATTTTAATTTTCAGTTCCCTGATGACGTATGATGTAGAGCATCTTTTCCTATGCTTATTTGCCATCTGTACATTTTCTTTGGTGAAGTATTTGTTAAGGTGTTTAGCCGATTTTTAATCAGATTGTTTGTTTTCTTATTGTTGAGTTTTAAGAGTTCTTTGTTTATTTTGGAGAATGGTCCTTTATCAGATATAGGCATACTTGGAGATATTGTGGATTTTGTTTGCGACCACTACAATAAAGTAAATACCTCAATAAAGCAAGTTAAATGATTTTTTTGGTTTCCCAGTGCATTAAAATTTATGTTTACACTATATTGTAGTCTACTAAGTGTGCAATAGCATTATGTCTAAAAAAATGTGCATACATTAATTAAAAAGTACTTTATTGCTAAAAAACACTAATTATCAGCAGAGCTTTCAGTGAGTCGTAATCTTTTTGCTGGTGCAGGGTCTTGCCATGATGTTGATGGCTGATGACCGATCAGGATGGTGGGTGCTGAAGGTTGGGATGACTGTGGAAATTTATTTAAATGAGATAAAAGTGAAGCTTGCTACATCCATTGAGTCCCTTTCATAAGTGATTTCTCTGTATAAGTGATGCTGTTTGATAGCATTTTACTCACAGTAGAATTTCTTTTAAAATACTGGAGTCAACTCTCTCAAATCCTGCTGCTGCTTTATCAACTACATTTATGCTAAGTCCATCGTTGTCATTTCAACAATCTTTACAGCATCTTTACCGGGAGTTGATTCTATCTCAAGAAGCCAGTTGCTCATCCATAAGAAGCAACTCTTCATCCATTAAAGTTTTATCATGAGATGGTAGCCAGCCATTCGGTCAAATTTTCAAGCTCCACTTCTAACCCTAGTTCTCTTGCTATTTTCACCACATCTGTAGTTACTTCCTCCACTAGAGTCATAATCCCCTCAAAGTCATCCATGAGGGTTGGAATCAACTTCTAAATTCCTGTTAATGGTGATATTTTTATCTCTTCCCATGAAACACGAATGTTCTTTTTTTTAATTTTTAAAAAAATGTTTATTTATTTTTGAGAGAGAGAAAGAGAGAGAATGTGAGTGGAGGAGGGGCAGAAAGAGAGAGGGAGACACAGAATCCAAGGCAGGTTCCAGGCTCTGAGCTATTAGCACAGAGCCTGACGTGGGGCTTCAACTCACGGACCGTGAGATCATGACTTGAGCAAAAGACAGATGCTTAACCAACTGAGCCACTCAGGCACCCCAAAACACTAATGTTCTTTAAAAAAAAATTTTTTTTAATTTTTTTTTAGAGTTTACTCATTTTTGAGAGACAGAGACAGAGACAGAGTGTGAGCAGGGGAGGGGCAGAGAGGGAGACATAGA
The DNA here is from genome assembly GCF_014898765.1 of Herpailurus yagouaroundi. Taxonomy (NCBI): domain Eukaryota; kingdom Metazoa; phylum Chordata; class Mammalia; order Carnivora; family Felidae; genus Herpailurus; species Herpailurus yagouaroundi. Next base: position 26,625,645 of record NW_024412403.1, read on the forward strand.
ATCCAAAACAGGCTTCAGGCTCCAAGTTGTCAGCACGGACCCCAATGTGGGGCCTGAACTCACGTGCCCCGAGATCATGACCTGAGCCCAAGTCTGGTGCCCAACTGAGTGAGCCACCCAGGCACTCCCAAAACACTAATGTTTTTAATGGCATCTAAGGTGGTGGAGCCTTTCCAGAAAGTTTTCAATTTACTTTGCCCAGATCCATCAGAATAAATCACTATGGTGGCTATGAAATTTATTTCTTCAATTATAAGATTTGAAAGTCAAAATTGCTCCTCAATTTATGGGCTGCAGAATGGATATTGTGATAGCAGGCATAAAACAACATTCATTTCATTGTACATCTCTGCGTCAGAGCTTTTCGGTAACCAGATACGTTGTCAATGAGCAGTAATATTTTGGAAGGAATCATTTCTTCTTCTTCTTCTTCTTCTTCTTCTTCTTCTTCTTCTTCTTCTTCTTTTAAAGTTTATTTATTTATTTTGAGAAAGAGAGCAGTAGGGGAGGAGCAGAGAGAGAGGGAGAGAGAGAATCCCAAGCAGGTTCCTGGCTGTCAGCACAGAGCCTGATGCGGAGCTCGAACTCACAAACTGTGAGATCAAGACGTGAGCTGAAACCGAGTCTGACGCTTAACTGACTGAGCCACCCAGGTGCCCCAAGAATCATTTTTTTCTGAGTAGCAGTTTTCAACAGGGAGCTTAAAAAATCGACAGATATGCTGTCATTCAGGCTTTCTTGTTCCATTCGTAGAGCACAGGCAGAGTAGATTTAGTATAATTCTTACGGCACAAGGATTTTGCAAATGGTAAATGATCATTGGCTTCAACTTGAAGTCACTAGCCGCATTAGCCCCTGCTAAGAGTCATCCTGTCCTTTGAGGATTTGAGACCAGGGACTGAGTTCTCTCTAGCTATGAAAGTTCTAGATGACATCTTCTTCCAATAGAAGATTGTTTTGTCTACACTGATAATTGTTTAGTGTGGTCATCTTCATTAATTACCTTAGCTAGATCTCCTGGACAACTTGCTGCAGCTTCTACGTCAGCACTTGCTGTTTCCCTTGCACTTTTCTGCTACAAAGATGACTTTTTTCCTTAAACTTCACGAACCAACCTCTGCGAGCTTCCAACTGTTATGCTGCAGCATCCTCACGTCATTCACCCTTCACAGAATTGAAGAGAGGTAGAGCCTTCCTCTGGATTCAACTTTGGCTTAAGGAAATGTTGTGGCTGGACCAATCTATGCAGAACACTCAAACTTTCTCCATATCAGCAGTAACTGTTTCGCTTTCTTATCATTTGTATGTTCCCTGGAGTAGCACTTTTAGCTTCCTTCAAGAACTTTTCTTTGCACTCAACTTGGCTCACTGGCACAAGAGGCCTAGCTTTCAGCTTATCTCAACTTTCGATGTGCCTTCCTCACCAAGCGTAATCATTTCTGGCATTTGATTTAAAATGAGAAATGTGTGACTCTTGCTTTCATTTGAACTCTTAGAGGCCACTGTAGGTTATTAATTGACCCAATTTTATTATTGTTGTGTCTCAGGGAATAGGGAGGCCTGAGGAGAGGGAGAGAGGTAGGGGAACAGCTGGTCAGGGGAGCACTCAGAACACACACATTTATTAATTAAGCTCACCATCTTATATAGGGGCAGTTTGTCACACCCCAAAACAGTTACAATAGCAACATCAAAGATCACTGATCACAGATCACCATAACAAATATAATAATAATAAATAAGCTTGAAATATTGTGAGAATTACCAAAATGGGCTGCAGAAACATGAAGTGAGCCAATGCTGTTGGAAAAATGGCACCAATAGACTTGCTCAGCGCAAGGTTTATAAAAAATGCATTATTTGTGAAGTACAATAAAGCAAAGCACAGTAAAATGAGATATGCCTATATGTCTTTGGCAAATGTTTTCTCCCAGTCCATGACTTGTCCTTTAATTCCCTTGATATTGGCTTTTGCAGAGCAGCAGAAGTTTTTTAATTTTAATGAAGTCCAGCTAATCAGTTACTTCTTTTATGGATTGTGTCTTTGGTGTTATATCTAAAGTCATCACCATACTCCGGGTCACTTAGGTTTCCTCCTATGTTATATTCCAGAAGTTTTATAGTTTTATACTTTACATTTAGGTCTATTATCTATTTTGAGTTAATTTTGTGGAGGGTGTAAGGTCTGCATCCAGATTTATTTATTTTTTGCATGCGGCTGTCTAGTTGTTCCAGCACAATTTGTTGAGAAGACTATCTTTTTGCTCCATTGTATTTTCCATTGCTCATTTGTTAAGGATCAGCTAACTATATTTATGGGGTTCTACTGCTGGGTTCTGTATTCTGTTTAATTGATCTATTTGTGTATTCTTTCACCAATAACAAACTGTCATGATTCCTATAGCTTTGTTATAAATCTTGGAAGTCAGGTAGTGTCAGTCCTCCAACTTTATTCTCCTTAAATATTGTATTGGTTATTCTTGTCTTTTGCCTCTACACATAAACTTTAGCATCAGTTTGTCGATATGTATACAATAACTTGTTGGGATTTTTACTTAGATTGCATTCAATCTACAGAGGAAGTTGGGAAGAACAGATAACAATATTGAGTCTTCCTATTCATGAACATGGAATATCTCTCCATTTATTTAGTTCTTTGATTTTGTCCATCTGAGTTTTATAGTTTTCCTCATATAGATCTTATACATATTTTGTTAGATTTATTCTTAAGTGTTTCAATTTTGAGCATGCTAATGTAAATGGTATTATGTTTTTAATTTCAAGTTCTATTTGTATACTATTGGGTTTTGTATATTAACCTTGTATACTGCATCTTCCTTTCCTCCTCATCAAATATTTCTTTTTTTATTAAAAAAATTTTTTTAATGTTTTATTTATTCTTGAGAGAGAGAGAGACAGAGCATGAGCGGGGGAGGAGCAGAGTGAGAGAGGGACACAGAATCTGAAGCAGGCTTCAGGCTCTGAGCGGTCAGCACAGAGCCCGATGCGGGGCTCGAACTCACAGACCATGAGATCATGACCTGAGCTGAAGTCGGATGCTCAACCGACTGAGCCACCCAGGCACCCCATCTTCTTCATCAAATATTTCTGAATGTCTACCATGTGGTAGGCAGTCTCTAGCAGCACAATCCCTCCTCCAGAAATTCAGAGTTTAGTGAGCAACATAGATAAATATAAAAATTGAAAACATATGTTATTGTAAGGGATGTATGAAAGAGGTCCTTTCAACGGGACCTTGGTTGGCCAGAAAAGACTTTTTAGAGAGGTATGAAGTGAGTCTTAAAGGATGAGCCTTACATCAAGTGAAGGAGCAAGGGCATTGTAGACAGAAGGTGATAGAAAGAGAAATGGATGAGAAACAAGATGTTTTTTTCCAGGATCTATGTGTGACTGAGTAGCAAGAGATAGGGCTGAAGAGAAAAGTGGGGTATACTATTGCATCCCTGTTAGGGACCTTGTTTTTTTATTCTAAAGCTCAGTGATTTAAGTTATTTTAGCAGCAGAACTTGTTTTTAGTTAAATCTTGTGTGGTACACCAATATAAAAATTAGATTAAAGACATTTAACTAGATGCATTTATTTTACAGATTAAAACAATGAAGATACGGACATTTGTTTGAATACAAAATTGATGGAGATTACAGATGATAGTTATGTCTTATATCAGCCTCAGCTTTGCAATTCTTTTATGTGTGAGTTTTGTCTATTGTACAGTGGCAAGATAATTTTGATTCACAGATGTAAATAGTTGCAAATGGTGACAGTTTTAAAATGTTATCTGGGAATCTCAGGATAGTGTTGTATATAAAGAAATGGAAGAGAAGGATTGGTTCTTAGATCTACAAAAAGCTGTAATTCTAGTTTGGGTGAGTCTGAGGATGATGACACCAGAAACTAAAGCTGAATCAACCAGAGGGTAATTTCCAGGAAAAAAAAAAAAAAATGAGTTTACTTGTTGACATTTTGTGTTTAGGAATTTCACATCAGAACACAGGAAACTTCTTAGAAACATGGAAATAATTGGTTCATTGAAACTGAACATGAACAATACATTATTTTAGAATTATGTGACCTCATTTTTCTCTGACCTCCTCTGGCCTGCTTTTGATACAGTTTTAATGGTTCATTTAAGAAATTCTTCACTTTTTTTGGAAGAGCACTGGATGTTGTATGTAAGCTAATTTGACAATAAATTATATTAAAGGAGAAAAAGAAAGAAACTCTTCACTTCTGGAAATCCACGTGGCTGCTCAGCCTGTGGTTCAGAATTCTGCTGCTTCATCATTTTGAAATCTTGACGTGGCTACAGATGCATTCAGACCAATGTCGTTTTGTATTTGGCAAAGTTGGAATAGTTCACAGAGATCCTTGTGTCCTTTCTGATTGCAACACACATCTCAGCTAGGTCATGCTGCCATTCTTCTCCCCCTGTCAGGCTGAATTAGAATGTGTGTATTTAGTGAACGGCTTGTAGAGCAAAATGTTCTTAATATTTCTTGGTGCTGTGACACCATCACCATTCATTTTTTCATTTACTTGGCTATTGTTCCCATGGAAATAGATGCTAGGTTCTTCCTCGAGTTTAAAGGCAAATTATTGTGTTAATTTACTAGAGCTTCCCTAACAAAGTACCACAAACGGGGTAGCTAAAAAAGCTGGAATTAGGGGCGCCTGGGTGGCTCAGTCGGTTGAGCGTCCGACTTCAGCTCAGGTCACGATTGCGGTCCGTGAGTTCGAGCCCCGCGTCAGGCTCTGGGCTGATGCCTCAGAGCCTGGAGCCTGCTTCCGATTCTGTGTCTCCCTCTCTCTCTGCCGCTCTCCTGTTCATGCTCTGTGTCTCTCTGTCTCAAAAATAAATAAACGTTAAAAAAATTTTTTTAAATAAAAAAAAGCTGGAATTAAATTTTTTTTAATGTTTATTTATTTTTAAAGGAAGGACAGTGTGAGCAGGGGAGGGACAGAGAGAGAGAGGCAGACACAGAATCCAAAGCAAGCTCTAGGCTCTGAGCCGTCAGCACAGAGCCCAACATGGGGCTCCAACTCACGAGCTGCGAGATCATGACCTGAGCCCAAGTCAGATGCTCAAGTTGAAGTCAACTGAGCCACCCAGGCACCCCTAAAAAAGTGGAAATTTCTTTCTTTTATTTTTTTCCTTTTTCTTTCTTTCTTTTCTCTTTTTTAGAGAAAGAGAAAGTGTGTGAGATAGGGAGAGGGAGAGAGGTAACTTTTTAAAAATACGTTATTTATTTATTTGAGAGAGAGAGAGAGAGAGAGAGAGAGAGAGAGAGAGAGAGAGAGAGAAAACCTTAAGCATGATCCACGCATAGCACGAAGCCTGACTTGGGTCTCAATCCCATGACCCTGGGATCATGACCTGAGCTGAAGTCAAGAGTCAGATGTGCAACCAACCAAACCACCCAGGCACCCCTAAAATAGATCTTTAATGTCTTGTTTACTTTATTGAGGGTAGTTGTAATAGCTCTTTAAAATCTTTGATAATTCCCCACATCTGGGTCATTTTAGCATTGAGGCTATTGATTATTTTTCCTTTTAGATTTTCCTTGGTCATATTTTCCTGGTTTTTTATATGCCAAGGAATTTTGAAGTATATGTGGACATTGTGGTGGTTATATTATAAAGACTTTAGGCTCAGTTATATTCATTTAAAGAGTGATGTTTTTGGTTTATAGAAAGTTCTTTTGATTAGACTTAAACTGCAAATTCTGACTCACCTGTGGAGATTGGAAGTTAAAATCTTGGCTATATATATATATATATATATATATATATATATATATATATTTAGAGAGAGAGAGAGAGAGAGTGCAGTGAGGGAGGGGTAGAGAGAGAGAGAGAATCCCAAGCAGGCTCTGCACTGTCAGGGCAGAGCCAGTCTGGGGGCTCGATCTCAAGAACAGTGAGATCATGACCTGAGCTGAAATCAAGAGTCAGACAGTTAACAGACTGAGCCACCCAGGTGCCATAGCAATAAAAAATTTATTACTATTATTATTATTATTATTTTATTTTATTTTATTGTATTTTATTTTATTTTATTTTTAGCTTGAGCTATAAGCTTTCTGGAGTCTGTACCATGTATATGTGGTTTTGAAGACAGTCATATATTTAAATAAGGATATTAATAGAATCAGGTGGCCACTCCCCTGGCTCTCTCCCTTTTGTGATGTCCCTCTTACTGTCTGTGGGCTCTAGTCACCCTGGGCTTCATGCCAGGATCCTTGGGCCAGAAATACCATCTGTGAGGAGATAATTTGAAATGATGTAAATAATCTCTTTCTCTTCATATTCTAATCAAATTCTTATCCATTGATGACCTCCTAGTCTATGTTGATGATTCTTGAATGAATCAATTATTGTCATGATTGCAAAATAGTGATTTTCTATCATTATTGTTTCTTCTATTTAATAGTTGTCATTCAGGTTAAGGAAGGACTTCCCCTTCAGCCCCATTTATTTATTTGTATGTTTATTATCAAGAAACATTCATGGATTCAACTACATATTGAATGATTGTTCATTAAACTATCTTGTTCTGTAATTTTGGCATCTTCACTGAATTTATTTAATTTATAGTCTCTCTTAAATGATTTTTAAGGGGTACCTGGGTGGCTCAGTCAGTTAAATGTCTGTCTTGATTTCGGCTCAGGTCCTGATCTCATGGTTTATGGGACCAAGTCTTGCATCAGACTCTTCCCTGTAGCTTGGAGTTGGCTTGGGATTTTCTCTCTCTATCCCTCTCTCTCTGCCCCGCCCCTGCTCATGCACTAGTGCTCTCTCTCCTTCTGAAAACAAATAAACATTAAAAAAAAAATAATTTTTAACAGGTGAAAGAATTAATCATGTAACCTAAGTTTCCTAAAATTATAAACGAATACAAATCAGTAATGTTTAACTTAAAAACAATTTTCTTAAAAAATTTTTTTCTTAATGTTTTTGAGAGAGAGAGAGAGAGAGAGAGTAGGGGAGGGGCAGAGAGAGAGGGAGACACAGAATCTGAAGCAGGCTCCAGGCTCTGAGCTGTCAGCACAGAGCTGATGTGGGGCAGGAACTCATGAACTGTGAGATCATGATCAGAGCTGAAGTCGGACACTTAGCCAACTGAGCCACTAAGGTTCCCCCCAATTTTTTTCCTTAAAATAAATTCTCTGCATTTATTAATTAATGATTGTCAGTCCCCACAAAATAAAAAAAAAAAAATTCTCATGACTTTTCCACTGAGTCATGATGTTACTTAGCAAATTTTACCTGTTAACAGTTGTGCTTTTGAATTAAGAATTTTCTGAGAGTTGATAATTTTAATGTTGAACAGTAAGGGTGACATATGGGTTGTGTTTTTATTGTAGGGTGTTTTTTTTTTGGAATTTAAAAACTCACTAAAATGGTCTTTAGCAATTGTAATTATGAGCTGCTTTCAAAGTAGCATTTACTAAATATTGATCACATCATAGTTCTATACTTACATGATTTATAAACCACAAACTGTGTAGTATCTAAGATATTCTAAAAGGATCGCAATTAATTCTGTAGTTATACACACACATCTTTGGGTGTGATTTATAGAAAGGAGCCATTTCTCTTGCGTAGCTAATAAATCATATATAAAAGCAATCCTAGAAAATGTTTTTGGGGCGCCTGGGTGGCTCAGTTAAGCATCCAACTTTGACTCAGGTCATGATCTCACAGCTCATGAGTTCAAGCCCTGCATTGGGCTCTGTGCTGATAGCTCAGAGCCTGGAGCCTGCTCCCTCTCATGCTCTCTCTCTCTCTCTCTCTCTGTCTCTCAAAAATAAATAAAAAATAATTTTAAAAATTTTTAAAAATGTTTTAAAGAGACTCATTATTAGGACAAATATATAGCTTCCATGGCAAGACAATTTATTGAGATATTAATTTATGGTTTGTCCTCGTTGCTGCAGGCATTTTATCCTGCAACCATCTACGATGATACCCTGATCAGTGTTTCCATTGCTGGGTCAATAGTCAAAGTTTTCTGCTCTCCAGAAGGCAATTCCCTTCAAGATTCGTGTGTTGAAAGTTGAGTTTGGGGCTCGATTGTGCCAGTGGTGGAGTTATTTCCAAGGTCAGGAGAGGTGGAGATGAGCTGGAGCTGATCTAGGGAGGTATTTGGGAATTTGGCTGATTCTGATTTTGTGATTCTGTGAGCTCCCATTTGGTGCTCCTAGGTGGTGGTAAGACTGCTGATGGGAGTGGTGGGCTGGTGCTTCAGGGAGGCTGGACCCAAGGGGTTGGGTGGACTTGGACAATAGCCACATCAGCTGTGACTACAGAAATCTAAAGATAAGAAAAATGTTTTCTGAATGTTCTGGACTGTACAGATGCTTGGGATTTTCACAGAATCTAAAGGATTTTGGAGACTTTTTTTTTTTTTTAATTTACATTCAAATTAGCATATAGTGAAACAATGATTTCAGGAGTAGATTCCTTAAGATATTAAAGACTTTTGCACACAAGATAAGGGATTAGATTTTACTAGATTAGGGAAAAAATAGTTTTGCTGCAATCTTATACCTGAGGGCTTTGTGGTAAAATTATTAATTGTTATACATTCATAATGACTGTATGGAAGTTATAACAGACATTTATTTGCACCTGTTATCTAAGACCAATCTTTCAAGTTCTGAGGCCCGTGACATGGTGATATAAAAAGGAGCTTGGTATGTCATTGATGTGGTAAGAAGAATTGCTCTGTTTGCTTGCAGCTTCAAGTCTACTGATTAACTGAGATTGCTGTAATCTTGTAATCACAAGTTACCTTGGTTAATTGAGTTAGTAAATTCTTCCCTAGTGGGCAGGAAAGTTCAGTTAACTGGGAAGCTTTAGCCTTGGGAAGCCTTGGAATGAATTATTGAAATAGTTACGGGATTTGAAGCCAAGTATTAATATTTTATATTAAAAAGGAAACTAACATTTGTTATGTTTTTAATTGTGTGTTTGTAACTTTTAAGAGAACTTGGGAATCACACTATTAATAAGCTTATTATGTGAACAAGAATACCAATTAATAAGAAGGTTTTCTGTATTAGGTCAGACTACTGAAATATTTAAAAAGCATAGAGAATATATATATATATATATACACACACATACACAAACACACACATACACATATATATAAATTAGAATATACATCTTAAATATTTAAAAAGCATAGATAATAAATATATATTAGAATATATCTATATAAATATTATATAGATATATTCTAATATTTTTGTAAGTTTTATTTAAGTAATCTCTATACCCAACATGGGGCTCGAACTCATGACCTGGAGATCAAGAGTCTCATGCTCCTCTGACTGAGCCAGTCAGGTGCCCCCAAAATATATTAATTAATGCAGTTTAACATGTTTGAATCTATTTATTTATTCAAGAGTATATGTGGGATTGAATATAATTCAAAGAACTCTTAAAAGTTTCTGTTAAAACTTACTGCACTTATAAATGAGAAAATAATATTTGCAGTTGAACTTAAAAGCCCAATAAAGAAATGGGCCTTTTACATTTGTGACTTTAATAGATTGAACTAATTTCAGTAAAAAAACCATTTAGATCATTTTTTCTATGTACAAAAGTCACTCTTGAGGATACCAAAAGCCTGAAATCAACACAGAGGAAGAGTTCTGGAAAGCCAGTTGCTAGGTGAATATATTCATTTTGTGGAAGAGAAAGCTGGGCTTAATGACTGTGTAAAGTTCTTCTGTCATTATCTGTACTCTGCTTTGAATTCATCCATAAACATGATACTATCTTTGGAAATGTCAATAAGCAAGATAATTAAAATAGACTAAGTAATATTCTCTCCAAACTTGGAAGTTTCCTGAATCACAATCATATTTTCTCTGTCAGAATAAATTTTCAATCTCTATCATATATATTATATTATTTTATATTAATATCATATATATTATATAATATATAATGTATTATATATTATATGTTGTGTGTGTATATATATATATATATATATAGAGAGAGAGAGAGAGAGAGAGAGAGAGGTATTTTAATGTTCCCTAGCAGCAATAATGTACAATCATGCAAGGTAACAGGCACATGAGTGTCTTTTCTAGAAGATTGGGAGTCTCCTTAAATCTGTCCTTGCCCCTTGAGGCTTTCAGTGTTTGCTAGTATTTCCTCTGTACCTTTATCTCCTGGTCTCTCCAAGCTGTGTCATTTGCTTATGGAAATTCTAGGCATCCACTTGAGCCCTATCATATGAGTGACAGGCTATGGCCTTTGAGAGAGGACAGTGCTGGCTTCTCACAAACAATGCAGGACTTTGAAGAATAAAGTATTTATTTATTTTTAAAGGTTTATTTATTTATTTTGAGAGAGAGGCAGAGAGAGAGCGAGAGAGAGAGGGAGAGAGAGGGAGAGAAAGTGGGGGAGGGGCGGAGATAGGGAGAAAGAGAGAATCCCAAGCAGGCTCAGTACTGTCAGCATAGAGCTCAATGCAGGGCTTGAACTCACAAAGTGTGAAATCATGACCTGAGCCAAAACCAAGAGTCGGTGCTTAACTGACTGAGCCACCCAGGCACACCTAAAGCATTTATTTTTTAAATCAATAGACATTGTGCTAGTTTAGAGTTTCCTAAACTGTTTTGGTTCCTGATATCACCATTAGTATCCTAATAATTTTTCTACAACAGACCTGGGCTAAAAGAAATACTTAATTGTTGCATTTATTAAGTTATTATATTTGAACACTTTATTAAATATGTAGCTATTGGCAAAGCAAGTACACATCCGTAAAAGGAAAAGTAATACCAAGTTTCAATTTTGAACTAAAACACTTATCAGTGTGTGGGCCTTTTGGGCACTGCTAACCTTCACCAGTCTTGGAATCAGTCTGGACACTGCCATTCTTATTTCCTGCTCCACATTGATTTTCATGCGGCTTTGCTTTTTATTACAGCAACCGCTGAAAGCCCAGCTTTGCCAAAAAAGAAACGTCACTAAAGGGAATGTAGCATGGTCTCATGACACTGTGAATCACCCTGAGATAGTAGTAGTTGCCAACAGGAACTTCTGTGCCATCCTTGAAACTTTTATTTAGAATTCTTTGAGTTCTCTGTGGCACCTGTGGTACCTTAAGGTACTGTTTAGGAACTGCAGTGCTAGGTGAAGGAAAACGAAAAGGATATATTCCATGTTAGGAACCCAACTATAGTAGAGCATATAGATATGTGGTCAATTTATTCCATAAGACAGAGTACTGCAATGAAAATACAGGGTTTTTTTGTTTGTTTTGTTCGTTTGTTTTTTGTCTGCTTAGTATCTGAATTCCCTTCCTACATTAAAAAAAAACAAAAAAAAAAACCTATACTATCTGGTTCTTAGGTGAGAGAGGTCATCCTCCACTACAGAATCTGAATAGACCTAAAGCCTCATTTTCAACCACCCTGAGTGAGGGCCTTGGTTCTTAGGCTTCACAATCAGACCTGTGTATTTTGGATTTTCAGTCAGAAGTAATTGACACAAACAAAGGTTTGGGGATGTCAGGGAAATCTTTCTTTCTGGCTGTGTTGTTAGTGTGCACACTGGCAGCCAAGGCAGTGGTGGGGCCAGTGTTAGTGCTGCAGTGTGGACATCCTTGGCAGTGGCCCTGATAGGTGGCTGTGTCCTCGCTGGACTGGATCTGTGGCATGATTCCAGCTATGGTTTTGGTGGTGTAGGCTCCCATTTTATTTGCTCATTCTGAACATAGTTCTCTAGTCTTCCTGAGGGTATGGACAACCAAATATCCTTTCAATGAATTTCTTTTTTTGTTTAAATCACCCCAACTGCTGCTAATAAAAAGACGTGTGACCGAAGATTTCCATTATCAGAGGAGAGGCAAGATCATAGAGAACGTATTACACTGACTTCACCCGATGGAACAAAAATCTGAGAAAGTACTGAGATGTGCCCCTGAAAGCTCTGGGTACTACCTAATAACCATTGGAGAATCAGCCCTCAAAGGCGAAAAAAGCTGTAAACAAGGAGGGACAGACAACTTGGACAGATTTGAGAGAGCAGAAAACGTGGAAACTTAGCACAGAATGCACCAGGTCCTATTAGGTGAATTTTAAAATGACCCCCTTGTGGTAAGTAGGAGAGTTTGTGAAGTACGTGTCATTAGGGATTATGCCCAGAAAAGGGAGGATGACGCACAATACAGGGAGCTAGCCATGACAGCAATAATTAGAAATCAACTCTGACTAATGTGGGTCTGCCTGAAAGAGGAAAAGAATATCAGGAAATAGAATCCTAGAAGCATATCCGTGAATGAAGAAAAAGTTGTAGCAGGAAGAATTGTTCTGCTGTTTTGAAAGAAACACAGGTTCCTCAAGATAAAACAAAACCCCCGAAAAACAGAATGAAAGCTGTACCACGCAGAAGACTTTTCTTGCCTCAGTAGATTAGAATAGGATATGGATTTTTAGCCTATGAACTCTCTGTGAAATAAACTGAATTCTTCTTTTTTCTTCTTCTTCTTCTTCTTTTAATGGACTGGTTGTTTGGCTTTCATGGGATGAAGCAATTTCAAATGTGACTCATTTTATCCCTTGGTAAGTGAAATCATGTACACATGCCAGAGTTAGGTACACACAAGCTTGGGGACTTCCCTGCTCTTAGGAAAGCTATGTGGTGGGAGTATTTGGCACAAGAGCCTCTCAAATATTAGGCAACACTATAGTTTCTGCTACTTATAGCAGAAGAAGATTATAGCAATATTCTTAAAGCCATGTGAATATCCTTAATGTGAAACCTCATATCATTTCTCAAAAGTCAATTTAAAAACAATTGCCTAAGTTGTTTTAATTATGCTTTAGTGTTCTAACCTATCCACCCAACTTGTTGACCTATGTGCTCTAGGTCAGCTGTCCTGGGTGTGTTTTTTAAATCAAATTCTTCTACGCTAACTCTTTCTATCATGAAAAGAAGGTTGTTTCATCAACTGGAAGAGGAAAGTCTTACCTTGTTGCAGTACTAAGGAGATATCATACTTTTATGCTGTTGAGTTTATTGCTTATGAGTTTAGATCAAGATTCAATTATTGGACTTGTTTGTCCTTCCATAATGGTCAAAGACAGAGAAGGAAGCCAGAAGTTTGGGGAAAAAAGTCCCTGGAATTTAAAGGAAGTTACCCGATAGGAGATACATACTGATGCCAGGGGTCAACCAACACAAATCTTCCTCTGGGTACTTGGCATAAAATATTGAAGAGAATCATCCTTATCACTTTTGCAAATGGATGTGAGCAGAACCCTTCACATCTGATAACAACCTGCATTTCCAATATCCTATCTACTCTTTTCTCCCACATACCCTAAGCACCCCCTGGCCCCTTCATGGTTTCCTTTCCACAGTGGGACCTTTGTGACTTTGCTCTTTCCTCTTCCTCCTTAGTGCCGAGTTATTTATTCTGTCATTTGCACCCCTACAGAACTTGGTTCATAGCTCTGTAAGCATAGGGTCTGCTTCATTATACTACTTCTGTTTCTCTCTTTACCTTCTTTATTTGCTGAGATTCTTTTTTTTTTTAATGTTTATTTGTTTTGAGAGAGAGAGAGAGAGAGAGAGAGAGAGAAGGGGGCAGAGAGAGAGAGAGAGAGAGAGAGAGAATCCCAAGCAGGATCTGTGCCATCAGTGTGGAGTCGGATGCAGGTCTTGATCTCACAAACCACAAGATAATGACCTGAACAGAAATCAAGAGTCTGGAGCCACCCAGGCGCCCCTGCTGAGATTCTTAAGGGCAGGGTCTATTGCTTAGTCATCTTTGCTCCTGCCACATTGCAGGGATACTCAAAATACTCTCAAAATGTCCAACTGCATTCCATACATTAGTGTGCATCTGGTCAAACTCATTATCTCAAATGTTTTAGGCTTGGATGTATATGTTTGTCTTGATTTTCACTTCTATGGCGATGTGTTGTATAAGATAGTCACTTAAAATTCACTAGATGTTTCGTGTCATTTATTAAAATTTGCATTTTTCTAGGTGACTCCTAAGATGCCTTACATCCTTACATCCTAAGGGTGTCTTACATCCTTAGTTTGTAATTCAGGCCTTTTTGGTGTGACCTTGGGTTACTTAATCTCTTAGTTAAATGAAAAAAATACTTCCATATTCAGATGGTGGTAATGAGGGTTAAATGAGACAACTCTGGAATGCATTTACATTGGTTCAGTAAATACATGTTCAGAGAGCATCTGCCTAGGTGCCAGGAACTGTACAGGAACGGTATTGGGGTGACTCAGACACTGTCTACTCAGGGGGCAGTTACAATCTCAAAGCTTTGCCCGGTACTTTTTTTTAAAATTTATTTTTGACAGAGACAGAGAGAGCACAAGTGGGGGAGATGCAGAGAAAGAAAGAGTGAGACACAGAATCTGAAGTAGGCTCCAGGCTCTGAGCTTTCAGTGGAGAGCCCAACATGGGGCTCAAACCCACAAACCATGAGATCATGACCTGAGCTGAAGTTGGATGCTCAACCAACTGAGCCATCGAGGTGCCCCCTTGCCTGGTGCTTAATATGAACTCAATAACTGTTCATTTTCCTTCTTCCTTTCTCTCCCTGGCCTTGCAGTTATTCAATGCTGGGATTTGGAATGGAATAGGAGAGAGAGCTTTAAATTTTGTGTTTATTTCTCCAATGATATTTACATACAGAGATGAGCCTTACTTTGAGAGCTGAAGTTAAAGCTCGTGTCATTCCTTGGTAGTAAAAGGAATGACATAATTTGGAAATAACAAGGCCAGACAAGAACAGCCTGGGAGCTGTGTGCTCTCAGAAGTATGTTGTGGGAGTAACTAGCCCAATGTTCTCTCAGCCTGGGAGCAGCATTTAAGATTTTCTTATCTTACAAAGGAAAAAAAAATCATTCTGTTTAGTTAGCAGAAGAACAGAGTAAACGCAGTGACTACTTTTCCTAACACGGTGGTTTTATATATGTGTTACATACAACAAAACAATTGCTTAAGAAGGTTATGCTCTTATTTTAAAAACAAGCCACCCAGTGGGTTTGGCCTCCAGGAAAACTGCCTACACATTTTTAAAATGTACACTGGCCATCAGTTTTGACACTTCCATCCTGCCCTACTGGTTTGCTTCACTTCACCTCATTTAGCACCACATCTCTATGTCAATCATTCACACAGATCTAAAGCTGTGGTTGCATGATATGACTGCTGAAAATGAACAATCCGACAATTTTTTCCACAAAGATGTGCTTAACAACTTACAGTTTTTAATTGTTTTTTAAAAAGTTTATTTATTTATTTTGAGAGAGAAAGAGCACGCATGGGGGAGGGTCAGAGAGAGGGAGAGAGAGAGAGAGATAGAGAATCTCAAGCAGTCTCTGTACTGCCAGCGCACAGTCCAACATATGGCTTGAACTCACAAACCATGAGATCAGGACCTGAGTGGAGATCAAGAGCCAGATACTTAACTGACTGAGCCACCCAGGCGCCCCAACAACTTACGGTTTTTAAAATACCAAGATAAGAAAGTCGGAGAATACTGGCTGGATTTTTCTTTTGAAGCATCAGCTATTTGGCTGTTGTGGAGTTTAGCTAAGTATGTTAATATAGTGAGCGCTATCAATAATAAATGATGGGCAATTAACTATCAAAGTGGAGGGAGGAATTCCTGGTAGAGGACAAAGAATCTTCAAAAGCATAGAGATAAAAAGGAGTGTTCAGGGATGTCAAGAATGTATTCGGAGTGCAAGGAGGCAGTGAAACTGGTACAATTGCCCTGCCTGCAGGCAAATAGTCTTTATGTAGTTGCAAAAACATGGGACATTGTTCTGTGTGTGTGGGAGCCACTGAATGGTTTTATTTATTTATCTCTAAATGTTTATTTATTTTATTTAGAGAGACAGAGAAAGCATGCACGTGTGCACAAGTAGGGGAGGGACAGAGAGAGAGAGAAGGAGAGAGAGAATCTCAAGCAGGCTCCACACTGTCAGCATAGAGCCTGATGTGGGGCTTGATCTCACGAATTGTGAGATCATGACCTGAGCCGAAATCAAGAGTCGGACCATTTAACCAACTGAACCACCCAGGCACCCCATCCACCGAATGCTTTTAAACAGGATGGTAAAAATCTCTTATTTGTATTGGCGTTGCACAGTCTGCCCACCTATCTCTCCACCCACATCACCTCTGTGCCTGCTTCAGGTGTCTGTAAGGACTTCCGGACATTCAGGCCCAACTACCATTCATGGTTTCCAAGTTCAGCATGTGGGACATAGGGCCCTAAGTCTGGAACAACATGACATTTAGGATACAGAGTTGGAGGAGAATCTCTGTAGTCTTAGTGGAAAGAATGTAAGAACTGTCCTGGAGCCCTAGCCGGAGACCACAAGGTTGCTGCAGTGCAAAGTAACTTGTTGCTGTACTGCTTGTGGGGCTCACCTTCATCTGCAATTGTGGGGATTCTGTTCCCATGCAAATGAATTGAATAGTGTGTCAACTGATACCAACGTAAACTTGATTCTTTAGTAGAAAGTCAGAGTTTTATTTATTCAGAGAATTGAAGTTATTTGTTACCCATTCTAGACCTACCACATGAAGGGAAAAAGCTGAGGAAACTTCATATCACAGATGTATGTGAGTAATGGAGATTATGGTAGACTCCTCAATAACTACTCTTACTCTATTGAGAAGTAACAATGTAATATGGGGAGTTGGGCATGTCTTGTCTAATGGAAGTTCTTTCTTCTCTTGCTGGTGATTGATTTAAAAATTGGCATGTGACCCAATTCTAGTCAATGAGGTACAAAAAGAGGTTTCCTAGAGGCATTTTGGAAAGTTCCGTCCTCTTTTCGAAAGTGCTGGATGAGATTCCAGTCTCTCTATCTCCTGAATGTGAGCAGAAAGCATTTAGCTCTGACTGGTACTGGAAGCCATCTTCAGACTTCAAAGTTAAGTTAGGTTCAAGCTCTGGGCTAAGAATAAAAACAGAAAGAACTGGGTGCCTAGGTGGCTCAGTTAGTCAATTGTCTGATTCTTGGTTTCAGCTCAGGTCATGATCTCATGGTTCATTAAATTAAGCCCTGCATTGGGCTCAGCACTAACAGCACGGAGCTTCCTTGGGATTCGCTCTCTGCTCTCTCCCTGACCCTCCTCCCACTTATGCCCTCTCTCTTTCTCAAAATAAATCAATAGAAACATTTAAAAACAAAAAAACAAAAAAACAAAACAGAAAGAACCAAGGTCTTGGTGTCATGGGTGAACCTTTGATTCAACCACCCTACCTCTGGCTTTCCAGTTAAGTAATTAAAACATTTCTTTAATTTTTATTTCTTTAAATTTTTTTTGTATTCCTTTTCCAGTTCACTGCGTTAGGTCACCCTTCCTTTTAGAATCATGCATCTCAGCTCTGCTGCTTTCCTCACAGTGATCCCCTTGAATCTCCAGTCCTTGTCTATACCCATTTAGGAAATTGACACCTGATTGATATATGTCTTCTCTACTCAAATCCCGCCATGGTCCTTGGGGACTTCAATATCCTTGGAATGCTGTGTCTGGCATCCTTATGTCAGGGACAGTGACCTCCTACCCTAATGACCTTTACCTCCATTTCTCCACATTATCTTAAAATCTGCTATTCCATTTTATGACACAAAGCCCTATCCCTGTCACTTTTTTCCACCTGTCCAACCCCCTTCCTCCCAACTAAACCTGTTTTTGTTTGTTTGTTTGTTTGTTTAACCTCAGCACATGCTTCCTGTTTCACACCTTTCCAGCTTTGGCTTTCTACCCTGTCTCTCATTTGCTCAGTTCCTTCCCAGTTTCACTTCCCTCCTTGCACTCACCTAGGACCTCTATTACCACATCCCTAATCAAATTCCCAGTCCCTCTAATCAATGCCCCCATTCCCCTTTGGCCTTCTACTAATGTTCAATAGTCCTTAACTTTTGTATAATCTGACCTTTATTTTTACAGCTAGTACTTCGGGGTGAGGTGTTACTTGGAAAAAAAAAAAGCACATAATTAGACTGAATCCATTTAAGTGTGTTACTTTCAATTCATCTGGACCTAAGTACCATTTGATGTTCTTTTTTTTTAAGTCTGTTTGTTTGTTTGTTTGGAGAGAGAGAAAGAGAGAGAGAACATGCACAAGCAGGGAAGGGACAGAGAAGGAGAGAGAGAGAATTCCAAGCAGACTCCATGGAGTCTGCCAGTGCATGGAGCCTGATGTGGGGCTCAAACCCACAAACTGTGAGATCATAACCTGAGCCGAGATCAAGTGTCAGCCGCCTAACTGACTAAGCCACCCAGGAGCCCCTCAGTGTTCTTTTTATTCATACTTTTCCCTGATATTGACCATTCTAAACTTTTACCTACTCTTCAAACCTCTGTCCATTCATTCCCTCATTCTTGGCAGATATTCTAGCTTCCTGTGTCATATAGAAAATAGAAAACAGAAGCCGCCAGTGTAACTTACCTCATCTTCTTCCCTCCGTCTTTGCTTCCCTTTCTCCTTATCTTTCCAAGATCTGCTTCTGTCTCAGAGGAAGGGGCACTGCCCCATTTAGTGGAGAAAGACCTCTCCGCAGATATTTTTGACCTTACTAAGTTTTGCCTGCTCTAAAGTTTTAACTAATAAGTAGTCAGACCCATATGTGTTCCTGATGTTTACAGCCTCTTAGTCTCTGCTTTCTCTGGCCCTGTTCTCGTGAGACTAGCACACGCCGGTATAGTGCTGGCAGATTCAGTAGCAGCCATTTTCTGAGATGCACTTTACCAGAGTAGGGGGTACACAAGGGTCCCCATTCTCACCAGCTGATGGCAAGGGAGTGCACTGAACTGCTGAGGGGTTAGTTTTTAGCTGCCTGAGGAGAGCTCCAAGCAATTTGCCCACTGACATTTATTTTCCCTTAACTCTCTGTGACTGAACTTTCACCTCACATTCCTTAGCTCCCTGATCCTTGCTAGGATTAGAATTTTTGCAGAATTTTGCCTGCCTGGCTGGTGTTATCAGTTAGGTTGCTTTTTATTGCCAAACTCCTTTTGTAGTAATCTTAAGCAAAAAGGAATCTTGTTAGAAGGATGTTGAACACTCCAACAATTAGTAAGAAACTGTAGAAAAAGCTTGGCAAAAAGACAAAAAGCAGTGCTGCTTTATAAGGTCAGGAGGAAGACAGCACAGCAGACATTAAGTTAGGAAGCTGGGGGCCGGGGTGCCTGGGTAGTTCAGTCAGTTAAGCGCCCAACTCTTGCTTTCGGCTCAAGTCGTAATCTCACAGTTCATGAGTTCGAGCTCCTCATCGGGCTCAGTGCTGCTTGGGTGCAGACTACTTGGAATACTCTCTCCCTCTCTCTCTCTCTGCCCCTCCTGCTCATTCTCTCCCTCTCTCTCTCAAAAACAAAACAAAACAAAACAAAACAAAACAAAACATAAAAACAGGAAGCTGTGGCTTTGCTACAGACACTGGCACTATTACTGTAACTGTGAACAGATTTGGACTGTCCTGTCTTCTTGGTGTTGTTCAAAATTCAAAGTCTTGAGCAAGAGTACCAGGCTGCCTGAACCTGACTGAATCACTTGCATGAGTCATGACTGCCCGGGTGGGAGTGAAGATGAAAGCAGGGAGAGATGGATGAATTTCCTTCATGTTTCACAGAGGGAGGCGGGATGCTTCAGCCAATCAGTAGCCGCCCTTTCAGATTTCTAACATCTATGCGCATCCTTCTTCCCATACCTAGAGGTATGAGAAAGATGTTCCTGCGAATAAAATACCTGAAATTGAACTCATCCTCTCCCTGGTGGGACAGGAATCCTGACTTGCTTCATTTGGTTGCAACTTCAGTGGTTCAACTTTTCACTTTATTTACTTGAAAAGAGAAGTGCTACCATGTTGTTTATTACACGGGTAACATTTTACATCTTAAAATGGAAATACCTCCATTGCCTCAGAAAATGGCCTTAAGAAATTTAGAACCATTACAGTAAATAAACAGCAGCATATTTACTTAAAAATATGATAAAGCACCCCTGGCTTCAACTCTGACTAATTTTCCTCTTTTAAGTTCACCAGGCTTTTGGGGAGTTCAGTGTCAAGGTAAGAACATTTCCTCTATGAAACCATGGGATAACCCAAGGATTAGTAAACTTCTGTGAATGTAAATAGTAAAACACCAGGCCACGAACAAACATGGGACAGTTCCTCAATTTCCTCCACTACAGACTTCCTTTAAGTGTTGACAGTTCTTGATCTACTCTTAAATGTGAATCCTAAATAGCACAATTATGGTATTAAAAATACCATGAGAGGATGAAATATTTCAGAGAAACCTTCTAAATGCTAGACATGGATGCCTGCTTTTTCCTCCTTTCTTCCAGTAAAGGGGCTGGGAACCCCTGGGAACATTATTAGAACTAGTTATTTTCTTTGCACTCTATATTATCACCATTAAATCACATGGGATTGAGGTAGTAGCTTGTTTACTTTCTCTTACATTCTGGTAAACTTAAATTAAATGCCCTTAATTAATACTCACATTTCTGCAGAGTGGTCGGACTCCAGGCCAGGACACCCACCAATAAAGACTAGCACATCCCCACTTGCTGGAACTTTTTCTATCATCTTGGTTATCAGTGTTAAAAGATAAAGCCAAATGCTTTTTTTTGTTAAGTTTATTTGTTTATTTTGGGGGAGACAGAGACAGTGCAAGTGGGGGAGGGGCAGAGAGAGAGGGAGACACAGAATCTGAGGCAGGCTCCAGGCTCTGAGCCGGCAACACAGAGCCCCACGTGGGGCTTGAACTCACAGACTTCAAGATCATGACCTGAGCTGAAGTCGGATGCTTAACCAACTGAGCCACCTAGGAGCCCCTTTAAAGTTTTTATTTTTAAGTTGTCATTTAAATTCCACTTAGTTAACCTACAATGTAATATTAGTTTCATAAAGTCAAACACTCTGAACAGAAGTGCTCAACAGGCTTCTTAGAGCTTTAGGAATTGAATTGCCTAGTTTATTAGCTGCTACTCTCAGGTAGACCTCAGTGGATAGGACATGTTTTTCCCCTAGTCTTTAATGTAGAATAACAGCATTCTATACCATTTCATAAATATTCAAGGATTTACTGATTAGAATGATCATAAAACTTTATTAGTGTATCAGTTATTTATAATGAACATCAGAAGTTAGTGATTTTGCAATTCAAATTGTGTTACGTCTTATTTAGTTGCATTGCTATGTTGCAGTTTCCCCAGTTTACACTCTTCTTCAGTAGATGCAGCAGCCATAGAAATGTGCTGCTCAGATCTCCTGCTGTGGGATGTGTCGTTGGTGGATGGCCCCAGATACGGGCCCCTCAGTCCATCATTGCATTTCCCCAAAGTCCACATTTCTCACCGGCTGCTCTCAGCCCAGGACTGAGCCTGGCAAGGACACAAAGACAGGTCAATTCCTGCAAGGTGCAGTTTTCCTCTGCAGGGAAACTTTGGCTTGAGGAGTCCTCATTGGCTTTGCCAAAGCTTCTTAGAAGGATCCTGAAGTCTGAGAATCTAGTTATCCAATTCTTCATTTCCTCTCTCTTTCCCACAGACTTGCACCATGGGCTGAGAGCTTGCCCCAACTCCTTTATCTTCCCACAATTTCCTATCTGACAGATGTCTCAAATGCATCTCTTGCATGTCTAGTCCTGTCTTGGTGCCTACTTTTGGAGGGCCTGAACTAATGCATGTGACACTGATAGTGATCCAAGAAAGCAGTGGTATTGTAATGTTGAATGGAACACTGCTACCTACAGCCTTCTCGTCATATGAGATAATGAAATCCCTTTGTTATTTTTTTAAAGCATTTTTATTGTGAACTATAACATGCATGTAGGGATTTGCAGAAAATAAAATTGTACAGTGTAATGAATTATCATTAACTAAATGCTCATGAAAACACCAGCAAGGTCATGAAATACGACATTTCTAGAACCTAGAAGGGCCCCAAATGCTTCCTCCTACATTACTTTCCTCTCAATGAAAGAAACTACTAACTTGTGATGACCTCTTCCTTATGTTTGTTTATAATTTTCCCACCAAAGCATGCATGCATTCACGCATCTCCAAGCAATGTACTTCCATTTGACTTTTTAACTCCATATAAACAGAGTTGTTCACTGTATATTTCATGTCCGTTATCTTCTACTCATTATGTTCTTGATATTCATCCATGCTCTATTCTTGTATTTGTAATTTAAAAATTTTTATTGCTAATGGTGCTCCATCTTATGATATATACATTTATTTATTCTTTATGGATTGAAATATGAATAATTTCAAGATTGGGGTTATTAAAAATAATGCTGTAGACATTCTTGGACCTGTTTCTTGGTGCATACAGCATACATTTGTTTGGTATAATCTAGTATTTGACTTTGTAGTCATAGGGTATATATACTTTCACTTTAAGGAGAATAATAAACTAGTTTCCAAAGTGGTTGTACCAATTTGCACCCCCACCATCACTGCATGAGTATTGTTCTACATTGCTCTATAACTTCACCAAGAAAAAAAAAGAGAGAGGACTCAAATAAATAAAGTCAGAAATGAAAAAGGAGATGTTATAACCGATACCACAGAAATACAAAAAAATCCTAAGAGACTACTATAAACAATTATACACCTATAAATTGGACAATCTGGAAGAGATAAATAAATTCCTAGAAACATATAATATTCAAAAAAAGAAGCATGACGAAATAGAAAATCTGAAGGGTGTCTGGGTGGCTCATTTGGTTAAGTGTCAGATTCTTGATTTTGGCTCAGGTCACAATCTCACGGTTTGTAAGACGGAGCCCCCTGTCAGGCTCTGTGCTGACAGCATGGAGTCTGCTTGGGATTCGCTCTCTCCTTCCCTCTCTCTGCCCCTTCCCCCTCAAAATAAATAAACAAACATAGAAGGAAAGAAGGAAAGAAGGAAAGAAGGAAAGAAAGAAAGAAAGAAAGAAAGAAAGAAAGAAAGAAAGAAAATCTGACCAGACCAATTACTAATAAGGAGATTGAATTCATAATCCAAAACCACTGAACAAACAAAAGTTCAGGACTAGACAGCTTTACCGGTGGATTCTACCTAATATTTAAAGAAAAATTAATGTCAATTTTTAATCGAACTCTTTCAAAACACAGAAGAGGAGAAAACTCTTCCAAACTCAGTTTATGTGACCAGCATTATCCTGATACCAAAACCAGACAAGGATGCCATAAGAAAAGATAATTACAGGCCAATATCTCTAATGAACACAGATGCAAATATCCTCAACACAGTATTACCAAACCAAATGGAACAGTACATTAAAAAGATCATATGCCATGATCAGTGGAATTTATTCCAGGAATGAAAGGATGGTTTCATCTCTACAAATCATCACTGTGATAAACCACATTAACAAAAAGAAGGATAAAAATCATATGATCATCTCAATAGATGCAGAAAAAGCATGTGACAACATTCAACATCCATTTATTATAAAAACTCTCAATGAAGTGGGTATGGAGGGAACATAACTCAACATAATAAAAGCCATTCATGACAAGTCCACAGCTAACATACTCAATGGTGAAAAGCTGAAAGCTTTTCCTTTAAGATCAGGGATAAGACAAGGATATGAAATCTTGCCACTTTTATTTAATGTAGTATTGTAGTTCCTAGCCACAGAAATTAAGTACAAAAAGGAAAAAAAGTCATACAAGTTGGAAAAGAAGAAGTAAAACTCACTATTTGCAGATGACATGATATTATATATAGAGAAAACCTTAAAGACTCCATTAAAAAACTGTTAGAACCTATAAATGATTTCACTAAAGTTGCAGAATACAAAGTCAATACACAAAAATTTGTTGTATTTTTAGATATTAATAACAAACTATTAGTAAGTGAAATAAAAGAAACAATCCAATTTACAGTTGCATCAAAAGGAATAAAATAGGAATAAATTGAATCTAGTTAAGGAGGTGAAAGACCTATATATTGAAAACCATAAGACATTAATGAAAGAAATTGAAGAAGACACAAATAAATGGAAAGATATTTCCTGCTCATGGATTGTAAGAATTAATATTGTTAAAAATATCCATACTAGGGGTGTCTGGGTGGCTCAGTTGGTTAAGTGTAGGACTCTTGATTTCATGTCCGGTCATGATTTCATGGTTCAGGAGATCGAGCCCCATGTCTATCTCTGTGCTGCATGAGATTCTGCATGAGATGCTCTCTCTCTCCCTTTCTCTCTCTACCCCACCCAGTTCTCTCTCTCTCAAATAAATAAATAAATAAATAAATAAATAAACTTTTAAAATTAAAAAAAAAAATGTCCATACTACCCAAAGCAGTCTACAGATTTAATGCAATATCCATCAAAATTCCAATGGCATTTTTTACAAAAATAGAACAAACAATTCTAAAATTTGTATGGAATCATAAACACCTGAATAATCAAAGTAATTTTAAGAAAGAATAACAAAGCTGGAGGGATCATGCTCCCTGATTTCAAACTATATTACAAAGCTATAGTAATTAAAATAGTATGGTATTGACATAAAAACAGACATATAGATCAATGGAACAGAATAGAGAGCCCAGAAATAAACCCAGAAGAGGCAAGAATATGCAATGGAAAACATACAGTCTTTTCAATTAATAATATTGGGAACATTGGACAACCACATGCAAAAGACTGAAACTGGACCACTATTTTACAACATATACAAAAATTAACTCAAAATGGATTAAAGGACTGAATGTGAAACCTGGTATCATAAAATCCCTAGAAGAAAGCCTAGGTGGTAAGCTTCTTGGCATAGGTGTTATTTGAATCTGACACCAAAAACAATAGCAATAAAAGGAAAAATAAACAAGTGGGAATACATCAAACTAAAAAGCTTCTGCCCAGCAAAGAATTGATCAACAAAATGAAAATGTAACCTACTGAATGAAAGTGAATATTTGCAAATGATATATCCAATAAGGAGTTAATATCTAAAATACATAAGGAACTCATACAACTCAATAGCAAAAGAAACAAAAAAATAATTCAAATAAAAAATCAGCAGAAAATCTGAGTAGGCTTTTTTTTTTTTTTTCCTAAAAAAGACATACAGGTGGCCAAACAGCACATGAAAAATACTGTGTATCATTAATCATCTGAGAAATACAAATCAAAACCCCTCACCCCTGCTAGAATGGCTGTTTTCAAAAAGGTTAGAAATAGCAAGTGTTGGCAAGGATGTGGAGAAAAAGAAACTCATGTGAACTACTGGCAGTAATGTAAAGTGGTACAGCCATGATGGAAAACAGTATGGAGATTCCTCAAAATACGAAAAGTAGAACTACCGTATGATCAAGCAATTCCTTTTCTGTGTATTCATCCAAGGAAAATGGAAACACTAACCTGAAAAGATATATGTACCCCTATGTTTATTGCAGCATTATTTATAATAGCCAAGATATGGAAACAACCTAGGTGTCTATCACTGGATGAATAGATAAAGAAACTGGTAAATCTATACAGTAGAACATTATTCAGTCATAAAAAGAAATGAAATCTTGCCATTTGTGTGAATATGGATGGACCTTGAGGGTATTACGCTTAGTGAAATAAGTCAGACAGAGAAAGACATATACTGTATGAGCTCTTTTATATATGGAATCTAAAAATAAAGAAATCAATCACTCAATCAATCAAGCGCATAGATACAGAGAACAGATTAGTGGTCACCAAAGGTATGGGGAATGGTGGGAGAAATGTTTGAACTGTTTCTCAGTTTTTTTTAATAGTTTAAATTGAATAAAAAATATTATCTCTCAAAAAATTGAGATGATGTTGTTTTAAGTTGCTTAAGTTGGGAGTTTTGTTATGCAGCAAAAGCTCACTGACACAAACTTATTTTAGAATTGTTTTTTACATTTGTCACAGTGACAAGTTTTTCTGTTTATTGCATCTGCTGTTTCTCATCATGGTAGTTCATTTTTTCATGCATACTGTAATTTTTTATGGAGACCTATTTGCAATGAAGAATTTTGTTGAGGGCCTCTGTGATTCCTAGGTTGTAAATGTAAAAGAATCAGTTTTGAGTTTTGCACTGAATGAGCCCTAGCTATTACAATGGTCTGTATGAATTATATTACTAATTTTTTGGCTGTAAATTTTGTACTACACACTAGTTTAAATTTGTATCTATACGGCAGGATTTTCCTGTTACTTTGGTTAGTTGGATAATTTTTCTAGATTCATTTTTTTCATAAACCAGGAAGCTCCTTGTGGGTCTGACTATTATTTTGAGACTCAATTCCAGCTCCTCCACTTCTAACCCCCATGAAGCCACAGCCTCTATTATCTCATGGGCATTAAAACCTCAGCTCTAGATTCCCAGGGCAGTTTTTAATTTTTTATTAATATAAAAACATTTTTCAAATGTTTATTAATTTGTGAGAGACAGAGACACTGAGCTTGAGTGGGGGAGGGGCAGAGAGAAAGGGAGACACAGAATCTGAAGCAGGCTCCAGGCTCTGAGCTATTAGCACAGGACCTGACGCGGGGCTTGAACTCACAGACCGTGAGATCATGACCTGAGCCAAAGTCAGACACTTAACCAAATGAGCCACCCAGGTGCCCATTTTTTAAATTATTTTTTAAAGTTTTTATTTATTTATTTTGAGAGGGGGAAAGCATGAGTGGGGGAGGGGCAGAGAGAGAGAGGGAGAGAGAGAGAATCCCAAGCAGGGCTTCAACTCATGAACCGTGAGATCATGACCTGAGCCAAAGTCTGACGCTTAACCAACTGAGCCACCCAGGCACTCCTCCAAAGGCAGTTTTTAATTTTGACTTCTGGAAATAGCTCTTTTCTTCTTTGGAGCAGAGGTATTTAAAACAGATTAACTTTATTTTGTCCAACATTTCTATGTGTTTGTATCCATGTTTGTTTCCTTCCATGTCAGATCAGGCTATCATGTTTCTAAATGTCTGTGTAGGATTCTATAGCATTAATTAGTATCTGCTGAATAACTGCTACAAATTTAGCATATATTCAGTATTGCTCCTACTCCCTTTATTAGCTTCACTCAACCTTTAAAATTATCTGTCTTATCCTTTCTCCCTGAGTAGTTGGTAAACTCCTTGTGGGGAAGATATGTTTTATTCTTTTTGTTTCCTGCCTTGTCCTCAAAAAGATCTTGCATGATAACTGCTCAATGAATATTTTAAAATATTTACTTTTAAAATGTATAATTTGAAAATAAGGTGGACCCATGGGAAGTTTTAAAAATATACATTAACTATTGGGGCACCTGGGTGGCTCAGTCAGCTAAGCATCCAACTTCAGGTCATGATTTCGCAGTTTGTGAGTTCAAGCTCTGCATTGGGCTCTCTGCTGTCAGGCTTTAGAACGGAAGTGATGAGGTTTTGTTTACAGTTTGTGAGAGTTGACAAAATACTGAAGAAAATCTTATTAATGTGAATGACACCATTGCAGGCATATAAGCAATTAGGTCACCTCTGTGCCTTGCTTTATATTACCTCAGAGGAGCTCTTTTTACTTCAGTCATCGCAGTGGCAGGTGAAAACTAGACTGTACCTCATCTTAGCTGCCCTGTGACACTGTTACTTTCTGCTCTGGCCTCTTTGTCACCTCTGTGGGGAGATGCCTGTGGGAACCTGTTCAGCCATTCTTCTGCATGGACAAACCCAAAAGGGAGAAAATGCTAACATCTCAATGGGCAACCCTTGACCAGTGGAGGATGGGAGACTGGACAAATCATCTATTGTTTCAGCCCTAGGTGAACAACTCTGACTCACATTTTACACAGCATCTCAGTCTCCAGCAAGATCAAGGTCCACTTGCCCAGTAATGAACGGTTTGATAATACACCTCGGTTTATCTTTCTGTTCCCAGTTGCACTCTACCAGGACCTTTACTCTTATTCCTTAGGATTACTGCCCCCAAATTACTTTCGCCTTGTCATGGGCTCTTCTTTTTTGGGATGAAACTCAGGCTAAGACAACGAAACCAACATATTATAGAATAGTTAGTGAAGAGGCCTAACTTCCCTGAAGGGGAGTTTCAACTTCATCAACTAGTTCACCAATCTCATTTAGAAATGTAGGTCTGTGAGGAAAAAAATAGACCTAATTCAAGAGTAGGGCTTTTAGGATCCTTAGAGAGATCTCTAGAAGGACAACTTCAATTCTGGTAGTGGAATCTTTAAGTAACAGCTGCCAAAGAGGGTTAAATTGGTAGGAAGAGGTAGTCAGATAGACTGGCACCATAGAGCCAAAAAAAATAAGTACTTAGGATTTCAAAAGAAACTACGTGTTCTTCCATATTTTGAGCTCTGTATTCTCAATTGCCACCACCGTCGTCGTCGTCGTCTTCTTCTTCTTCTTCTTCTTCTTCTTCTTCTTCTTCTTCTTCTTCTTCTTCTTCTTCTTTCCACTTGAAAAGAATGCATTTTGGCACGGTTTAAAAGATGTGTTACAACCATGTGGGTCCAATTAACAATTGACTCAAGATTCTGGTATCAAGTGTGTAGGCTAGATGACTAATAAGTCCAGAATGCTATTCAGTAAAGTCCATTTTTCTTCTACAGATAAACCAGCATATGACAATAGACACCCAGGAAGTTGAGGCCAGAAGGAATAAAATGTTCCCTAGACACTTTAATCCTGGTTGTGTTTTCTGCCTTGACAAAATTGCTGAAAGTAAATATTTCTATAAGCTGGGGAATGTTTTGGGCGTCCCTTTCACAGTGGCTCTGATAAGTCCTGCTCATAGTAGAGGATACTGGTTTGACTCTCAGCCACAATCTTTTGAGTAGTTATGCCCAAGGGAGGTGGAACAGACACTTAGTGAAACAGAAGCCTTGTCTATTTCTTAAGTAAACATTTATCAGATGAACTGGTGTATAAAATTTATCATATCAGGAAGAGCCAACCTTAATATCAAACATGACATAGTTCAAGCATAAACAAATTATTATGTAAATAATAGGTAGCCATGGAAGCAATGAGAACAACAAATTATCATAAGAATATACTTGAGCTGGTCTGGATACTGGGACAGGGTAGTTTCCATACACCATTTCTGGTCCTCCAAACAACTTTGCAAGGTAAATATGATTCTCTTGATTTTCCAGTGGAAGAAATTGAAACTCAGAATTCTGCACCCAGAGCTATATAGCTGGTAAATGTCAGTGCCTGGATTAAAATAACTAATCATCAGGATCATGATCATTAAGATTGATGACATTTATGTGTACATACTGATGATCACAACTGGGACGATGACCTTCCATATGTTATTTATTCCAACAACAACTTCTTGAGTTAGTCACATCATGCCCATTCTACATATGAAGAAAGTAAATTTTGAAGGTTAAAGGGCTCCATCAAAGTCGTATGATGGGCATGCAGCAGCTCTGGAATTTTAACTAGGATATGAAGGATTATTCTGCCCTCACCCATTCTACCAAGCCTCTGAAAACAGATTTCTCATGTCCTGCCCTATGCCTGCCTCAACTGATATGTTTCAATCAAGCATGTGAGAGGGTAAGTTCCATTTCCCACTCTTGCCCCCAAGGGTCTGACTAATGCTGCTCTCTTCAAAGAACTGCTAACATCTCTAGTTTAAGCAATGTGCAAAATAACTGATTCAAATAAAATCTCTTTCCCCGAGGCCTCTCTTATGCATGGTTCATTTTCTGGACTAACAAGACCAAGAGGTGGCCCTGCAGGGTGAACCCATGACATGTTGGTAACTTCAGTGCCTCAGTGGAGCCACGAGCAAGATTTAATGGAAAACAGGCACATTTTATGGTAAATCAGTTTCATTTCTGAGAGATCTTCACACAGTGTCTAAGGAGCAATGACAAGCTGGAAAACTAGATTGACAGTTGATTCAGATGTCTACTATTATGTTCTCCTTCCTTCTGACACAACATGTTTGTTTCTTAAATAGCAGAATTCTAGATCTTCAGGATTAAAGGCAGAGAGAAATAATTTCATATGTAGGTTGCATAGCAGCTTTCTGGGTTTTAGCAAAGCATCTTTGACGTTTTTGCGTTCAGAGAAGGACCTAAGAACAATATGAAGGAGGGAAGCAACAGTCTCATTTTTATTTCTAGAGTTAGCAATGAGGTGTCAGACAATTTCCTTGTTTTCTATTTGGATTCTCAAACCGCCCAGCTTCTCCTTTTATACTCGCCACTTAAATTGTCTCACCTAAATAGAAAGCATGACTTTTGTTGAGAGTTCCTCAAAATAAATCGAAAGCCTAGTATCTAATTCTTAAATAGCACAACAATGCAGTGACATAACTCTACAGCACACAAAAATACAGGTTTTGTACACACTTGTATACATGAAAAGAAAGTGCATGGACAGAAATGGGATCCATTACTAATTAACTGTATTATTTTGGTCAAGGCTCTTGGTCTCTGTGAACAGTTTCTATATCTGCACATTGGGGTTATCTATGTTAAGGACCTGTAAAATTTTTCCATTTTGTGTAGAATGCACAAACATAAGATCATATTATAGATGATACCCAAAGAGAAAAGATGAGGAATTCCTCCTTACAAACTGCTAATTTATAAAAAAAATTTATCCCCACCTCTATGTCTCTTATAGTTTGTGATTTTTCTTCACTGCCTTTCCTCCTAACTTCCTGAAAATTGATGACAGTGAGTTACTGATATCAAGCAATCTCTATTAAGAGACCCCTTCCCAAGAGGGCAATCCAGTTGGCCCTGGCTAGCCTTTGATTTGACAGTGTCACTAGGAAAAAAAAAATCTCTCTCAATGATTTAAGAAGTCCAGACTCAAAAGTGAAAGAGCAAGGGGTTGATCTGATTTTCCACCTCCTCCGAAGAGAATTGAATACAAGTTCACAAGGAGGTCTTTCATAGGCTAATTTCTTCTTGTATCCCAAGCAAAAGGAGGGCGTGTGGAACCTAGTCATGTAAAAGGAAAAGTAGGCATGAAGCCTGTGTACTCTTTCCCCATCCTTCAAGAAGAGGCAAGGAAGCATTTGTATTTGATGAGTGTCTTCTGTAAGTAAGGTACTTACTATGGTAGAGCATGTGTAAAGAAGAACTTACGTTCTTGATTTTCCTGATAGAGAGACTAGGTTCAAAGTGGTTAAATATCTCAAAAATAGCAAGACACTCATGGAGTTAGTCAGTTCTACTGAGTCTAGTAAGTCAGTTCTAAATGTGTATCTTTTTCCCGTCCTACTGTGTTGGTTCCACTGTGCTAACAGAAGCAAGGGGTGGCTGCTTAAGGGTGTGGACATTAAGTTAGATTGTTTTCCTACTTTTGAGTCCAAGGATTTGAGCTGAGTTAGCAAATGTTTTATAATGAAAATCTATTAAGAAATAGTGCTAAAAAGTAATATATGGACATCCTTATTAGGAATTGGTGCCAGCTGAGTCCCATTGTACCTATCAATTTTTCATGGCTTGATAAGTTAAATGCACTCAAGAAGGTAAGACAATTGTATCTATAGCAAGAGGGTTTGGGGGCACCAGGAATATACATCCACCAGGAAGCAACCTCTAAAAACAGCCTCCAGGGGAGCCTGGGTGGCTCAGTCGCTTGGGCGTCCAAGTTTGGCTCAGGTCATGATCTCACAGTTCACAGTTCATGAGTTTGAGCTCTGTGTCAGGCTCTGTGCAGACAGCTTGGAGCCCAGAGCCTTCTTCAGATTCTGTGTCCCACTCTCTCTCTGCCCCTCCCCTGCTGGTACTCTGTCTCTCTCTCTCTCTCTCAAAAATAAATAATATTAAAACAAATTAAAACAAACAAACAAACAAATAAAAACCTTCGTACAGGACACAAAATGCATCATTGGTAGACATGAAAACATGACCGGGGCACCTGGGTGGCTCAGTTGGTTAAACATTCGACTCTTCATTTCGACTCGGGTCATAATCTCACGTTTCATGAGGTCCAGCCCCACCTTAGGCTCTGTCTGACAGTGCAGAGCCTGCTTGGGATTCTCTCTCTCCCTTCCTCTCTGCCCCTTCCCCTGCTTGCACTTGCTCATGCAATCTCTCTCTCTTTCTCAAAATAAATAAACTTAAAAAAAATACAAAAGAAATCAATAAAAACTTGACCTTTCCCTGAACTTCTGAGGGGGTTAAGTCAGTGATGACAACGTGCCATCTACACAACATTTTCTTTGGTTCTAATTATACCATGTTGGTTAATATTTCTGAAAATCAAATGACAATTGGGCTGTTGGTGGCTTTATAAGAGCCAATATCTGTTAGAGTGAAGTAGTGTCAACCACAAGAACATAGCAATGACAGAAAAGGTGTGGGTAGACATTTTTTTTTCGCTTTATTTTTACAATATCTATTTCCAGATTGCTCAATAACATCTGCTGGTAACTGAAAACTCAGCTAAGAAAATAAAAAATGCAATGTTTATGGCTTTGGAAGCATACTGTGGATAACCCATTTCTGAACATGTATTTCCAAGGCATGCCAGAGCGTCATCTCAGCCTGCCCTTATTTCCCCATTCCTGTAAATATTAAGGGAGATTCTTCCCTTTATAGGTTTTGTCTGTCTCTTTACCTGCAACTTACCAAAACAAAATAAGTATTCTTTAGAAGAACTACCAAGTGCAGTTTGGATTTGACGTTTCTATGAATATTTTTAGCTACACCAGATGAAAAGTAGACACGTTGCTCCCTTCTTTCCTTCTTCTCTTCCATCTTTCCCTTCTTTCTTAAACAAAACAAAAACCCCTACTTTTTATTTATATTAAAGACATATATATGTAAAACTTAAAGAGGCACCAATTCCTTTTCTGCCCATCTTCTTTTCTCCAAGGAAACTGCATTCACCAATGATTTAGTGGCTGAATTTGGTGTTTACCTTTTCATTTCTAAATAACATGCTTATTTGGCCACTTCTTGATTTTTCAGTCTTATGCATTATCTATCAGGTTCTTACTATAGAAAATGAGGATTTAGTTCTCTTTCCCTCCCATTCCTATCACACTCGTGTACCCTCATCCACTCACTCATCTTTCCACTCTGGTTATTTTATCATTTTGTTTGGATTAGTATTCAGTGTTCACATGATTATAAAGAATAGCTACAGGTTTGCCATGTAGTAAGTTATGATTACTTTTTCATGCATATTCTTTTGTTCATACCACATGTCCATCACCCTGTTTATGCCTGCTGGCCTGAGATAATAAATAATAATGCCCACTCAATATGAGTGTGCGTCAGCTCAGAAACTCCTATTCAACACAAAGTCTTTGCCAGCTACTGGGATATTGTACCTGAGGAAATTTCTTCCCGATCTTGTACCTGAGGAAATTTCTTCCCGATCTT